>NC_141596.1:35201690-35562523 GCF_047967505.1 Dipteris shenzhenensis
GGTTAGAGGAGAGGGGAGGAGGAGTTGGAAGGAGGAGGGGAAAGAAGGAGAAGGAAGAGGGGGGAGGAGGAGAGGGAGAGGATGGGTTGCAAGGTTGGAGGAGAGGGGAGGAGGATTTGTAAGGTTAGGACATGCTTATGGATGTGGAGTGCAAGGAAGCAGGGACACTTGGAGAGAATTGCTTGAAATACCAAAGTAGAACTCAACGCAATGCCCCAAAGAGTGGGGGCTTCATTCCATTATGGGGTATTTATACAAGTTGGAGAGCTTCTCTCTCTGTATGTAGGAATTGTAAGATATTCTCTCTTTACATGTAGAACTTGCATATAGAAGTTGCACGTAGGAGTTGCAAGTTTGCATGTAGAACTCGCATGTAGAACATGCATGTAGGGAACATGCATGTAGGAGTTACAAGTAGAACTTGCATGTTGAGGATTCCTACCGGAGATTATTCTTAGCCTTTTGCAAGTACAAGCAGAGCTCGCCGCTACTCTACACACACATTCTGTGCTACCTAGGTCCATGTTAGCACAGAGACAATATACTCCCGAATCCATTTTATGACCTGTCCTCGGGTTATGGCTCATTGTGATCACGGAGTTGGGATGCCATGCGTGTAATCCATCCAATGGCTGTGGAACTTGTGTCTTGCTAGTCGATTCTGCTATAAAGCCTTGGCACCATACAATTTTTGCTCTGTCTCCAGATAGCATGAATCCAATATTTGTTTGTATAGAGATATGTGGCATGCTTCTAAGAGGATGACTCTTTGATAGAGTTGGCTTGTAATCTGAGCATTGATCCATTCATTGGGATTGAAACTGAGTGGAGGAAAATGGCGGTCGATGTGGCTGGGGACCTCCAGAATGTATTCCAATGTTTTACAGAAGATAGCACTTTGGTAAAGGATATGGTCAATGTTGTTGTGCATTATTTGCTCATGCTGTTGAAGTGCTCGGATCAGTGTCTTGGATATTCCATTCTACACTAGAGTAGGGCTCGATCATTGGCCAATTAATGGTGCAATCTTCACCCAAAGTGTGTATGTTGGATTCCCATCTGTGACGTCGTGGAATTGCATAGAACTTGGGATGGGTTCTAAGACATGGAGGTGCACGACGCAGGTACTCTTTCAAGAAGATTACTTCAAAGAGCTTGGGACAATGCCAATCAAGATGGGGATCCAACTTGCTTACCCAATCTTCATTAACTTGACGCTGACGAAGGTTGGTAAGAAAGTTGTCCAGGGTCCATCCACCTTGAGTTTTCATATCAGGATATTTGCTTCAAAATCCTTGATGGGATTATTGGGAAGTTGTATCACATCAAAATCATATCCATTATTGGAATTTGGCATTGGAGTATGAATTGGATTATCTGGATCCTGATATTAAAAATCAAATACTGGGTCATTTTTTGCTTGTTGATGGTAGCACAAGTAGTGTCGGAGGTGATGATGGGATAGGGAGAGAATTTGGGGACATGGGGGAGAAATATGGAAGAGTGTTAGTTGTGGAAGGGGAATTAGAGGGGAGGGGGGAAAGAACTGGGCAAATGGTTTGAGCAGCTTGGTAATCCTCGAGGATAGTATTAGCATTTTTAGTCGTGGGTTGAACCCATGCATGTTTATTTCCAGTCTATGAAGGGGGTGCAACACCCCCTTACAACCATCGCAGGGGGGTTCCAAAGGGAGATAACAATAGCTATTTAGGCTCCCCTTGTAGGGGTTTGGAGGAAGTACTTGCGAAGCAAAAAATACATGAAAATTGGTACATAAGCTGTTTGGTCAAAAAATGTAAACTAATATGTAGCTCACATAGCATGAGAGCATTGGATATACTACTCATATCTTGTATCTTCTCACTAGTTGGATAAGAAAAATGCAAGACTAGTTGCTCCTTCGTGGATGTAGACCACACTAGGTGAACCATGTATCTTAGTGTCTCTCTTTCTCTTCTATTTTGTGTGCTTTTTGTATAAGGTATTTTACGCTTTGAATTTTTGATTCTTGCATTGTTTCTTTGTTATCATGTCACTTCTAACATTTGGTATCAAAGAGTTTGTTTGAGCAACGTCCGTTGAAGGAGGTTCTTGGTTCAAGCGGGAGCAATAATGGAAGAAGGCAAGTTCAAAATTGAGAATTTCAATGGTAAGAACTACCACCATTGAAAGATACAGATTAAGTTAAATATTAAGTTAAGAACTACATGATCCTTGGTAAGTACTCAATTTATGTATAGCGTTTTGAACTTTTAAAAAATGGGACCTAGACTAATAGTTTGTTGTTTGTGTAACTACCTAAACTCAAATTATGTAGACACTAAGATTCAAAGGGATTAAACAAAAGCATAAAACATATTATAAAGTTCTCTTCTTTATTATAAATCTACAAATTGATAAGTAATAAAAATCTTCTTAGTACCTCATTTAACATCCAAAAGAAAAAGAAAAATCTCTCATGAATTTCATATCCATACTTCATTTACACATCCAAAAGAATAGATAAAAATATTATACCACAAAAATTTATCAAAACTAAAGAGAGCTCTATATAGCGTGTTGAAGAGTTATTTTAATTGAGCTATATAGCATAGTAAAATCTCTACATCCTTGAAACTAAGTACATCACATTGTGCCATGACTCAAACTTTTTGAATTTAAATGAGTCCATGTACGATATCTCTTATCATATCTTTCCTATCTGGTTTCTTGCTATCTCTAGAGTAATTTTTGAGACTACTCTCAATCTTCTTTAGCTTCAAATGTGTACTTTTTAGAGAAAGTTAGATATCAGGTATCGTATGTACACCCATATATCTTATAAGAATCATCTCCATATTCTTCTTTGAAATATCAACCACCTAATTTTATAATATTAAATTAAAAGTTCAAAAGATATTAATAAATTCAATGTAAATGATTTATACCAATAGTAAATTCAAAGGTATTATTAAAAAAAAAAAATTATGTACTTCTTCGCTCTTGCTTGAAGAGGTAGCAATCTCCAAGTTTACATCTTGAAATCTTTTCTTTAAAATTTTAATTCAAATTAAAAAAAAGCATCAAAATAAACTTATAAACATCTTGAATCATAGAAAAGAAAATTCTAGCACAATAAGAATACTTGCATCCTTTTCTTTAGACTTTCTCACTCCTTTGCATAGTATTTTGTTCCAAATGACCTTTCATATTTTTACTCACCTATGAAATGATATACAATAAGTGGTATGAATGCCATAATAAAGAATTATGAAAAAGTATAGAACCACCCATATGACTTGATGTGCAATACAAAATAAAGGTTTTTGCAGAGTATTGCATAAATGATAACTTGTACCTTTCACTTTCTTTCACATTTTCTAAAAATTTTCATTTGTAAAATCATTCAAATTTGATACTGGATACTAAAAATATAACAAAATCAAATTATAAAACTTGAATTAGAAACATAGCTAAAAAGAAACCAATTCGAATTTGACATTAGATTTTAAAAACACAAGAGATTCAAATTTTAGAACCTAAATCATAATCATATCTAAAAAGAAAATACAATTCTTACCTTCTCTTGGTTTGTGATGTACACTCCTTCCTCAACTTCACACAAGTCTTTATCATATGTTGTAACTCAAGAAATGTTATACAAGGATTCACCTCCTATGGTCTTCGCCATAAGAATATTTTAAATAAAATATTTAAAATGGTTGAATTGTTAATGATAATATTTCAAAATATTCGAATAGTTTACAATCCTATTTTAAAATAGTTAAATTGTTACCAATAATACTTCTAAATAGACTTAACTAAGGATTAAAAAATTTATACCTCAATGGATTTATAATATAGCAATCTTTGAAAACTATATACATCTATACAACAAACTAGATGATTGAAATGAAGCAAAAGTCTCATTCTAAAATTAAAAAAAAAGAATATCTTATATATCAAATGCTTGAATAACTCAGATGATAGACAAGCTTGTGTCTTCTTTAAAAGAGGTCAAATCTTCAATAGACTGTATGCTAGAATTAAATTATCTAACTAAGAAGTCACACTTATTAGATTAAGCTTTAATAAAATAAATATATATTGTAACTAAACTAGATATTAGTAAAAATATTAATATAATCATAGATTCTCTAAAAATTGAATTTTTTGGAGACTTATCTAGACAAGGAGTCTATGCTTCAAGTTCAATGTTTCTCTACAAAGCTTCAATTAGACATCAAAATTTTTATTTAACTCTTATATATGCTTTCAAAATTTAGAATAATGATATATATATTTGTTACATACTTGAAGTGATAAAACATAATCTGTGTTTTCTTCTTTGGAAATAGTACTCACTTCCTCAAGAGATTAGCTCATTTATTTGAGCTTCACTCATAGACCTCTATTAAACACAATAGCATAAGATGATTAGCTCATACCTATATTGTAATTTCAAAGATACAAGTTTTACAAGATGTTAAATAATTTAAAGCTCAATTTACTTTGTCCATGAGACTCCTTCTCTTGGTGTAATTTCTACTTAATTTCTTTGAGGAGATCCACAATAAATATCTTGCTCTCTCCAATTGTAGTCGACTCCAATAAAATTAAAAGGCACAATCTCATGATGATGCTCATGAATAATACCTTTGATAATTCTTTTTACTCTTTTTTATGTCGTAGATCACTAAAAATCTCTACTCCAAATCACTGTTGTACATACAGTAGCAATCTAGCCATAGAGAATGTTGATCCTTGAAGTACTTTTCCAAGACCTCCTTTCCATATAGCTCGCTCTTATCTCTACCACTCATCTTAGGTGCCCTAATCACCTCATCATAATAAATAGGTGTAAATATTGCACTAGAGACTAAAACAAGAGAAACTTGAGGTTTGTCTTGCAAGTAATGCTAGTCCATATTTTCTTTAGAGGACCCATCTTTTGTTGCATCTCTAAAATTATATGTGTAATTTCATAGGTAAGTGCATAGCATAAGTGCATAACATAGAAAGATAAATATGCAAAACTTTGAACATAAAAATGCATAGCATAGTATAGATCTCCTAAATTCAGCCCATAACATAGTATCAATATCAGTGCATAGCATAAAAAGGCAAACCTACAAAAGTCTAAACATAAGAATGCATAACATAGTACAAATCTCATAAATTCAGCTCCCACCTTCTCCCACCTGAGACCCTTTTTTCCCATTCCACATCTGTTTTTGCCCTCCCATTACATATGACTACCTTCTCGCATCCCTTTCTCTATGCTCTAAATTCAGCCACAACCTAGTTCTCCCAACCATGCATCATTGCACATATGCTACTAGCACACTCATGCATGGTTGGGATATGGGGGTGGTGGCTAAGTTTAAAGGATTGAATGAAAAGATTGGAGAAGGGGCCGGTAGCTGAACTTAGGGGATCGAAGAAGGGATATGGAATGGGATGGGAGGAATGGAATCGAGATATAGAATGGGAGAAAAGGGTCTTAGATGGAAGAAATGGGGGTGGGAGTTTGAATTTATGAGAGTTATACTATCTTATGCATTTATACATTTGGACTTTTCTATGTTTGTGTTTCTATGTTATGCATTTGTACTATGTTTAGACTTTTCTATGTTTTTGTTTCTATGTTATGCATTTGTACTATGCTTAGACTTTTCATTGTTTACATTTTAATGTTATGCACTTATGTTTTTACTATGTTATGGATTGAATTTAGGTGATTTGTACTATTTTGTGTATTTTTATATTCAAAATTTTGTATGTTTACCCTTCTATGTTATGCACTTAATGATATTACACATATTGTTTTAACATAGGCAAAGTGGAGCATAGAGATGCAACATAATATTCGTCCTCGAAAAGAGATAAGGAGCATTCTTACTTGCAAAATAGATCCCCAAGTTTCTCTCGTTCCAAACTTAGGTGCAATATTTGCACCCACTTACGATGAGGTGTTTAGACTACCTAAGATGCATAGTAGAGATAAAAGAAAACTATATGCAAAAGAGTTCTTGAAAAAGTAGTTCAAGATCAACATTCTTCATTGCTAGATAGCTATCATAGTTTCTGAAAGTGGTTTGAAGGAGTAGAGATTCTTATCTATGACATAAAAAGGAGTAACAAGAAAGTATTAAAGGCATTATTGATGAACACCATCATGGGATTGTGACTTTGAAATTATTGGAATTGAGTACAGTGGAGAGAGAAGGATATTTATTTGTGGTGGATATCCTCAAAGTAAATGAAGAGAAATTACACTAAGTAAAGGAGTCTTATGGACAAAGTAAGTTGACCTTTAAATTACTTAACATTTTGTAAAACTTATATATATTCAAAATCGTAATATAGATATGAGCTAATTATTATATGCTATTGTATTTCACAGGAGTCTATGAGTAAAGTTAAAAAAATGAGCCAATATCTTGAGGAAGGAGTGAGGAAGTGAACATTACTTCTAAAGAAGAAAACATATTTTATGTTCTCACTTTAATTAAGAATATTTTCTAATTATTTTAGAATTTGAATTGATAGATAAGATTTGAATATAAGTTTTAATATCTAGAAAAACATTGCGCTTGAATCATACACTCCTTGTATAAATGAGTCTTTAAATTATCCAATTTCAGAGAAGGTATGATCACACTATACTTATAATGATTCTTTAATTCAATTACGATATATATTTATTTGGAAAAAAAAATATAATAAGTGTGACTTCCTACTTAAATTATTAAATTCTTTAGTAAAGTCTATGAGAGATTCAACTTCTTTTAGAGGAGACTACTATGAACAAGGAATCCAATCATTTGATGTCATTCAATCTTTTGAGATGTAACTTATTCTTTATTTTAAAAAATTTAAATTAGACTTTGTCTTCATTTCAATCATGTAGTCTTTTCTATATATGGATAAGTTCATGCTAGCTTTAGATACCTTTAAAAGATTGTAATATTATAGCTACAATGAGGTATACATTTTAAAATCTTAAGTGGTCTTTTATTTTGAAATATTTTTGTTAACCATTCAACTATTTGAAAATAGGATTGTAAACCATTAGGCTATTTTGAAATATTGCTATTAATTATTCAACTATTTATAAAGGATTCTTATGGTGATGAAGACCATGTAGATGTGAATTATTCCACAACATTTTTTGAGTCACTACATGGCAAAGACATGTGTGAGGTCAGGAAAGGAGTGTACATTGCAAATACTTGATTATGATTCAAGTTTTTAAAATTTAATTTGTTGTATTTCTAAAAGATAATGTCAAATTTCAATTGGTCTTTTTTAGATATGATTATGTTTCAAGTTTCTTAATTTAATTTTTATGATCCACTAGCAAATTTGAATAATTTTACAAATAAAAACTCTAGAAAAAGTGAAAGGTACAAGTTATCATTTATGCAATGCTCTTAAAAAGCCTTTGTTTTGTATTATACATTAGGTATTATTTATGTTTTATACTTTAACATAATTCTTTCTTATTACACTAATACCACTTACTTTGTATTATTTCATGGGTGAGTGAAACTATGAAAAATCATTTATAATAAGAGAGTGTGCTAAGGAGCGAGAAGGTCCAAAGAAAATGTTATAAGGTATTCTTACTATTGCAATTTTTTTTTCTATGATTCAAGGTGTTTATAACTCGATTTTAATTTCATTCTTTTTATTTAAATTATAATTTATAAGACCTTTAAGATGTAAACCTGGACATGGCTACCACTTCAAGAGAGAGTAAAGAAGTATGTGATATTTTTTAATTAAAATAATGCATCAGTAATGAGGTTAATAGCATAAATTATTTACTTTAAAATTTATTAATATCTCATAACTAGTGTAAATAATTTACTTTGAAGTTTAGTAATATATCGTAACTTTTTGTTTTCTTATCATGGCATTAGGAGAATATGGAGACGATTCTTTTAAAATATATTTTAGAGGAGAATATGGAGACGATTCTCTTAAAATATATGGGTATACATAAGGTTCATGATAAGTACTTTTCTATGAAAAGTACATATTTGAAGTTGAAGAAAAGTGAGAGTAGTACAAAAACTACTCTAGAGACAACAAGAAACCAGATGGTAAAGATATGATAAGAGATATTGTACATTGTCTCCTTGAAAATAAAAACTAGAGTCGTGGCACAATCTGAAGTACTTAGTTTAGAGGATGTAGAGATTTTACTATGAACATATAAATCAGTTCAAATATCTCTTCAAACATGTTATATAGAGCTTTTTAGCCTCTATTTAACTCATAATTTAAGTGATAGAAACTTTTATTTTCTTTTTGGATGTGTAAATGAAGCATGAAGATGCTTTTATAAAATCTTATAATTTTCCTTTTGGATGTTTAAATGAAGTATAAAGAAGAATTATAAATTATCAATTTGTAGAAATATAAAAGAAGAGAACTTATAAAATCTTTTCTTAGTGTCTACAAACAATTACCTATTGCCAAAGTGAAACATAAAATTGAGTAGTTACCAAGGATCATGTGAAGAAAGAATGTGCTTCATTTTTTATCATTATAGTACTTAACAAAATGATAACGAGTTTTAGAATTCTATATTGCTTTTTCTTTATATAGGAAAAAAGAGGATTCTCTATATCATTTACTAGTTTCTTTTTATAGAAATGCCATATAGATTAAAGGAGGTGGTTAGTTAGCCTTAGTACAAAAGGGACCTGATTACAAAATTTGATCGCACAAGACCTATGTTACACACAGTGGAACATGCACCTACCCAAAGAAAACTTGGAACTTGCCTTTATCAGAGCATGACTTATTAGAGGGTTCTTGAAGAACTAGATCCAAGTGAAATCGTTGAGATACATGGTCATCCTTGTCAAAATAACTGACACCTTGAACCCGGTGAGTATCTTATGCTAAAACAATGTCTTATTTTGGGACTTTCAGATCACTAAGAAAACTTCCATCTGTATATATTGCTAGCTTTTTGCTAATGTAAATGGTAATCTAAAGGAGTCCTACAATATCATAGTCCACCAAGACCCAAGTGAGAAGCAGTTCATCAGCCCCACTTTGCATACTGCTACCTCCATCTTATGCCATACCTCCTTGGTTACTTCACAATTCTAGAACTGATGCCTAACAAATTTCGACCAACTTCTTATAGAGTGGACAAACTAGATTGGACCTGTACTCTGTTTGCCAATTTCTCCATATCGGCAGCAGCAGCTACATGTACATTTCCTTATCTAGGAGGACCCTCAAATTTTCCTTGGCTGAAGCCATTTCAATTTTCATTGAACCAAGTTCACCACTAAGCTCAGCTATGCCTAAGGCCCCATTTCTTGTTAAGATCCCCAAAATTAGCATCCCCTTCTGAAAACTGTTTGTAGATCACCTTGGGAAATATGTTGTGGAGCGGGGTTTACCAAGCCACCATTGATTAGACTTCTAATCGACTACCAACACATAGTTCAACGGCCAAGACTCTAAAGTCTAATGTAGCACTACCTACAACAAGTCTGCCTCTCCATCTATTAGGGTGTAGTTGGTCCATAACTGGTCCAGTGTGAGTCAGTGCACCATGTATTTCAAAGATCTATCCGTGTCTTAATTCCTTTTGTGCACAAACTCCTTTATTTATGGATGCCATGTAGGGCAAATGGTTCATCACCCTTGGCTAGGACTTTACTCCTCGAGAGGCACTCAAGTAGATTGACATCATGCCTTAACCCTTTCTAGCTTTTTTAGGTAAATTGACCGACGCAGATTTTTAAGGCTTATATCAATCCTACCACAATATTTGAGCCCATAATTTTGATTGGTAAGCGTACATACAACATATGAGACTTAGTGATACCCTTCCATGTACCTTCACCTCTACTCCTAGCCTTCTTGATGCTGATGTCCATGGGGCTTGGTCCTCGAAGAGATGAGGGTCCACTAACCTAGCACTGCCATGTTCCTTAGGCTAATGTCTAGTAGCCCTAATCCTCCTTGAGACTTTATGATCTTCATAGGTTCCCATGGTATATACTGCATCTTCCTTCTCTTATCTCCCTCCGCCTAGAGAAATCCTTTCCTCTTTAAGCCAATTGTTGCATGTGGAGCCTTATCCAATTTTTAGAGGTTAGTTTTTAGCCTTGCGTTGAACCCAGGCATGTTTATACCCAGTCTATTAAAGGGGTGCAATGCCCCCCTACTACAATCACAGGGGGTTCCAAAGGGAGATGATAGTAGCTATTTAGGCTCCCCTTATAGGGGTTTGGAGGAAGCCCTTGCAAAGAAAAAAATACATGAAAATTAATGCATAAGTTGTGTGGTAAAAAATGTAAAGTAATATGTAGCTCACATAGCATGAGATCATTGGATATACTACTTATATCTTGTATCTTCTCGCTAGTTGGATAAGAAAAATGGAAGACTAGTTGCTTATTCGTGGATGTAGACAACACTAGGTGAACCATGTATATCAGTGTCTCTCTTTCTCTTCTATTTTGTGTGCTTTTTGTATTGTGTATTTTATGCTTTGAATTTTGATTCTCGCATTGTTTCTTTGTTATCATGTCACTTCTAACATTTGGTATCAAAGAGTTTGTTTGAGCAACATTCATTGAAGAAGGTTCTTCGTTCAAACGAGAGCAATAATGGAAGAAGGCAAGTTCAAAATTGAGAACCTCAATGGTAAGAACTACTAACATTGAAAGATACAGATTAAGTTAAATATACTAAAAGAACTATTTCTTGCCATTGGGTGGGACAACAAAGAAGCCTCAGTGTAATTTAGGTGAAAATAGGGAGGTTCTTAACAGAAAGGCACTGGAAACAATACGTATGTGTTTAGTAGCATCAATAAATTTCAACGTCCTTAATCAAAAGACAACAAAGGACTTGATGACCACATTGGATACATTGAATGAAAAACCAAGAGCTTCTAACAAAGTATTTATTATGAGGCATTTATTTAATATAAAGATGTTAGAAGGTGGGTGTATAGCTGATCATTTGAATCAGTTCAATACGAATACAAGACAACTAAGGTTGTAGGACTAAGCTTCGATGATGAGAAATTTGAGCTCTCCTGAGATTTTGTGCTCATTGCCACAAAGTTGGGACTGCTTGTTGGTCATGGCTGTGAGCAACTTTGTTTTTGGATCAAACAGTCTAAATTTTGATGATGTTGGTGTTCTCCTTAGCAAGGAAATGTGACAAAAAAGCACAAGTGAAACATCAAGTAATGCCTTGATTCTTAAGAATAGGAGAAGACAAAGGGAGAGAGGAGAGAGCCCATGGAACCCTACCGCATAGTGGAGATTACTCCGCAAGGCGCGTGCCAAATAGCTCCCCTAGATGTAGTTGATATGGATGGCTACCTTAATGGTAGCAAATTGAAAAGTTACTATGGCCCCTCACTCTACAAACCCTCCAAGCCATACATAGGGAAAAGGAGCTCAAGGCTGAGGTAGCCGAGATGGCTAGGCCATGGAAGAAGCCAAGGCAGGTAATGCCAAAATCAGACAATGTAAGAAAATGGCCTTGTTCAAGGCAACAGTAGAAAACCTGGGGCTGACTGAGGAACTAACAGTAGATTCAACTAGGTTGAGTGTCCAATTGTAGGGTCCACATACATGCATTGAGGCACTCATGGATCTACGAGCGAAGAGCCATAATTTCATCTCCAGCAAAATATGGGAAGCACTATAGGTACCCCTAACCCTTACTATTGCTTCCATTTGGGCAATGTACAATCAACTCTTAAGCACATTCGGGTATGTAGACTTGAAACTAATGGTTTTCCATTAGGAGGTGTTTTTATGTTCTCCCCACAAAGGTACTCGATGAATAGATGATATTGGGAAGGGCATGGTGCTATGCCATGAAGTGTTAAATTGTTTAGAGAGCTAAAATCTCTACTCTCATGAATGGGGGGATAACTGCAATAATTTCACTATGTAAAGTTCATTCCACTTCCCCCACAGTACAACCACCTGCAAGAGACAAGGAAGTTGTAAACGAAGGCAGGCCCAAAGCTCGAGAAGCCTCTAGTGACCCTTGGTCCGCGGACCCCTTGGATCCTCATAAGGAAATCCATATGAATGTAGCTTGAAGTCCTAATCTCAATAACGGCAAACACTTGCCATGAACTGCTCTTCCACCCCTACTTTCCACACCCAAGACTAGACCCTCGACCCCAAAATCCTATGAACAACAAGTGCACGAAGCTGTCCTTTGTTCACAACTCCACTTCAGAAGGGAACAACAGCTTTGGAAGCCCGAAGCCATGGAAGGGTTTCTGACCCCTTCGTGTCCTGCGCCAACATAGGCAATCCCTTCAAGGAGTAGAGCTCGACGTCACCAATTGCATCGCCAACAAGGTCAAATTTCAACACCCTTGAACAAAAGTTTTACAAGCATTGGGTTGCGACAAAGATCTTGGAAGCCCAGGGCTACTATCAAGGCAAGCAATACATTTGGGTCCCACAGCTTCTAACGACATCAAATACTCAAGCTATCATGAGATATTAGTGTAATGATTCCACATACAGTGCAACTCAATGAGAAGGCCGCCAAGGTCCTCGAGGAAGCAACACAAGAATCGACTCTTAAAGCGGGGTAGTTACGCAAGAACCTTCCTCGGGGCCCGTGCGCCACCTACCACATCAAGGGTTGCAGTAACATAAGAACCTATTTTCACTTCGATTATAGCCACAGAAGAACTCACGTGCCTTACGTCGAGTGAGTTCCATCAAAGTGAACGCTGCAGCGCCAATACACACGTGCTCTACTTGGTTGATAACATGCTATGCTATTGTTCAGCATTCATCTCCATTCCATTCCACATAATCATCAAGCCCAGGTCTAGGTGAGTCTATATGGTAGGCATATCACCCACATGCACCAGCAGCTCACAAGTCCTTGGTATTCCAATGCACCCACTCACATTCACGGTCAGCATTAGGTGAATATGGCAATACAGTTTTTGTGTACATTTTCTTCACGATTTGCATCCTGGCACACTGACAGCAGGAGTCTATGCATCACCTAGTTTGTCCACCCCATTTTCCCTCCGAGCAACACCCTTAGCATCAACAGCCCCCCATCCTTTCTTTTTCCCCCTTCCCCCTCTTAGCAATTTTGACATTTGTCAACCCGATGACCCGTCACCTTACAGCTATCCTGATGGATCGGCACCTTACAGCTATCCCCATAGATCATCGCCTTACAGCTATCCCGATAGTGGATTGTCTTCTTGATCCCATCCTACCGACCCGTCGCCTTCCTCCCATCCCGCTGACCCGTCGCCTTCCTCCCATCCTACCGACCCATCGCCTTTTTTCCATCTCGTCGACCCGTTGCCTTATGCTACTCCCCCGACCGTTGAGATACCAAAAACCATAAAAATGCATCCTATCTCCTTCGTCGCCTTAGCAAAAGTAGCAAAACTCTACCAAAATTTTGCCAGATTTCCAACAGCCCCTTGCATCTTCCACACTGCCTTTCAACCACCCTTTGGATGTCCTCAACCTTGTCCTCCACCACCGACTCATTTATCAGCCACCTGCCTTCTTTCTTCCCCATGCATCCCGACAACAAGTTCTTTGAATTTGAACAGAACCTCAGTCTCCACCCCCCAAATCCACTTTCCACTAGCCCTTCTGAATCCCAAAGCATGCCCCCTGGGACTATCAGAATGCCATCAAACATCTCGACAAAGGAGATCCAGATCGAAAAGGAGATCTCGACCCAACATGCCTCCCAAGCACAGCGCGGTAGTAGTTGCAACTCCCCCGGAAATCATCCAAGAAACACATGACAACTCCAACACAGGGGGAGTACAAGGTCGTGAGGTCCATGACACACTCACCACTAGGAGAAACATGGCTCCAACAACTTAATGGCTGCAGCATCCACTCAAAGTATATGTATGAGGGGCATGATTACACCCTCTACTACTACAACGTGGCTGCACACCAATCTCTCAAGGAGCCAGAGGCACAATCCTCCTTGGCTATGATAGGCCTCAAGCCCGTTGTGGACCCTTTGCCATGTCACCTTGATATGAGCTGCTCGAGGAATTCATCAAACGTCTACAACTCAAAGTCCAACATCGGCATTCTCCGTGATGCAATAGGCACCTCCCACTTCTACCACCTCAATGTGGACGTGGTGTGCTCTGCCTTTGGCATCCACATCATTGTAGACAAGTACTCCCACAAGAAATCCGTGCATTAGGCCCTTGGCAAGATTTGCAATTATGATAGGAAGAAGAGCAAGGGCTGCATTCACTTCTCCAAAATAACAAAGTTCATGATGGAAAAATGGGCATGAGTGCTCTAGTGGTTGACCCAAGTCAAACATACGGACCACCATTAGTCAATTGTGCCAAACATTCTTGCAAGGTTGGCAATGCCACAAGTCACCAACTGAGCTAATTACTTTTGCATGCAGATGAGGGAAGACCTGAAGATGCACAGTGAGGTCCTAGGCAATCCAATGCTGTATATGCGTGTGCTTTACCACATGTTTGTCGGGGCAATAGTCGCCTATTGGATATGGGCTGGTTGACAAAGCAACCAAAGGACCTGTTCTAGAAGAAGAAGAGTAGACATGGGCTAATCCCAAATGACTAAGAAGAGCTCCAAGCCCCACCCCCTCCAGCTGTCCCGCTCAGCACAACCACTTGATAGCCAATTGCGTGAACAAGACAAAGAACGTCAACTGCAAGAATTCTTGAGGAGACGACGATCCCTTGAGGCCTCCGCTCGACACCCTAAAGGCAAGGCCACCATTTTGGACCCATTGCTGTGGAGGAGTTTCATGGAGACGACAATGTAAATATTGGTCTCCATCCCATGGCAACAAGCATTCCTCCCACCCCATCTGCTCCCCAGACAATAGCCCCTACCCTTGTGCAACCCGAAGAGCCCACTTCATTCATCACAGGCTCTTCCTCTTCTCCTTAGGCTAGGCTCACAGAAGCCCTGTAATTTTGCTGCGCACCATAGTACCAAACCCCTGGAGGCTACAATACCATGTTGGCCCAACAACTCTCACAGGCGGACCACATGGAGCTCCAACTACTGGATGCAATGGCCCGGCTCCCTTAGGTTGTGAGAATGATTTTGCGGAGGCAAGAGCAAGCATCCCACTCTGTCTCCTCCAAGCACAACTCGATGTGCGTGATAGCCACACCCGCATGGTCATTGCACAAGCTACCCACCAGCAAACCACGCTCAACATAGTAGAGGAGTATTGAGCAAGCGTCGAAGAGGTGGAAGTTATGGTCACAAAGCTCAAGGATGAGCTCTCTGCTAGTGAATCCCTAGTTCAAACCATGATGGGCTAGTTGGACAAGGTGGAATCCAACCTTCGTACCGCAGAAGAACGAAGGGCATAAGCCGAGGACCAGAAGGCTAGGCTTAGGGAGGGATACAAACCAACAGATCCAAATTCTTTAGGATCTCCTTACATAGGAGGACCCTCACCGTTGCCATACAAACTAAGAATGAGAGCCACCGAGAGGAATCTACATTCTCTCTACATTGGACAACAGAGAACAACAGGAGTTCTTGATGTACAGGGAGGTCTCCGCACAACTCGCCACCTACACCCTCGTCCCATGTACCATCCCCAAAACACTTCAAAAGCACTTTGACACACTCTGTGCACAAAACCTCATTTTTCACTAAGACCTCACCTCCCCTCTCTTGCCTAACACCCTCCAAACCATCTTGCATTGCAACCCCAACCTTTATCTTGCCAGTCTATCCCTCCAATCTTTAAATCCAAGCCACCCACCTCCTCAACTTCTAGGCGTGGTGTCGCGTAATCACTGAGTCCACCAATTATCCACATGATGATGAGCTAAACCTGACAAACTTAGCCCATGGGTCTATACTCCCGACAGCCTCCAACAACTGGATGCAGACCTATGGTCGGGGGCTTTCGCAATCCAAATGCAAGGACACCTAGTTGCATATCACTCCATAGCCTACCATCCCCTCAATATCATCATTTTGTACAATCTGGTGCTACAAGCTCTCTAGGACTCACTCGAGTCCTTGGTCAACAATTTTGACACAATTCATGGAGCCTACCCCGAGGATGTTATCGAGGAGGAGGGACAGAATCCAATCATCATCTTCAAGTCTATCACCCCTCGCAGAAATACTGTAGCCACCCCCTAAAAATCCCGCCCAACCCCCCCAACAACCTGCCAATATTGTCCGCCTCCCCTTCCCTGCACCAACCTCCCCAAATACTCCTCTAACGCCTCCAACACTAGCACCACACAGCATGAGACCTCTCTGTCCATTTCCTCCAACACTCCAGTCGACATCTCGGATGAGGTTCTCCATACATTATTGAAGCCGACCCATTTTGTACATACACCCATCGGCCCTATGTCCGCGGGGAATGCAGAGGAGGAGCCTATGCCAAATATCGACGATGATGTCCCTCTAGCATCCCCCTCCTCCCCGCCTAAAGATATCCAATGGCCCAACTTGCAATCCTTCCAGGACTTTTTGGACACCGCCCTAATGCATACTGGAAGGCCCACCTTGAAGGCTCTTGCCTCCATCTCTACGAAATAATGGAAGTTTGCCCCCTCACTCAGTTTATTACCTAATCCTTCAATGACTGGAGTTGAACCCACCCGAAGCACACACGCGACGGTTACCACTTAGCCCTTGATGCACCTGTTCCCCTCACCGACTTGAACGCCGGCCTTCAACCCCATTGGCGCATCCCCTTTTTGAAAAAGGAGCAATTTTGGAGCTACTATCAGTGCACACCTCAAGCGACAAATCCATCCCCTCTACATGCCCATGGAAAGAAGATGGACCAAGGCCCACTTCCAAGAGCTCAAACAAAAGGATCCTAATATTCTCTACAACTTCCCGAAATATAACTTCCCTAAGGAAATGACTCAAGAGGGATTTTGCTTTCACCTCCAGGCATTCAATGATACCTATGGCTCTGTTCCTGACCCTGTGGTGGTTGTAGCGGTCCACTTCAACCGCGTCATCCTTTTGCTCCTCCGCAGTCTTCCCACCCACAGTTGGCCCATCGATAATAGACTACATAATGTGACCAACCAGATTGTCTTGAACCTCACACCAGTCCCTCCCAATTCTAGGACTTACGCCTCTACCTCTGGGTACACAACCTCCATGGCCATCACATTCGAACCTTAGAGGACAATGGACATGCCTGCCAACCACTTCTGGAAGTTTCGCTCTTATCTCACGTGGATCACCCCTTGCCAATTGGACTGCTACGCAGTCCCTTAGACATGTGCTCTCCACTCACCTACTCCATTGCGGGGCTGAGCTCAGCAACAACAGGAAGGGGTCCATGTTAATAGCCACAGCCATGGAGCACGATGTTGGATTTGGCCCTATGGGTTTTGAGCCACAAATGGCCCCACATCAATCTGGTCCTATCGGTTTTGAGCCGCAAATGGCTCAACATTTATCTAGTCCTATGGGTTTGGAGCCCCAAATGGCTTAGGACAGAGGTAGGTGCCGGGATCATCCAAATTGGCCAGGATAACACAAGAGCCATTTCTATCCCGTATATGGATAACAAAAGAGCCATTTGAAGACAAGAGGAGGTTGAGAGAATGCCTTGGCGCCATATGGGCCCAAGTGGTTGTAACAAAAGAGAGACGAGAGAGAGAGTGGTACAAGGAAAGGGTTGGCCCTCCTTTCAAAAGGTGACTTGTAGAAAAGGCCAAATGGTTGACTTTGGTCTTCATTGTTGTATGCACAAGTTTGAAATACAAGCTCCCTCTTCTCTTCCAAGACTGTCTTTGGGTGTTCTCTTGTCTCCCTTGTAGTGTCTTTGTGTTTGCCACTCCCTTGGGCCCTTCATTCTTCCCCTCTCCTCTCCCTCTCACTCTATTCCCCCATCTCCCCTTCTCCCTCTCTTCTCTCTTCTCCCCCTTCCCTCTTTCTCTCATGGAAACACATTGCAACAATCGGGGAGCCACTTGGGTGGCATTACTCTCACAAGGAGTAGCCTGGGAAGTGGAGGCTATGATCGGCATTTCTTTAAGATTTCCATGACACGTGAGACATGGTTGAGACTACACAGGAGGAGATTCTAGAGTCCTACAATGAAGAAGACCACACCATCATGTGCACATTTGGCTGTTCATAGCTCTATTGGGGGAAGTTTTCTAGTTGAAGCCTTTGGTAGCACCAGGTCCGTTGGTAGTAAATGAATGCTATGATAAGTATTTTGAGACAAACAACTCCTCCTCCTAGAGTTACCTGATCAATAAGGCCCCAGATGAAGGTTTCCAAGTAATTTGCCAATTTATGTCAAAATTTATTGTTTAAAGGAAAGTGTTGATCATGTGCCCCGACAATACATTGCGTGAATCATCACGGCTTTGCAAGATGATCAGGAGCTAGAGTGGCTATCTACCTTTGATAGAGCTTTTGAAACACAGCTCAAGGCTGTTGGGAGGGTCCAAGCACACTGTAAACTTATGCCTCGCTTGAGAATCCTTCACTAGCAGCTCACTTCAAGTGAATTACAGTGTCCTAATGCCATTCCCACATCTGGTGGAGCACTGTCATCTTGCGCGAACAATGTTGAGCAAGGCAATGAGGAACAAACTGAAGGTAGCAAATAGGTGTTTGAGGAACATAGTGAGTAGGAGCAAGAGAAGGCCCAGAGTGGCAATAACGAGGATGGAGACTTCTCCTCTCAAGTTAAAATTTCTAAGTCAGAAGCCAAGAGTTGTCGGGAGGCCGATAAGTCAGTTTTCGAGCAAAAGGTGTAGGAGCCCTCCAATGAGCCCCAATAGGAGGAATAGGGAGTAGGCTCATAGCCAGAGTTGAAGACAAATGAAGTGATCACTACAATCTCAGCTAGCTCGATTGCAGTACCCGTGTCTCTTGATCTCTATATAGGAAATTCTCTAGATAGGTTGACTAAGAAATGTTCCATTTTCTCTAGTTTATAACTTTCTAGTTGTGTTTATGTTTAACTAGTAAATGATATAAAGAGTGCTCTTTTTTTACTATATAGAGCATGGGGAGTTTACTACGTAAAAATCCATAAAATAGGTTAGAGTAAGTACACATTTAAATACCCTTATATTTAAAATTTTACTTCTTTTGCGTAATAGTTTATCCCTCTTTGTACTTATACACCGGACATATCATCAATACATTAGATAACTATTTTTGGAACCCTCGCCTAACTGTAACTGGCTTGTAAGTCTCCCGAATTTAAAAATCCTCTCCCATGAACGACCCTACTTCCAGTAAGAGTCACCGTACATACCATGGTTATACGAGTTAACTATTTTTGGAACCCTCTCCTAACTGTAAATGGCTTGTAAGTCCCCACTTCCTTACATATTTATAGAGTGATCGATCGCCCGGGGATATACAGAATGGTCAAACGTTCCTTGTGCGCGTGGGTAGTGAATACTTTTGTCCATGTGCAGCTCTGCTCATCTATGATATTCTACTACATTCCAAAAATGATCAAGCCATAATTAGACATCATCCTCTTGGAGCACGTGCGAATGGCTTTGGACGGACTGCTAGATTTGCGACATCCAAATCAGATTGGACTAATTCTCATTAGAGCAGGGGCGGCCAAGATTTTAGGAGTGATTTGAGGAGTGTAGCTCTCATTCTGTTGATCGGGATCAACTTCCACGGCATCTCCACCTGGTACATTTGCCAGATTACAACAGCTTAGCTATAGCAATGTCTTTGACGCTATGGACAACAAGTATTTTACAAGAGACTTGCGCTGCTAGAAGAACGCTTTTCTTAATTTTGAACACTTCCTGTGGGGGATTTCGCTCAATTATACTCTTCTGAACATTTGGTGGAAGTTGCGTGATCCAATTGAGTCCTGACGTAGAAACGTGGAATCATCACTTGAAATCGGGCTGCAGGGTTCAATAACGTATATGCAAGATTTGCATCCTTTAATTTGTTGACCTATGCGGAGATTGTTTGCAAACAGTCTGCGAGACTTTCAACTGCAGATGCTTTCAGCAATATAATTTATTCGTCATACCTCAGGTGGGGCTTTCGTTATACAAGATTGCTTTAGCCTGCGTGAGATTAAGGACACAGCAGTCGGGATCCGTCGGCAGAATTCGAAATTAGAGCACCGCTTTTGATTGATAGAGCGATAACCAGACGACGCGTCTGTGAGAAGGCATTGACGTATCTGACCTGCTCAATGGGAACTCGGAGACCTGATTACATACCTGGGCAAGCCGTGTTGGAACGTACTATTCGCCGTCTATTGGCATAAAGGCAGCCAGGAAAACGGCCTTGGAAATCTTATCCGGAAAACGTTCCATGGCAGTACAGTCGGATAACTGCAATCGACAGATGAGAAGCAAACCGTATCGGCAGAAACATTGTTAGACAGGAATTGAGTAAATGGCTGTACATACTGAGCGACGTATCCGGCACTACTTTGCTGATACCATTGGAGGCGAGGTTAATGGAAGTGACGGAATGGCCAGCCACTTGGAGAAGGGTGATGACGCGGTTATAAAAGCACCAAGCTCCATGGCCGAGACCATGGATGAGGACGAAGTGGTGACTTGGGGCCGGCAACTGTGGCTGAAGTGATTAAGTGGAGGAGCAGAGCGAAGAAGCAGAGGGTGGAGACGAAGAGAGAGTTGTCTGTGGGCAGGCACATCAAGCTTCTCATGAATTTATACACAAACCGAGCTGCAACGGAAGAAAATCCCGCCACTGAATCCTCATCCCTTGTCTCCTGAGCTTCTTTTGTAACCGCTTAACGTTCCGTCGCTTGCGTGATGTCCGTTACGAAATCATGGAGACGTCATGCCAATCGTTTCCTTGCATCCGGATCGGGGTGTCTCAGCAAAGTCGTGAAATAGATAATCAGTGATGTAAATTTAAAGGATCTTTGCTGAACCTAGGACTCACCTTGTGAGAGGAGGCATCATCGCTCGTCAAGATGTAGAGTCTTGAAGCAAGCAAACAACATTTCCACTTCTGCTTGCACGATTGTCTCGTGGCTAATTTTGCCCTGCAAGGATCCATATTGTCCATGTGGTTTCGTTTCCCTAAATGACTCCCGAGTGGTTTAGGTTTTATTGCGCATGATTAGGTCTTGAGTCTTTGGATCCAACTGAATTGAGCTTAACGGGAGTCTTGGGATGCACTCCACAGATCTTAATGTAATTGGCCTCACCTGTAATAAGGCGCCGAAGTGAACAAGTAAAGGGAGCTCTCTTTGGATGGTATTCAGCTTTCTTGCCCTCCCTGTTCTTGTCTGTTGTACGAGCTCCATAATCTAGTCGCTTCGTCTTTTTGGTGGAGACGCCGGGTGAATGGAGTTCGAACCTCAGAGTTTTGATTCACAATCCCAAGAGCGACAATCTCCAGCATGCCATGTTCAATCGGATATTTTGACGACACTTCTGACGGAATTGATCCAATCAAATGTTCAGGTAGCCAATCTCACTGCTCATTTGACGAACGCCAAGGCGTATAATGTAGGGCGTGACTCCAAAGTACGTCCAAAGCCCTAGACAGGCTCCTGCGAAGATGACATTTATATTTGGCTAGATCACTTTTCAAACCGGGCAGATTATCATCGTTGGAACGACACGCAGAAGGTTGAGGAGATTAAGCGTTCCTTTCAAGGACTAGCTACCGCCTAGTATCATCAGCTTGATGAGAATGTCAAGCATTCTTGGCCGCATTTGCAACACGCGCTCACTACTGCTTTTGGCAATACAGACACAGTTAAGGACGCTTTAACTCAGTTTCAAGAACTCAACCAGCGCTCTGATTCGGTGTCTCAATTTGGGGTAAAGCTTAGCTTACACATCTCCTTCTCCGTGTTGACCCAAACATGATCGAAGATTTGAAGTTATTCTTCCTCTGGCCTCGTCTCCGTCCAGAAATCTCCTCCAGAACTCAAGACCAGGGGCCAAAAACTCTCAATGAGGCACTCTTGATAGCACAGCGAATTGAAACAAGCCAACTGTTAAACCTCCTGCTCTGCCACCCTTGCTTCCTGTTCCAATTTATTCAAGTGGTCCAACACCCATGGACGTTGATCACACAGAGTGCCCAAATGGGTCAGAAGTCTGCATTTCGACCTCGTAATCTAGGTGATCGCAGGATTCCAGACCGAGATAGTGATGGCCGTCCACGTTGCTTCCATTGCAACAGATATGGGCATGTTAAGAAGTACTGTCGTCTCTTGCGTGCGACACAGAGTTCCCAATCTATCAACACTGTGGCATCCATGGTGTCGGGAAAAGATCAACTGGAGCCCTAAGGGAGGCTTTGTCTCCAGAAAATACTGTGCCTCCCCCTATTGCTTTTGTGGTCGAAGCCCTTTGTCGCTCAAAGTCCATTTTTGTTCTTGTAGATTCCGAAAGCTCTATAACGACATCATTCTTACCTTTTGTTCAAGACCAAAACATCCCAGTCTATTCATTGCCGCCCAACAACGTCACCTTTGGGGATAACAAGACAACTGTCAGCTCATCTACAGGAGCTAATCTTGAGATAGAACTCTCTGGATCAAAGTTTCTGGTACAAACAACAATTCTGCCGCAACAGATATTTCCAGTCACGCTGGGATGCGACTGGTTAACTCAAAATCAAGCTACCATAGATTTCAAGCGAAAGTGCTTACATCTGCCGAATACTGCTGCCATTCCTTGGGTTTATTCCCGAATTCTCTCTTCTCAGGTATCTTCGTCCATAATTCATAATGATCTCCGTTATCAAGCTCAAGTAAAACAATTGCTGTTACATTTCCCTCACATATTTGCTAGAGAAACCCCAACTATAACGACAGTAAAAATTTGTCATGAGATTCCTACACTTGATTCTCGACCTATCTCAGTACCACAACGCCGACGATCTGTTCGGGAGATCCAAGTTTTAAGAGATCATGTTGAGGCAATGCTTTGTGACAATATCATTAGTCACTCCAACAGTCCATGGACGTGTGAACCGCATTTGGTAAAAAAAGGAGACGGTCAATACCGTTTTTGTGTTGATTTCAGGCCTCTCAACAATGTCACTGTTCGTGATGAATACCCACTCCCGAGGCTGGATGACATTTTAGATTCTCTCGCAAATTCGAAGTTTTTCACCACACTAGATCTGAAATCTGGATTATGGCAGATACCTCTTCGCCCATAAGATCGACCAAAGACTGCATTCAGAACTCCTTTCGGCTTATATCAATTTAATGTAATGCCGTTTGGGTTAAAAAATGCTCCTGGGTCATTTCAAAGGCTAATGAATTTTGTGCTACATGATTTAATTGTACAAGGGAGCGTATTAGTATATCTTGATGATGTACTGATACATACACCAACATGGGAAGAGCACAAGAATGTCCTTGATACCATTCTGCGACTGTTACATAAATTTAACCTCAGATTGAATGCAGCAAAGTGCAAATGGGCTCAAGCAAGCCTCAAATATATGGGCTTCATTATCTCAGGAGAAGGGGTTCGACCTGATCCTGATAAAGTACATGCACTTCATCGTTTATCCATACCCCAATCAATTAAGCAGCTCCAACGATTTCTGGGCATGGCAACATTCAGTTCAAGATTTATGCCGGAGTTGCTATTCTGTCTGTACCCCTTCGACGATTGCTACTCAAAGGCAACAAATTTATTTGGTCACCAACTTGTCAAAAAGCATTTGATCAAGTCAAGGAAGTGCTAAAGAAAGATGCCCTCCTGCGACATCCGAATTTACAAAAATCGTTTCTCATTAGAACCGATGCATCTACAAACGGTTTGAGAGCAGTTCTTCTACAACAAGATGATCACAATGACTGGCGCCCAATCATGTATGTTAGTCGATCTTTGTCACCTCCAGAATCTAGGTATGCTGCCACCGAATTGGAATCTCTTGCTGTGGTTTGGGCGATTTCAAAATTTCATGTATATGTTTATGGAACTGTGTTTGAGGTGCAAACAGATCATGCAGCGCTAACAAGCCTCTTGAATAGAAGAAGCCTCCAAGGACGTTTGGCCAGATGGGTTCTTCTTATGCAAGACTACACATTTAAAATTTCTTATCGGCCTGGCAAAGACAATCAAGTAGCCGATGCTCTTTCCCGTTCCTATGTCATGGCAGCTCAACACTACCTATACCTCAAGATCACCCCCCTTTGCCTTCAATTCAAGACATCAAAGCAGCTCAAGATTGTGATCCACAGATACAGCAATTAAGTCGAATGCAATCATCAGCAGCACCCCAACAGCTTCGACTTATTGATGGTCTGTTGTACTTTCATCGCCCTCCATTTCAACCTAGACTTTTCATCCCAACCAATTATAGGCAGTACTATTTATATGCATTCCATGATGGAATGTTTGGTGGAAAATTTGGGATTTCTGAAAGTTCTGACAAAATTACAGGCACGGTTCTATTGGCCAAAGATGAGATTTTCTTTACATCAGTATCTCAAGTCATGTCCTATTTGCCAAGCATCCAAGAGTCCTAATACTAAGCCAGCAGGGAGTATGCAATCTGTCACTGTTTCACGCCCTTTTGAACTGGTGGCTTATGATCTAATAGGACCATTTCCAACCTCAACAAATGGATTTCGGTATGTCATTGTTTTGACAGATTACCTCACTAGATGGGGGATTGCACAACCACTCAAGACTGCTTCTGCTGCGGAAGTGGCTGAATTTCTTCTCCAGTACCTCATACTGCCGCATGGATGCCCAGAAAACATCCTTTCTGATCACGGAAGTAATTTCAAATCTGAAGTTATGAAGGTGGTTACTGACAGACTAAATATGAAGCAGCAGTTTACAAGTCCGCATCATCCTGATGGCAATGCATTGACAGAGAGATTAAATCGGACAATAAAGTTGATGTTGGCAATGTATATTGACCCGCAACACTCTAACTGGGACATTTCGCTCCCATATGTAATGGCAGCCTACAACACAGCAATTCAGGATTCTACTCGCATCAGTCCGTTCGAGGCACTTTTTGGGCGTCCACTTGTTTTCCCTCCTGAAGTGGGCACCATCTCAGTGGATCAAATCAAGCACAAAGACGCTCTTCAATGGTCTAACTATTTAGTCGAAGCTCTTACTTTTGTGAGACAAAATGTTGCAGACCATCTTCGCAAAGCACAAAGCCGCCAAAAGAGACTATATGATCTTTGACATCGGCCAGCCACATATTCAGTGGGGGATTTGGTTTTGGTTCATTATCCAACCAGAAAAAAAGGCCTGACCGAAAAATTCCTTGCAAAGTGGATCGGACCATATCAGGTACTTTGCTCAGTTGGACGGAATACCTATTCACTTCAGCGACACACAAATGGCCAGAAAAGGACGCAGACTACAGCTCATATAGCCCGCATTAAGCCTTTTTACTCTCGGCCTACTTTCTTTTCAGGGGAGAGTAGACATAATGACCAAGGAACCACGTCAGCCGACCTCCCATCCACGTTGTCTGACTAGTCAGCAACTACACCTGCCTAGCCGCCATGTAAGCACAACTGAATTGAGCTTAAGGGGAGTCTTGGGATGCACTCCACAGATCTTGATGTAACTGGCCTCACCTGTATTAAGGCGTTGAAGTGAACAAGTAAAGGGAGCTCTTTTTGGATGGTATTCAGGTTTCTTGCCCTCCCTGTTCTTGTCTGTTGTACGAGCTCCATAATCTAGTCACTACGATATGGAGGTTTTGATGGTGGTGTTATGTTTGGAGTGTGTTGGCTCTATTTCGTCCGGTGGTCGGAGCTTCTTTGGCGGGTTGCGAGAGGTTAAGACCATTGAAATACTTTGTAGGTAATCTGGAGTGGCGGGTGTCAACTCAACATTGTATGAGAACGCATGACATGGCATATGTAAGGGTAACAAAAATCAAGAGATGCAGAGAATGTCTTTTGCCTAACATGAAGATCCCAAAAGTGAAGGCCCTCGTAACAACAATAGAAGGAGCGATGATCGATGTCATTTTGAAGAATGCTTGTCAACAAAGTTGTGAACCTGCCTTGACCATTTGCAGATTTGGATGAAGGCCGTTTTTTTACAAACACATTCGGGTGCGCCACTGGTTTTATTCATCTTGCTACTGCTGCTGCTGAGGATGCAAAGTGAGCCGCTCACTTGATGTAACCAGAAGTCTACTTTTCCAATGTAGTAAGAAATGTGCTTGGAAAGAAGCACTTTGTATAAACTATTTGCTTACTAGTGAGCTTCCATAATTTGAAGCTATGTTTCGTAAAAGTGTTATTTCCCATTTACTTTCTTTGAGTGCTATTTGTGAGAGTTGTTCCCACTTCATTGCTACTTCAACAAGATCATGGAAGATACAATAGCAAAAAAATTTGCTTGCATGGATACGAAGTTCCTAGAATTTTTTTGGAGAACAAGTGTATTTTATTGTGCATATCTTATTCGTATTGCTAAGCCTATGTGCTAATTTTCATGCTTGATTTTCAGAGGTTAAGGATAAAAAATGAGATTTGGTGAAAGAAAGAAGACTCACCTCTTCTCTTTTTGGTGTTTCTCTTACTCCTCTTTCTCCTTGTTTGTAGGCTTATGCTTTCTCCTTGTTTATAGGCTTATGCTTGTCTCCTCAATCCAATCCCTTTGAAAAGTTGCTTCTCCAAACTCCTCCTTCCTTTAACTAGTTATCTGAAAAAATGGTATGTTTCCTCTTTTTTTATACGGCCAATCCACGAAACACCGTGCGGGACTTTTTCGGTAAGAAAGTGCCTCGTCTTTTTCCCTTTTGTTGTTTCCATTATTTGCATTGGCCTGCAGCTAATGCCTTAAGCGCTAGTTGCAGTGATGGGCATAGGAACCCTCTCTTTCCCTCTCTTCTCTTATTCCCTCTTCTTTCTCTCTTTTCCTCTTTTCTTCTCTTATGCTTATGCTCTTTTTCCCTCTTCTTTTTCTTTCCTCTCTTTTCTTTTCCCCTCTTCCTTATCTTCTTTTCATAAGCATATGCCTATGCCTATGCCTATGCTTATGTTTATGCATGAGCATATGCTCATATGGTCATGCATAAGCATAAGCATATGTCTCCTTCTCCTTCTCCTTCTCCTTCTCCTTTCCTTCTCTTCTTTTCCCCTCTCCTTCAATCTCTTTTTCTCCTCTTTTCATAAGCATATGTATTTGCATATGCTTATGCTTATGCATGAGCATATGCTCATCTGCTCATGCATAAGCACAAGCATATGCTTTCTCTCTTTTTCTCTTATGCTCATATGCTCATGCATAAGCATAAGCATATGCTTTTTTTCTTTTTCTCTTATGCTCTTTTCCCCTTTTCTTTTTCCCTTCTTTCAATCTCTTTTCCCATCTTCCTTCTCTTATGCTTATGCTCTTTTTCCCTCTTCCTTATCTTCTTTTCCTCTCGTATTGTTTCCCTCTTTCTCCTTCTCCTTCTCCTTCTCCTTCTCCTTTCTTTCTCTTCTTTTCCCCTCTTTTCAATCTCTTTTTCCCCTCTTTCAATCTCTTTTCCCCTCTTCCTTCTCTTATGCTTATGCTCTTTTTCCCTCTTCCTTATCTTCTTTTCCTCTTGTATTGTTTCCCTCTTTCTCCTTCTCTTTCTCCTTTCTTTCTCCTCTTTTCCCCTCTTTTCAATCTCTTTTTCCCCTCTTTCAATCTCTTTTCCCCTCTTCCTTCTCTTATGCTTATGCTCTTTTTCCCTCTTCCTTCTCTTATGCTTATGCTCTTTTCCTCTCATATTGTTCTCCTCTTTCTCCTTCTCCTTTCTTTCTCTTCTTTTTCCCTCTTCTTCAATCTCTTTTTCTCCTCTTTTCATAAGCATATGTATTTGCCTATGCTTATGTATGAGCATATGCTCATATGCTCATGCATAAGCACAAGCATATGCTTTCTCTAGGAACAAAGCCATGGTTTGTTGAGCAGGAGGCACTAGGAGCGATGTCGATTGGGCTGAGGTGGCTACTCGCACGGTATAAGTCTACTCCTACTTGTAATCTCACTTGCCAAACTGTTTTATTCTTTAAGTTCCAATCTAATTTTTAATTAATATGGTTTCACTCTTAGAATCAAAGCTCGAACATCCCATCAGCAGAGGTGAGCAGTGATGTGACGAGGATTAGGCTTACACGGCTTCGACGAGGGCCAGGGATTAGGCGTAGCTCACGAGGGCCAGGGATTAGGCATAGCTCACGAGGGCTAAGGATCAAGCCAGTGTGACAAGGACGAGGACGAGGATGACAATTTGGATGAGCAGTATTAGTAGCAGTTTGCATATACTTTGCCATGTATATGCTTCTGTATGTCGGCTCGTTTGAGTGATTTTGTATCACCCTTTTCGAAAGGGTAATTTTATAACAAACAATGCTGTATATTTTCGACATGTATATGCTTCTGTTGCTCGGCTCGTTTGAGTGATTTTGTATCACCCTTTTCACAAGGGAAAATTTGTAACAAAAAACATTCTTTTGTAATTACTAAAAAAACATTAGTGGGGCAAAACAGGGCTTGCTGTGGCCCTGTTTAGCCCCACTAATGTTTTTTTAAAGCTTCTATTAATTGTCGCTATATAGCGACATTTATAGCGATCGTTATTTTTTGATGCTAATAGCGACGTAAATACCGACCTTTGCGCCCATTAAAAAAAAATTGTGTGTATAAAAGGTCATTATTTTCATCGGAAAAGGGCCTGTGCCTTATAGTGAGGCGTCAAATATTCAAATGATCGCAATTGAATCATGCACTCTAGATTTTTTTGTTTAAATTGGTGAAAGAGTTCAATCTGCCATCAAAAGAAATGTGTTGTTACTTGTTTGCAATTGTAGGTGCTGACAACCAATCGAAGGAGTTGACTAACAAGAATTGCATGTGCCAACTAGCATTGCAAGTGCTAGCAAGCAGTGCATGTGCTAATAGGTAGTGCAAGTGCTAATAGGTAGTGCAAGTGCTAACAAGCAGTGCAATTGCTAATTAACATAGCTAGTAGGTGTAGCAACAAGCACTGTAGATGCTAACACGAATTCCAGGTGCTAGCAGGGATAGCAAGTGCTAATTAGCACAATTAGTAGTGCAATAACTGGCATTGCATGTGCTAACTAACATCTGGTAGTGGTAGATGAGAGTGCTAATAAGCATTGCAATTGAGCTAACAAGGATTGCAGGTGCTAGCAAGCATTGCCTGTGCTAACTAGCATCTGGTAGTGGTAGATGAGAGTGCTAATAAGCATTGCAATTGAGCTAACAGGGATTGCAAGTGCTAGCAAGCATTATAGGTGCTAGCAACCACAAGTCGTGCTAGTAGGAAATATAGGCACTAACAAGCACTGCAATTGCTAACTAGCATATGGAAGTGGTAGATGAGAATGCTAATAAGCATTGCAAGTGCTAACAAGGATTGCAGGTGCTAGCAAGAAGTGTATGTGCTAACAAGCACAAGAATTTCTTACGGGCACATGCAATTGTTATTAGCACATGCCTGTTATTGCATGTGCTAACAAGCACATGCAATAATAGGCATTGCACGTGCTAACTAGAATTTGGCACTGGTAGATGAGAGTGCTAATAAGAATTGCACTTGTGCTAACAAGGATGGCAGGTGCTAATAAGAATTTCAAGTTCTAGCAACCACAAGTGGTGCTGTGGTAAGAATTATAGCTACTAACAAGCACTCCAGGTGCTTACTAGCATATGGAAATGGTAGATGAGAGTGCTAATAAGCATTGCAAGTGATAACAAGTAATTGCAGGTGCTAACAAGCATTTCAAGTTCTAGCAACTACAGCTGTGTTGGCAAGAAATGTGCTAACATGCACAAGCATTTCTTGCCAACACATGCAATTCTTGTTAGCACATGCATGTGCTAAAAAGCACCTGCAATTACATGCATTGCATGTGCTAACTAGCATTTTGGCAGTGGTAGATGAGAGTGCTAATAAGCATCGCAAGTGCTAATAAGGATTGCAGTTGCTAACAAGCATTGTAGGTGCTAGCAATTGCAAGTGTTGCTGGAAAGAATTTCATGAGCTAACAAGCACTGCATATGTGATAACTAGCATATGGCAATGCTAGATGAAAGTGCTAATTGCCAGTGCTAGCCAAGATTGATAGTGCTAACAAGCACTGTAGGTGATGGGAAGTGTTGATTGTGGTAGCAAGCATTGTATGTGCAAGCAGCCTATGATATTGGTAGAATAGAGTGCTAATCAAAATATGACAATTACAACTAGCATATGGCAATGGCCAAAGGTGAGTGGAAACCATCCCATGATTTTGGTTAATAGCACATGATAGTGGAGATCAAAATATGATATTGTAACTAACATGTCAGTGGTAGGTTGCAAAATAGGCTCTATCAATCATTCACTTTAGTACTCAGGTCCAAAAGTGCATGCCCAAGGAGTTGCTCCTCCCCGCTCTAGGCTACCCCTCCCTCTCCTTCAACCCTCTCCTTCCTTGTAACCCTCCTTCCCTACCATCCCCCTCCCTCTCCACCCTCCCTTGCAACCCCCTCATCTCCCTCTCCCCTCTCCCCTCTCCCCTCTCCCTCCCCTTCCTCACAGCCCCTCCCACCCTACCTCCAACCCCCTCCCCCCCACCATCAGCCCCCTCCCTTCCACCTCCCCCCCTGCCCCCCCTCCCTTGGCTTGCCTTCCCTCCCGCTTCCTTGCCCCAACGCCCCTCCCCCCTGGCCTACATTTCTGCTCCCCTTCTCACCCCATCCCACCTTCTCCCCACCCCTTCCCTCGCTCCACCTTCCTTGCACCTTCCTGCCCCCTTCTCGTGATAAAATATGGGATCAAGGAGGATCAAAGCACAACAAGAGAGGCATAGGGAAGAAAACACTCAATCTATTGCAATATGTAATCAACACTAGATTGAGTAATCAACAATATGTAATCAACATAGGGAAGCAAACACTCAATCTATCGCAATATGTAATCAACAATATGATAGGCTTCTTATATAGAGAGAGCCTTTAGAATAGTCAAACCATGTGGGATCCTCTCATCCACATTTCTCCTTGTGGATATCCTTGATCCACATCTCCACATCATGTAGTCCACATCCTAGGGTGGCTACTTTAATTATTTCCTATAACATACCTTAGACTTTAATCTATGTGCTCATGGTGCCATATCTTAACACCTCTGCTTGTGCCATGATCCATTGGCTACTGCAAGGTGGTCAGATGTGAGTTACAAGATCAAATCCTCCCCTAGATCCTTACATGGCTATTCTCATGTGGTCAGGTTTGATTTAGCAACATGTGGGCTAAAGGTGGCAGGGTTTTTGCTTCTCAATATATGTTGTTCTTGTCATTCTGCTCATGGCTTGATGATAACTCCACGTAGTTAACCTGCTGGTTCTTCAATTTGTAATCTTCTTCCTTGTGTCCTAGCTTCTTGCAATGGTGACACTTTGGTTTGTTCTTCAATTTGCAGTCACTTTGGTAGTGACCCATCCTTCCGCAATGGTAACACTTCATTGATGTTTTACTGAACAATGCTTGTTCTTCATTATTGCTGTTGCGTGTTGATGTAGATGTCGATGTTGATGCCTTCAAGTCTCTTTTTCAAGAAGAGAGGATACACATTCCTCAAACTTTGGATCTGGGAGATACTTCAAGGTGGTTGTCAGTGCACTGTACTCTACATGCATGCTTTTAAGGAGAATTGCAAGTGCATCTTTTTCCCCTACTTTTGCATTTATGCCTTCTAGTTCGGTCATAATACTTTTGATTTTGTTGACAAATTGTGCCATTAAGATTCATTAAAGCTCATGTGGAAACCATAGAATTCAATCTTAAGATGAATTTCTTGGTTTTTGGCTTTTGCACCAAACACGATGTTCAACTCATCCCATGCATCCTTGGCATGATCCTTGGAGTCTATATGATGAATTATGTTTGGATCCAAGTGCAAACCAATGAGTGATAGTGCTGCGTTGTCTTTTTCCTTCCAAGCACCATTTTGTACAATGGGTATGTCTTCTTTTATAGTCTTCCAAAGCTTTTGATGCATCAGGAGATACCTCATTTGTGTAGACCAGGTGTGAGATCCTTCCCCGGTGAACGTCTCAACAGTTGGGGTGTGTATTGCCATTGCAAAGGTCTTACCAGTTGAAGAAACTTTCAAATCTAGTAGTGTCAAATTGTATACAATAAAATTAACTTGACAGATGCGTAGAGCTTGAAAAGGCAATCACTTTTCGTTTTTGGAGCGTGTGCAAATTCTTTCAGGATTGGAAGTTATGACTTGTCGAAGATTTATGAAGAAGAGAGGTCCAATTGATGATGTGGTTCAGGGGTTCATAGGCTACATGCAGGACTGTGCTTACAAAGGGACCATGCTTGGGTGGCACTGCTGATTGTGCATGCTGATGTGGCATAACTAACCCTAACTCTAACCATGGTGGGTTAAGTTAACCATACCAAGATTGAGTCTTATCTGCCGTGGCAAGACTTTTGACCAAAGACCATTAACTTGGCAAAACTTTGCACAAAGACCATTAAACTAACCTAGAATTGGTCTGCCACATGACTTTTCCTAAGGTCTGAAACCTTGGAGAAGTAGAGAAATGGAGCGTGGTAGCGTCGCGATTATAGCTCGTGGTCGTTTTGTGCGAGGGCACAGGAGACAATGACGAGCGCTATGGAGAGCTTTTAGAGCTAGAGGCTATGGCACAATCATAGGAGCAGCTCATCGATGAAGCTGGAGCAAGAGCTGGAGTTGTTGGCGCGTCGGAGGTACAGAAGGCCGTGAGGAGTTATGAGCTCCGTGTGGGCTGCCTTAATGCAGCTGGGCTCATTGGAGCATGCAGTAGGCTGTTGCTGGTTAGGCGAGTGTTGGATGGAGCTCTCTAGAGCTCATTCGATGGAGGTGATCGAGGTAATGCTGTTTGGAGTCACGACGACTATGGCTTTGGAGTCATGTTGCCTCCGTTATTCATTGTGAAGAGTCTTTGGACCTTCGAAGCTCGGTGAAGAAGCTATGGCAGTTGGAGCATCTGGGCAGCTAGGCCATCTTGGTTGGAGAAGTCAATCGTGAAGCTACGTGAGGCTTGCGAGGTAGATGACTTGCTGTTCCACGTCTTATGTTGTTGTGTACTTGCAAGTCAAGGTTGTAGATGGCGCTGTCTACTCGGTGGTTTGAGCCAAGAGACTGCAGCTCGGAGGTTGTTGAGTGGAGGTCATTGCACTGAGTCTCTCAAGAGGAGGACGTTGTTCTGGTCAAAGTAGCCCGAAAGTAGCCCTGGCTAGCTATAGAGTCGAGGCCTCTTACTATGTGCCTTTGTTTGTGCATGGCCTTGTTGTTGAAGCTGCCAGGCGGGCTGATGGAGATCTCTCTCACATACCTCCAATCAAACTATGGATAATTTTTCTCACCGAGAGCTCTCAAACCTTTCAACTCTCTTGAAATGAACCTGAATCTCTCAAGAATGGACAACATCACTCAATAGAGGATATCTTGAGCTGCAAGATGTAGAATCTCCTCAGATAGCCGTAGGAAAACTTAGCGACGGTAGTACTATTGAAACATAGTGGCTAAACGATAACCACCTCAAGTGAGAACCACAATCCTCGTCGACTGCCAAATGGAGAAGAAGTTAAGACGTAGTGTTTGAGCGACGAGAAGCAAGCAGTGCTCTATGTGTTTCAGGAGTGAAGCGCTCTGTGTGTTTTGTGGAAGTAGCAGTGGCAATAAAAGTGTCTTCAGCTATGCTTCATTTGAGCAAGGCAAAGAGTTGGTAATGCTCTCTATCTGTCATATGAGTCTGTGCTCTCCAGGGAATCGAAATTCCAGGAAAGTCACAAGGAGTTTTGAGCAAAGAGGCAGCACAAGCAACAACCATCAAATTAAGAGGAGGCTAGCAGCCATGCAGCACGATGACAAAATAGTAAAGCCATAAAGGTTGACAGTAAGAAGCTGAGTGCCATAAACCAACTGCCATGCACAGCTCTTAGCAGGCTTCGAGTGAATACAAGTGGAACCAAGTAAAGTGTAAATGAACCGGAGCTAGTAGCACACAGTGAGGCCAAAGGAAACCAAGCCAACTATGCACCTTGTGCAGATTCAGGCTAAAGTCGAGCTAAAGTTATGAGAAGCGATGAGGCAAGCGAAGTGGAGCCAGTCTTTGAAATGAATAAGAAGGCCACACTCCTTAGCAACAAACATAGCCATGGAGAGGAAGAATACGGTAGCGAGCTCAAGGGTGCATGTAAGGGACAACAAGTATAAGGGAGCCTTGGGATACAATGGGAGAGATTTGTAGAGATGAATTGGTGAGAGAAGGTGGGACAAGGGGGTGGAGAAACCGCCATGAACATGGGTAGTGCAAGAACACAAGGCTGGTGGGGTGAAAACGGCTTAGGGGCTATAGGTAGATCATTACTAAGTAGAGGCACACACCACTACATGGTCATGGTCGGTGGTTCAGCATACAATAAGTTGGAGAGTGGGTGAGAGAGACACTCCACGTATGGGCTGAGTGTAACTGCCGATCAACATTATGCTCACTTTTACAAACAAAGCCAAAATGTGATATTCAATGGTGCTTCTTACCATTTTCCATGGACATGCTTTTATGAGTGGGTTGACGTGCTTCCATCCTATTTCCATAGGAGTGGGGATAGAAGTAGATGATGGACTAGGCAAAAGAGGAGGTAAGGGCATAATTTACGCACTAGATTTTGCCGTGTTGAATTTGATACATTGTGCTATCAAGAGTGCCTCACTTAAGGTCGTCGGCCTTGATTTCATGTTCTTTGTGAAATGTCAGCTCGCAATTTAGGCCAAACAAAGAATGGTTTTAGATCTTTAATCATATTTGCATCGATTCATAGTAGCAAGAGATGTGTTAGTTTCAACACATTTTGTGAAACAAATTCGTTTGAACATGGTACAATTCGTGAAGCTGTGTAAGTCCATCTTTGACAGATTCAAAACTTCCAAAAGCTGCTGTGAGAGTTGCCTGTAAGTGCAACCAAGATGCTTTTACATTTTTGTCCAATTGGTAATACCAGGTGGCAGCTAGATCCTAAAAGGCTAGCTTTATTTCTTCTATTTTTTGCTCATCAAACCATCAATGGTACTCAGAAAGATTTGCAAAACTAACCTCAAGAACACATCACCTTTAAGAGATCCTGAGAAAGGCTTTGGTCGGACATGTGAATCATGTCCCCGCCTAGTTGCATGCCTTGATGATAGATGGATAGTAAGATTGGCCACATGTCTATTGGATTGAATGAGTTCGGATAGCAAACTTGCTAGAATTTTAAGAGTGATCTAATGCAAGCGAGAAGAGACTTGAGAATCTTCATGAGCAGGGTCATAGTCTATGGTGAGTGAACTATCAAGGGCACAATCACCACTTTGCACTACTAGGTGGCCTTGACCTAGAAACTGGATATATACCGATGGTAGTATCAATACGACCAGTGGTAGTGTTTTACTGGTGGTAGTATTTTTACTACCGTCGGTAGTTTAACACAATACTACCGATAATATTATTACCATTGGTAGTAGCAATATTCTCGCCAGAAATCATGTTGCTACTGGCAATAATTGACATAATACCACCATTAGTACTAGTATTACCGATAGTAATACACAAATTACCACCGATAATACTACTGGCCCAAGATACATGCCAACCATCGAGCTCATTTTCACCAAAAGTGGATTGATAAAAGGTAAAAATCCTCCTCTCTCCAAGTCTTGGCTGAGGGGCCTGGTCCAAGAAGTGGTTCTTGGTCTTGCGTCCTAAACAGGATGGGGGGCTAGTTGGAACCACAACCTAGATCCAGGTTTCCTCAGATCTCCACATAAAGGGGGGATTGTTTTGTCAAAATTTTTAAGAATTTACTTAGCATTTGTTGCATGCATGCATGGCTAGGACATGAAATTAACAATAATTAGTTCTGGATTTCGATAAGATTTGGGGGCTCGTTTCGAAAAAAGTTACCCTTTACTAATGAAGAAATTGGACATAAAGAAGGTGTATTGCTATATTAAAGAAGGTAGAAAAGTCATGATGATCAAAGCTTATTAAAGTACGTGGTAGATTTGATATACTTATTATGCTTACTATGTATTGAGGAGAATTTGATAGTTAAGGTCTGATTCCTGGACGGACTTACACAGTTTCATAACTAAATAGAGAACTATTTGCAATAACAAAAATAAATAAAGAAGGCAATAGTGTAGTTTAAGATGCAATTTTAAGTCCCCTTTATAATTTATGATACTTTTGCAATTTCCTTGCTCTATAATCCAACCCATAGCTCTTAGGTGTATATGTTGGTATTCTTTGTAGGATGACATGGATGACAAATGTACACCAGTTGTGAAGCCTGTCTCCCCTCTGTAAACTAAAGTTTGTTGTTTGTGCTAGATGGTGACAAGTGAGCTGGTGTACTTTTGTACAAGGTTTGCATGATACCTCCTTTGGTAGCTATGGTTGGATCTAGTTGCCATAGTGCACTCTACTTGAATGCTATTCCAATTATGTCAACTCTTTAGTTATTGGTTTAGTCCTTATCAGGAGGCCTACTAAACCATTGCAATTTTTGGAACATTTTAATGAACTTGTGGAAAATGCTTTTTGGTTCTAGGATTTAAGTGTTAAATCAGGAGTTCTATGCAAGTAAAGTAACTTGGGAACATCTTCTATTAGGAATTTACTATTCTATTGTGCCTTTGGCATATGTCTCAACCACTATTATCATGTTATGTACCTTATCTTTTGGTTTAAGAGTATGGCTCCTACTTGTTACTATTTCTCATCAATCATGGTTACCCCAAAACAAGAATGTGAAGGCACAATTACAGACTTGATTTTTATTAAAAATGTGGCAACTATACACTTAACAATTTGACAAAAACCAACCCCTCTACTTGGCACTTATAAGGTTCATACATTATTTTTTTGCATTAACTCATTGAGATATGGATAGTGAAATATACTTATATCATGGAAATGATGAGGTTAGTCTTACTTACATTTAAACTTTGATAGGCCACTTATCACGATTCAGTGGGTTGAGCTATGGAATATGTTGTACAGGAATGGTTTTTTGAATTCACTAGCATTAACAGGATTGTTCATTAAACTTCCTTTACCAAGGGAGCCATTTTTCAATGTTCTAGCCAGTTTGATTGAGTAACATGCCTCGAGTCAAGTTTTACATTGATGCTATTTGTGGGCCTCAAGAAAGGATTATAAGCATTAGCGGTGGATCACCCTCTAATTCAGACATAATTGTTATTTTCTCACATTCCTTTATCAAGGGATCCATTTTTTATTGGGTTTAGGCCAACCTAAGTGAGTAAATTATCTTGAGGTCATAATATGAGTGAGCAAGGACCTTACACTTAATGGTATTGAGATTTTTTCAAGACAACATAATCATTAAATTTCAATTGCACGTATAGTTCAATCATAAATTGTCTTTTTTCACACTTTCTATACCAAAGGAGCCAAATTTAATTAAATTGGATGTATGGAATAGGTCAAGTCAGTTGAAAAATGAGTGAGTAAGGCATTTGCAATTGATGGGATTAAGCTTTTGGCAAGGCCACATAGGTATCGGAGTCTAATTTCCCCTCTACTTGAATCATAAATGATCTTTTTCACACTTTAAAAGCCAAAGGAGCCATTTTCCACTAATTTGGCAGCCTTGAGTCAAGAAACAACTATGCAAGGCCCTTCTAATGACAGGATTAGGCTTGTGGAAATGACCCATAAAGATGATATTCTAGTTCACCCTTTAACTCAACCATAAATGGTCTTTTTTCACATTTGCTTTACCAAGGGAGCAATTTCTCCCTAGTTTGGCCGATCCAAATACTTCAAATGACTTGAATCTAGCAACAAGTGTGAAAGGCCCTTTAGTTTGGTAAAATGGTTAAGGCATTGTTTGGGAATGCTACAATAGTCCTGTGTTTAAATGGTGTGTGGTTGGAAGGTTTGAATTACGAGGGTCTATTTGGCAAGGGTGTCAATTGGCACCCTTGCTGTTTGCTCTTTGTATAGTGTTCCTTATTCATCTGACTAAGAAGAGAGTGGCTAAAGGTAAGATAAAAAGGGTTATGCCCCCTTTTGTCAACCAGTTTTGTCCTCAAATTTTTGATGATGATATGGTGGCCCTCTTTTTGGAGGCAAGGTAGCATGATGAGTTTATGTGCTCCTCTAGATAAGTTTTGCCATGCTTTGGGTTCAATTTGCAATTGGGAGAAAATGTTTGAACTTCGTAGTGAGTATGGTGTGATGCCTAAATAGAGGAGTTAGATGACAATAAATTGAGTTAAGAGAGAGGTGGTGATATGATATTTGGGAAACCCTTTAGGGGTTGACCTTGCCTTGAGGCAGAGGTTCGACTAGTTCAAGGAGAAGATTTGGTAGAAGATTTGAGCTTGGCATGGAGTTACCTTGGGATGGAATGCACATGTATTAGCGGTTAAGCATGTGCTTTCAGCCACCACGACTTATTTGGCATCTATCTAGAGGTTCCGTCAGAGTCACTGGGCCGATATTGAAAAATTGCTTCATGCCTTTGGATGGGATGAAGAGGAGGATAAAAGAAAATGGAATTATGTTCCTTGGGAGGCCATTAAAGCTCCCAAGAGCTATGGTGTCTTGGGGTCTCAGATATCAATAAGAGGAATACCCTTTCCTAGCAAATGGTTACCCAGGATGTTTGAGTGGCAAGCCCCTTGAGTGGAGTGCCTTGATGGTTTCTGGAAGCTAGCACGAGTTCAAGAGTGGGAGTTTGGAAACATATGACTTGGTATAACAAGCTTTGCTCTTTTCCTGTTAAAAATTAGGGCTCAAATTTGATTGGGGTGGTAGGCGCCTGGAAGGCATGTGGCTATTGGGCTGGTCTCAAAGGTGTTGCAAGCCTACATGAAGGGATATGGTGGAGCTGGACAATAGCATATCAGGACAAGGCGCTTGCTTGGCTGGACCTTCAAGCCGCGAGGCCTTTACACAAGAAGGGAGTAAGGTATTGGGTGCAATTGTGTAATGTGAGGAGATCTAATTGGAAGTCTATTTGGGCAGTGATGGATGCCTTTAACTTGCATGGCATAGAAACTATCTTGGTGTTTAGGGTTGTAAATAATCTTCCCCTGGGTCGCCATCTAATAGTAGCCCCTCTATGGATTGGAGGGTGAATCAATGGTTGTAGGGGAGTATAGGCTAGAGAAAACTTACTACTACGAGAGTTGTTTACAGAAATATGATGGAAGGTAAAGAGTTGATTAGCTCTCTAAATGATAAATGAAACTTGTACCGTACTATGAGATGGTGGTTGCAGAGGTGTGCTGACATCTAGAAAGGTTGCCAGGCTGGGAAGGCTAGTTTTTTTCTATGGAAAGACCCTGCACAATTGGTTGCTTGTGAGAAGTAGAATGGATAAATAGTCAAAGAAAAAACCTCTATGTCCATTATGTGAACGTTGTGTGGAGAGCCCAATGCATCTACTTTGGGCATGCAATGTTACCACCATAAGGGTACGGTGTGTCATTACAACCAACAATTCGGAAGGTGGGCTTGATGAGCACAGTCTCTGTCAAAATAAACTGGAAGTTGGTAATGATTGGGGACACAAGTGGTTTGTCGTCCACCTTGGTGGCCTCTTGGCAACATATAAGGATGGCTGTTATGCTCGCCCTGTGGTCTCTTCAAAGTGATATAGTTTTAAAGAAAAGAGTTGGTGTTGGTTACAGGGAATCAATAATTCTAGGTCTTGTGAAACAAATGCTAAAAGAATTTGGTAAAATTGTGGAGAAAAAGGATTCTCTCTTGAGTGGGTGTCTTAGTGAGTTGGGTTGTTAGGGATTCTGAGTAGTTGAGCCTATCCAACGTTGGTCATAGGCAGTTTGCCCCTAGTGACCACCTTTTGTTTTTCTTTCTATATATAGTAAAAGCCAACATATTATCTTTTAAATAAAACAAGGTGGGGATCCACTAAGGCCCTTCCTTTTAAAATGTTATTGTAGGTGTAAGTGTGCATTATATGCAAATGTATGCAATGGAATGGTCTGTCTAGTATGCGAATGAGGTAGTTGCTTGTGTGTTGGGATTGTCAAGGTTGCTCCATATATAGTCTAAATGAGAGTCGTACATTGTTGGTTCTTTGAATTCTAAGTTAAGTGAAAGTAGTCCGTCATGGTTTGTAGATTTGTTGATTGTGATTTCTTAGAGAGGTATACATTTTGAACTCAATACTACGGCCTTGCCTTTAACAAGGTAGCGCACTCACTAAGATATTCCAACAAGTCGTAGAAGGGAAACGAAAGGTATCAATTGGAAAAAAACAGAAGAAAAAAATGCAAATGAAGATGAATGAATATGGTGAAAGGTAGATGAGTGAAAAGAGAGAAGAGAAAAGAGATGAAAGAGGGGATATGCCATGAATGCAATTGAAGGTGAATAGGGATCCACAACGTTCCAAAAATAAAATTCAAGGTATTAGTTGTGGAGGTGGGCTCATGGAGGGGAAAATTAACCTAAGCATAAGTGAATATTAAGGGAATGGTGTTGGCGGATTCTAGAACAATTGTGTCCTAGAAGCTTCTTGCCCCGAGCGTGTATACCAAAGGGAGGGGGATAGACGTGGAGAGAGAGAGAGAGAGAGAGAGAGAGAGAGAAGGGAGGTTGAATCACTATAAGTCACTGTTGCTCTGCCATAGCCAAGGCTGTAGAGCTTAGTTGCGTCAATTTTTTGCTTGTCTTAGTTCGTGGAGGGCAACTAACTTTGCCACATGCGATTGAGGCAGTGAGAGAGGCCGAGCGAGGGAGACGGAGAGAGAGTGGGAGAGGTGCAGGGAGGGAGGCTCAAAATTTTCTACCTAAAATTAGAGATGCGTTGCAATTGATCTGGATAGATGATCGTCACCAGGTTGAAAGCTACGAATTTTAGGTAGTGGAAGAGTACCTAATGAATGAATATGGGGAAAGGTAGATGAGTGAAAAGAGAAGAGATGAATAACTAATGACTACCCTATCCTAATGACTTAACCCTAAGATGTATCCTAAAATTCGAAATACATAATGGGGAAAGGTAGATTATTGAAAAGAGAGGAGAGAAAAGAGATGAAAGAGGGGATAGGCCATTAATAAATATAAGTAAATAATATCACATGCTTTTAATAACGTGCTATCATAGAAGCTAAATGACAAAATGATTCACTACCCCTCATGTATTGGAAAATGACGAGTAGCATGACCCGGCGACGACAGGTAAGAGACCCGCTCCGCTAGGTCTCAAGGTTGGGATATCAGGGTGCCTTTAATGTCAAGGAATAAAAGTTTAGCTAAATCTCAATATATGAATGCTTTTTTAGGAAATTTCAAATTGGATCTTTACCATTGAGTTTAGTTGGGAAAGGTGCTATCATAGAAGCTAAATGACAAAATAATTCACTACCCCTCATGTATTGGAAAATGATGTTAGAATCGAGGAAGCAATGTTAAAAGGATGGTGAAGGAATTGAATAGAAGGTGGGTGCTTTCTCCCAGATATGTGAAGTCAATGGATGACTCGGTGATGATGCAAGAATCGAGGAAGAAATGTTACACAAGGATCCGTGAAGCAATTCAATGGTTAATAGAAGGTGGGTACTTTCTCCCAGGTATGTGAAGTCTATGGATGACTCGGTGATGATGCAAGAATCAGCGCATCCTTAGCAGGAATTAAGCAGATTGTAGTTGACAAAGCGCTTGAATGGTGTGGAAAGAAACTCTGATCTCAAGTTCCAACCCCCTTAGCCTGAAGGTGCGTGATTATGTAGCTCGAAGTTTGTTAATCATCTTTTTCGGTGGACTGAAATTAACAACATGCATTTCCTCACCTATTGCCTGGAAGCCATAAGAGTACGTTGGAAATCACAAGTACGAACGCATCTCATAGCACTGCATCTAAAACGAGAGGCTAAAATATTAACCATAGACCCAGCAAGTTCTTTGATCAAATTAAGACCCATGCAAAGGTACTCCACCATTCTTGCCAGGTATGGAAACTATGATTCGTCAATCGTGTCAGTACAACGCAAGAAATATATTCTATGGGAACCCAGGTCCACACCAGCAAACCAGCTTTGTATCATGGGAGGTCCATATCAGCAACCAGCTTTGTATCAATGCCAAGCGCAGACCTTGGAACCTTCGCCCAATGCCACGAACAGCCAACAGTAATGGGTAGAGGGATGTACAATGTAGCCCCTGATGTGCCACTCCTCTACCAGAACCTGACGTTTCTGATCCTTGATCCGTTGATCAGCGGCAAATGAGTAACATAAACAAAGTAAGTGTCTGCACGTCATGTTTTGCACGGCCCATCGTGATGGAAGGTTACAAAGTTGTTGTTTAGGTCGTATAGTGTCCGTGCTGTCCCTTTGATCAAATAATCTGCCGTGATGATGCAACCTGCTTACATTTTTAAAATAAGCTTGCCCCTATTGACATATCAGCTCCCCAAGGTGTGGCCATGATGGTTCGGAAAGTGATGAGGTCAACTGATTCGTAGGTAAATGGCGACCCTATAAAGAAGTTTCCCTCATCAATTCCCTACTCCAAGGAGTGTAATCATGTTCTTATACTAGAATGTTGAGATAGTCTGCGTTGAATTATAACGGACAAATTCAAAGGCTCCAGATTCAGGGATAAAGGGTTGCTGTGGATAGACGCATACTACAACCCAGGTCAGGTTGAAGACATGTGTGCCAAGAGGGAGGTCAAGAACTTGCAAAGCCAGGGAATTAACGCATCTGGTCAGCCTGCAAAGAAAGGACATGCGTGCTCGAACTCTGACCATGGCTTGGGTGAGGAGCTTACATTGTTCAACCATATGAACGATGACAGCTTCAAGTCTGCAGTAAAAGCATATGCACAACCACTGCGAGAGGGCAGTGGTTGGGAGATGCTGAGCTTGGAGGAGACACTCGGTAATTTGGACCGGATAGCTGAACTGCCTTCCATCGAGGACTTTATCTGCATCTTGCAGAAGTGCAAGAAAACAAAATCTGTAGTGTGTGCCAAGCGTTTACACGCACATATTTGCATTAATGGTCTGGAAGCTCATAGAGCTGTTGGGAACCACATTGTGCCAATGTTTGTTGAATGTCGGAGTATGTCTGATGCTCAGCAGGTTTTTAACAGGTTGGCTCACCGAAAGGACCATTCATGGACTGCTCTTATATTAGGGTTTATCCAATTGGGGCAAACGCAGCATGCTCTCAAGCTCTATCAGAAAATGAAGGAGGATATAGTACAACCTAGCAGGTATACACTTATTGCCATACTAAAAGCTTGTGCCAGGCTGAAAGAGACAAAAAGAGGCCGAGAGATTCACGTTGAAATCGCACAAATGGGATTTGAAAAGGATATATTTGTTGGCAACACTTTGGTCGACATGTATGCCAAATGTGGCTCTCTTTTAGAGGCTCGAGAAATCTTTGACAGCCTGCCTGTCAGAAGTGTTGTATCATGGAGTGCACTCATTGCAGGATATGCTGAACATGGACCTGGTCAGGAAGCATTAAAGTGTTATGAACAGATGCAATTGGAGGGTGTTTCTCCAAACACAGTTACGTATGTTTGCGTCTTGAAAGCATGCGGCAACATGGGAGCCATAGGGAAGGGCCGATATATACATCTTGACATTGCAAAAAGGGGGTTTGAAAATGAACCTTTTGTAGGCAATATTTTGATTGATTTGTATGCCAAATGTGGCTATCTTTCAGAAGCACAGGAAGTCTTTGACAAGCTGCCAGTTCGAGATGTTGTGACGTGGAGTGCGCTAATTGCAGGATATACCGAACATGGACCTGGTGAGGAAGCGCTAAAATGTTTTGAAGAGATGCAACTGGAAGGTGTTTCTCCAAATGCTGTCACATTTGTTTGCGTGTTGAAAGCTTGTGGCAACATAAGAGCCATAAGCAAGGGCCGAGAAATACATGCTGAGATCAGACAAAAGGGATTTGAAGGAGATCATCTTCTTGGCAACGCTTTGGCTGACATGTATGCCAAATGTGGCTCTCTTTCAGAGGCACAGGAGGTCTTTAACAAGCTGCCAGTTCGAGATGTGGTGTCTTGGAATGCAATGATTGCAGGGTATGCAGAACATGGACCTCATCAGGAAGCACTGAAGTATTTTGAACAGATGCAACATGAGGGCATCTCTCCAGATGATGTCATGCTTGTTTGTGTCTTGAAAGCTTGTGGCAGCATAAGTGCCATTGGCAAGGGCCGAGAAATACATGCTGAGATTGTACAAAAGGGATTTGAAAGAGACCCTTTTGTGGGCAACACCTTGGTGGACATGTATGTGAAATGTGGCTCACTTTCAGAGGCACGGGAAGTCTTTGACAAGCTGCCAGTTCGAGATGTCGTGTCATGGAACACTCTGCTTGCAGGGTATGCTGAACATGGGCTTGGTCAGAAAGCACTGGAATGTTTCGAAAAAATGCAACTGGAGGGTGTCTCTCCTGTTGCTGTAATGTTTGTTTGTGTCTTGAAAGCTTGTGCCAGCACAGGATTTATAAGCAAGGGCCGAGAAATACATGCTGAGATCACACGAAAGGGTTTGGAGAGAGATTCTTTTATTAGCAACATGTTGATCGACATGTATGCCAAATGTGGCTCACTTGCAGAGGCACAGGAAGTCTTTGACAAGCTGCCAGTTCGAGATGGTGTGTCATGGAACACATTAATTGCAGGATATGCAGAACATGGACTTGGTTGGGAAGCACTGAGAAGTTTTGAATGGATGCTACTGGAGGGTCTCTCTCCTGACGCGGTCACATTTGTCTGTGTCTTGAAAGCTTGCAGCTGCACAGGATCTATAGTTAAGGGCCGCGAAATACATGCTCAAATCTCACAAAAAGGATTTCAGGGAGATGTCTTCCTTGGCAGCATTTTAATCGACATGTATGCCAAATGTGGGTCACTGGCAGAGGCACAAGCAGTTTTTGACAAGCTGCCAGTTCGAAATGTTGTGTCATGGAATGCACTAATTGCAGGATATGCTGAACATTTACCTTGTGAGGAAGCCTTAAAAACTTTTGAACTAATGCAACTTGAGCACATCTCGCCGGATGCTGTCACAATTGCTTGTGTCTTGAAAGCCTGTGGGAGCATAGGTGCCCTCTGCAAGGGCCGAGAATTACATGTAGGAATCACACAAAAGGGATTTGAAAGAGATATCCGTGTTGGCAGCACTTTGATTGACATGTATGCCAAGTGTGGCTCTCTTTGTGAGGCACAGGGAGTCTTTGACAAGCTGCCAGTTCGAAATGTTGTGTCCTGGAATGCAATGATAAAAGGATATGGCATAAATCATGAGGGTGTCTTGGCTATACAATGTTTTGAGGACATGCAAGAACACTGTGTGCAGCCAGATGCAATTACATTCACATGCCTTCTTGCTGCGTGCAGCCAAACGAACCTGCTATTTAAAGGCGAAAAGTATTTCCAGATGATGATAGAAGAATATGGCATCGCACCTACCATTGATCACTATACTTGCATGGTTGATCTCCTTGCACGATCGGGACATTTATTTGAGGCAGAGAAATTTGTTAAAACTATGCTGTGTCCTCCATCTGAGGAAACTTGGACAGCTTTGCTCAGTGCCTGCAAAACTTATGGGGAAGTGGAACTAGGACAGAAATGCTTTCAGCAACTTGTTGAGATGGATGCAGAATCTGGTAGTCCATATGTGCTCATGGCAAATATCTATGCAAGTGCTGGCAGGTTGGATGATGCATACAGAATAGAGGAGCTGAGGAAGCACGCAGGGGCAAAGAAAAGGCTTGCAGGTGCTTTGATGGAGATGGACAAAAGGGTGCATGAGTTTGTCGTGGGTGACAGCAAATGCAAGGAAATTTCGGCAATGCTGGAAATCTTGAGTTCACGTATGAAGGGGGAAGGCCATGTGCCAAATCTGGAACTGGTCCTGAGATCCAGCTCTGTTGAAGAGAATGAAGCTCTATCATGTGAGCATGCAGACAAATTGGCCACGAGTTTTGGACTGCTCAAGACAGATGCTATGTGACAAACTTTAAAAGTGTGCAAACTTTTGTTAAGCAAGGATGTTCAATATCTCAGATGGAAAAACTAGCGATCCTTCTTTAAGGGTTGAAGGATGAGACCTATAGTACAGCACGGATGATATGCGTTCTTTTGGACAGTTCTCATCATCTGGTTTTCTTTCATACGTGCCTGCCGCTTGGGGAAGAAACATGTGTATTCAAGGACTTACAAGGTTATACATATTTATATTTGAGGGTTTTTCAGAGTGATTATGGTCAACAAGAGCTTGGAAAAGTGATATATTTAACTTGACACAACAGCTGGGGGTTGTGAACTTACACCAATTACTAAGAGCTGAAGTAATAGGATGCTCAGCACACCACAGTCAACATTGCTCTTGTTTTGGAGCACTTTGTTAAAAAATACTAACAAAAAATGGCAGGTACCAATTTACCAGAGATGCGACCCACCTCTAATTTAATGGGAGGTTGGGAAGGAGGGGGAGATAGTGAAAATCACCAGCTCCAGGGTTGTGAACTCAGCTCAACTCACTCTGAGCTTGACTGGCTGTTGTTGGTCAAATTCTTTTGCTCTGTAGGCCATTTGACGGATTTCCTTCAAGCCTGCAAACTGCTCTCGTGAGCACAATGGTCATGTTGGGGAAAACATTCAGTATGTTAAGGAGGGACATGAAGTCGAGTTGGTGATGATGCAGGCTTCTCCAGCATGGCCAGGAAATGCAATTGGTCGAAGAAGTACACTACACAAGTCGAAATCGCTCCTCCCTATTCAGAATAGAAAGAAGGAACTCCAAGGAGGTGTTAGATGGACAAAGTCAACGATTGGGAAACGCTTGTTTTGATGGAGAGCAACCAAAAAATCAATATGCTCTGTGATCAGGTGACATTTACACTACGGTCCAGGATGTGTGATGTCCAGGATGTGTGATGGAAGACTGCAGAGTTTACATAGCCAAGAATGTGATGCAAGCATTGAATCATGTTAAGGACAAGCGGGGGAGCTTTCTAGTCTGCTGGAAAGGTGTATGACTTCAAGCACAAGAGCAAAGCTCGTATTTCACTCATTTCGAGCATGTTTGAAGAAAAGAAGTCTTCATTGGCTTTCAGGGGAACATTCTACCACCCCCGTGTTGGGTCGCTCTATTATATGCACAGTGTGCTTGCCAATGCGATCTTTCCATGCCCTGAGTGAACCACACTCCAATGCTTCCATAATTCCATGCCATGTATGGTGTATGAGCATATAAAAGGTGCTGCCAAATAGAAAAACAAATTAGTAAATATAGGACCATTCAATATGCACATCTCAATGTCTAAGTTAGAGATTACCATGTACTGTGTGAAATGATTCTTTCCGCAAGCTATCTCCATATTCTGGCTGAAGTCATCCATAACATTGATGAAAAACTGTGCATCATCTTCTTCCAATCTTTTCTTTTGTAGTAAAGGTACCAAGCTATCAAGAGCTAACCACACGCGCCTTTTTCAGTCTTTTTTGTCCCTTCCCCCTTCGGTCACAACATGCATTGTGTAACTTTCTCCATACATCAAACTCATTAGCATGTTTGAGCTTGTCATTCTTCTTCTTTGTAGAAAGGAATTTTAAAGCCTTGACACCACCAAAGCTTGGCTTACAAGGAACATTACTTGTTTTTCCAAATCTTTTCTCATCTTTTGTAATCTTTACTTGCCTAGAGTGTAGTCCCATATCTGAAAGAACCTTTTTAATTCTTGCAATCATCCTCTTACTCTCTTGTTGGGGCTTCAAGTTATATGCATCAATGATGTACAAATGCACCAACTTTTTAATTATTCTCACAATAGCATGAAGCACACAAATGTATACTCGCTCAAGAGGAATTTCAAGAATTGGGCTCGATGATGGATCTTTCCCTGGAGCATTCCTATCTGGTGTCTTAGTTTGTTGATCTATCTCTGCACGTTTAGAGGCCCATTGCTTTTGATTCTTTTTACCACCCTTTGCAGGTACTCTCGTTTGCATGCACAGTGGACAAGGATGGCTTGTATTTGCTCCATGTGCCACATTAAACATACATTTAATAGTCTTGAGGCTAGCAGCTAGATGCCATTCTACACGGTAGGATCCATAGCCCTCAACTTCAAGTAGCTCACCATTGTTATGACCTTTGATCACACTTGGGATATCGGTTTGGTAAACCACTTCAAAATTGAATGTGACTCTTTCAGCACCTGCAAAAAAAACTCACATGTTATTTCAAAATATTCTAAGTCTTTTTGCATTATTGCATTATTCATACCTCAAAGGCAGCCAACCACCAAATCTCCTGTTCTGATTGCACCGTTCTGATTGCACCACTGAACTGTCTTGCATCATCAAGCTCAACTTCAAGGTCTAGTATTCTATTCATCATTGTCAAACTAACTCTTTCTAATTTTTTACCTTGGACCACCTCACTTTCATCAAGCTTTAGTACAATCTTCAGAGTATCATTGCATTCCTCCATAGGCATATCATAAAACTTCACCATGGCTTGCAGAACTCTTCAAACATTCATCACAAAGTTATTGTTGACTGTCAATTTCAATTCTTTAGTCTCTCCAGCCTTTGTTTTCAAAGTTAATGTACTACATACATGCTGGGGGCTCACCGACTAAATCAAGTACGCCCAAATTGAGTGCATGCCTGGCCTTATCAACATCAGTCAGTTTAGGAAGCAAGGCTTTAACTTTTGCTCCTACAGAAAGACATGTTGTTTTTAAGCTCTTAAATATGAGCCAATATGCCCTTGTACTTATCCTTGTAGTATCACAAACTCCCTGTGCACTAGTTGCATTGAAATGCTCTACAACTTTGTTCATTGACTCAGATGTTATCTCTAATTTTAGACTTTTGAATTTTGGATGTTGTATGACAGACTCCAATATTTTTTTTGTAAACACTTCACCCATAGCACCATAGTGTTCATCATGGATAGACATGAGTTCTGAAACACTCCTGCAAGCTCTCACTCAACGCTTCCAGTGACCCCTTTTCTTGGATATTTCATCCATTGAACGCAATTTTCTCTTACGTAGTCTTGGGCCTATTGAAGTATCCTTCATGAATGATAATGTTTTTTCTAACTTCTTGATCTCATTCTTCAGAGCTGTGTTTTGCATTTGTAAGTGAATTGCATTTATAGTGCTCTCTCCCAATTGAGCATCTAATGTTTGAACCTTTACCTGTAATTCTTGATTTTTATTCTCTATGCCATCATATGCAGACATTTAAACACGTGTAGCTTGCATAGATGATACCAAATGTTCATTCCAAGCCTCCAACATTGTGATCCTTTTGTCTCTTTCATTAAGCAAAGATTGATATTAGGGCTGTGAAGGCTACTTGCTCCATGACTAATCAACCTTTGATAATATCCTAACAAACCATTCTCACCCTTACATAGGAACTTTATTAAGTTGATCAATCCATGGAATTGAAGAGTCTGACAAGTTTATGGATCTACTAGATATATTTTCCCTTCTAACCAAAAATCCATATGTGCTTTTTCTTAATTTCAAAGAGCTACTAAATCACTTTCACTTGCAGCTAAAGAGGATTCATTCCTCTTTAAAAATGGTGCATTCTCAGCATCTATTTAAAAATGGATATCCACCTTTTTAAAATTCCAAGCAGCTTGCATGATTTCATGCACTTTCCACCTAATACAATATAACATTGACATTAACAAATAATATACAAACATGACATGTTTCAGAAAAGTATCAAACTAAGCAAAAATGAAAACCTCAATTGCATGTAAAATCTAACGATTGAAATCTACAAATTCAAAAAAACATTTACTTATCATCAAACATTGTTAAACTATGTGAATGAACAATATCTCACAGGGAGCTTTGAAGAAAAACCATGATCAAATGTGTTCTCCTCAATGGTCCCTCTAATAATCAAGGATGTTGAAATTGATGGATTTTTGTCCAATACTAATTATACGCTTCCAAACAACTCCAAATCTATTTCAAACCATCTTCTGTAAAAAACCTTAATGGTAAGAGTGTATCTCTTAAAACAAAAAAATATTTCTTTCTCTTTAAATCATGTATTAAAAGAAAACAACAAAATTACCAAAACAAACTACAAATTAACTGCTTCTTCAAAGTTGCATCATAAAATCTCATTATTTTCATTGTCTTGCATTGTTCTAAAGGTTTTCTCACCTGAATCTCCATGCAAGTTGCTCTAATAGACCCTGATTTGAGTTGAAAACTAAAAACATTCTAAAACTACATGAATGAACAGTACTTGATTCTTGGAGCAAGGTTCTTTGAAAGAAAAATGTGATCAAACTCGTCCCTCCCAGTGGTCCCAAATGTGTTCCAGGATTGATGAAGTTGATGGTTCTTGCTTCAAAACAAATTATATGCTCCCAAACATCTCGAAATCTATTTCAAGCAATATTTTGTAAGAAACCATTGATAGTAAGAGTGAAAAAGACTCATTTCTCATGGAATTTCTTACAAAACAAACAAAATTTTCAACGTTTTCAAACCATGAAATAAAACAAAACAACACAACTACACAAAATGAACTACGAGCTTACTGTCTCTTCAAAGTTACATCATTAACAAACAAATCTCATCATAATCACTGTATTGCATTGTTCCAAAGATTATCTCACTTGAACCTCCATACAAGCTGTCTAGATGGAGGACCCCAAACCTTCGAAATCATGCACCCTTAGAGATTGCAGTAGGGAAAGTAACTAGTATTGAGAGATGGGCAAAAGAAAGATTGATTCTCATCCATCAGCACCTGCAATGCCTAAAAGTCAATCTTCTTTGATCCTTTCTCAAAGAATCTCCTCCAGTAGCTCCTTCTAAGCTCCAAACACCTTGCATCATTCATGAATAAAAGGAGTGTGGTAGTTGGATGGGAGGATTTGGTTTCAAGTCAAATGGTACTTGGTTGAGAAACTAGGTTTCTCAGTTTGGTTACAGTTAAAAAACGTGATGGGAGAGTTGAGGTAGCAAGTGGATGCTCCACCTCATTGTTTGGGCCATTGAATAAAGAAATAGAGAAGTCACACCACTTCCAAGATTCTATTGCCCTCCACCAGCCAATATTCTATTGGGTTTTATTCACCTTATTCTTCCATGTCACCAGCCCAAGGGCTCCCTTACAGGGCCCTTTTTGAGTCCAAATTTTTTGTAATGGTAATTGTGGGGTAATTGTACTCGATGAGGAAGTGGATCACTAGGCCTCTGCATGGACGCTCCTACATTGGTCTGTAGGGTGGGACTTGAAAAGGCACATAGCTTGTGGCTTGTAACCTAGTGGTGAATGTTGGGGGCACTTGGAAGGTCAGGAGTTTCCAAGCCCGGAGTTTTGTCTAGAGAAGTCCCTCATACATGGGTCCTCGTCTTCTATATGCTCTGGTTCAGAGGTACCAGTGAAGATCGTAGGTCCTAAGACCACAAAAATGGCCTCAGTCCTTGCATGTGGTGTAAAGGTTAATTGTCACTGGACTTCCCTTTTCGTGGGCATATTGGCAAAAGGGTTCTCCATCTTCGCTGAATCCGTTCATCCTAATCGTCCAAATATATTGGAAATAGTTCCCCTTAGTCGGAAGGCTACGGAAGGAGTAAAAGAGTGAGGTGGAGCTGTACTTGTGTGAGGAGCTTTGGAGGATCTCGAGCCGGTTGGTTCTTGCATTTTCTTGTTCAAGCTCTCAGTCCCGTCTAAACTAGCGGGCTCACTACGTTGGGGCCTTAATACTAAATGAGAGCTAGGAATTGAATCCCCTGTTGGAGGTAAACCAAAATTGGGGTGAGAGGTGGGCAACATGTAATTCAAAATGTTGTCCTTAGGCTTAGGCTCTCTAGACAAAATTATATCGCACCTCAAGTGCATGTACAAGGTCCTTGCTTAGGCACACCCCACTTCTGTATTTTTTGTCAGGAAATTTTCCCTCAGAGCTATCCCCTCGGTCGGAGGGTTACTTGTACACCGATGCGACCAGAGCCCTGTTTCTGCATGATGCCGGATTTAGGGCTTTCAGGGGGGTTTTTTGCTTGAAAATGATGCACATGGTTGCTAGGGTGTCAGTGGCCTCCCAAATTTGAATTTTTAAAAATATTATTTCCTAAATTACAAAACCATAACCCTAATTATTTCCAAAAATGGAGTGGCAGGGGCAAGTGGCAGTGGTAGGATATCTTGGGTTTAAAATCATAAAATTTGGTTGGGTTTTCTACTCTAAACCCTAAACCCTATTTTTTATTCCCTACGAAAAAGCACTAATTTTTGTTGCTAAAATGGAACCTAGAATTATACTGATGATTTTGAATCACATGATGAAGTTGACAAAGCTACATACCTTTTCTGCCTCATCGTGGAGTGCGTCAGCTATAGTGTCCAACTCAACTCCCTTTTGTGGTTGGCCTTGAACTTCATGTTGGCTTGAGGTGCCAGCTTCTTCATCGCTCTCCCCGAACAATTCCCTCTGCAAATTCATGAACTGCTCATTGGACATGTCGTACTTTGGTGCGGCATCCTCAATTTCCTTCTGTGTTAGTTGGATTGGTGAGGCTCAAGTCATCAAAGCGTCCAATCTCATCGATTGCTAGATTGACTGGAGCATCAAAGTCAATGACATCATCAAAATGTCATTCGAGAGCTGACATAGCACCTCATCCTCTCGGAGAACGGTTTCTTTCATCACTTCTAATAGGGTAGGGTATTCCTCACCCCCTCAATTTTGATTGGATCAACCGAAGCAAGGTGTGGCTTGGTTGCTGCCTCATTTGGATTAGAGGATGGATATGCACGAGTCGGATATGAAGATAAGATGACCTCGCTTTCAACTTGCTCCTCAGCTAGGCTAATAGTATGCTCCTCAGGCTACAAGTCTAGGTTTAGGTCATCTCCTCCACCACTTGTTGATGGACTTGCTCCACCACTTGTGGATGCAGGACCCTCGGGCTACTTGCCAACATCCTCATCAAACTTGGTAGTCGCAAGGAGAACGGTAAGGGCTAGATCTCTCTCGATCAAATGAATTGGGGAAGATGAATCATCCCCGATGGGAATAGCGTACTCACGGAGAGAGATAGGGACATTATCCATGGTCCTACCTAGTGTCTTTTTGAAGTTAGCACTCTAGTCAAAAGAGCTCAAAATATCCTATGAAACCCATTGGTGAGGGGAGTTAGCAATCGTGACAAATTGCCCATGGATAAGTATATCAAAAAATTGAAGAGAGGGATTATCAGTAGGAAGGAGAGCTCTCAAGTGTGACTTAAGATGGAATGCCTTGCAGAAGATAGGATAAACCTGATCTGCAAAGGCATGGGAATCAGTGGATGATATCCACTGGTCAAAAGCCTCTCTAGGGGAAGCCATGAGTGTAGGAGGATGCTCGGGAAGATGAAAGAGGAGGCTGTGGAATGCAAGGTTGCTCAAGAGTGGGAAACTGAAAATGTGAAAAAGACCTTAGAAGTGTACTTTATAAATGGGCATTGCCCTTAAAAATGCTATTAAATACAATATTTTTATTTTTATTGTTTTTTCTTTGAAAAGTCTCTCTCTCTCTCTCTCTCTCTCTCTCTCTCTCTCTCTCTCTCCCCCCTTAGCTATCTCCCTCTCCTCTCTTTCCCTCTCTCCCTCTCTCTCCCTCTCTCTCTCTCTCTCTCTCATAGACCCTCAAGGTCTTCTGAGGATGTTAATATATCTTTCTTTCTTTCCCTTCCTTTGTGTCCCTCATTGCTCTCTCTCTCTCTCAGATACCCGATGATCATCTTGTTGCCATGTTACCCTTAGCTATCTATGTCATGGACATTGATTTTACATATACACTTTTTGTATTTTGTTAGCTGCTCCACCCTTTGGATCAGTTGTATCTGGGTTTTTTTTCAATCTCATAGTCTCTCAAAGACCTTAATTAACTTTCTTATTTTTCTCTTTTGCAACTTAGAGGTGCAAGTGAGTGAATGCAATCTTAACTCTCTCTCTCTCTCTCGATCCCACTCTCCATCTCCCTCTTTGTGTCCCCGTCTCCATTGTCATGGACATTGATTTACATATACACTTTTTGTATTTTGTTAGCGGATCCACCCTTTGGATTAGTTATATCTGGGTTTTTTTTCAATCTCATAGTGTCAGAAAGACCTTAATTAACTTTCGTATTTTTCTCTTTCTCAACTTAGAGGTGCAAATGAATAAATGCAATCTTAACTCTCTCAGTCTCCCTTTGTGTCCCTCCCCCTCCCTTTGTCTCTTTCCCTCCCTTTGTGTCCCTGACTGCTCTCTCTCTCTCTCTCTCTCTTCATACATCTAACTCTCTCTCCCTTTGTGTCGCTTATTGCACTCTCAACTTCTCTCTCTCTTTAAAATACCCACACAAATTTAAAATTACAAATATTTATCACTTTATCATTCATAGACCATAGAGAGCCATCAATATAGAGGTGCAGACTTAATAAAAAAATATTAACAATAAATGAAACAACACTTTGTATTATATATGATTTCTGTTCATCCCTATATCTAACTTTGTGATTATCAAGTCTAAAATAATAGTCTTGGGGAGGGCTTGTTGTTGCCAACTGCAATTATTCCCTAATAAATCGCATGGTCCACTCCTCTTCCAATTCCAACATGTCCTTGCCGATAAATTGATACCTCGACAACAGGTTTGTGAGTCCCATCACGCAGATCATCATCCATTGCTTCCCATTGAAGGTTCTTCCATCTAAACCTTCTATATGTGAAAGTCATGCAGAGATTTTGCCTTCCAATGAAATACCTGCAAAATTTGGGATTTGTTAATACATAGTATCCTAATCATTTTTTATACAAACAAGAATTGTAAGATTTTCTCACCGAAATGTCACATCTGAAGTGTTCAATCGACATTGTACTAAATCTTTGGCATGACATGTTCTTGTTGTCCATCCATTGTCAAATAGCTCAGATAGCCAGCCCATTTCTAAGCTCTTGCAAGTGTAAGTAATCTTTGTTTTCCTTAATTGCCTACAACTTGCAAAGAAATCAATAAAGCATGGAAATGGAAGAAACCAGCTCAACCTAGCATTTCTTCCACCAGGAGTTGGCTTTATAGCATTTCTCACATCATTAAACATTCTATTTCTATATGATTCACTTATCTCCATGCTTGGAAGCAGCCATTCTGGACTATCAAAAGAGGGCAAGGGAAGAGATTCTAATCTACCATACTGTCCTTCTTCATCTGGCACAATGAACATTGAGTCATAGAAGAATATCCCATCCTTTTTTAATTCTGATGGTGTGCGACATTCATATTGAAGACTCCCGATCTCAACATGGACGACATGCAACACCCCAGTTACGCATGATGTAGGCTCCCACTCTTTGTAAGTAGATGGATATAAGTCTGTAAAACAAATACAAGGCATAAGACAGTAGTGTCAAAGTCCCCAAACAAATGCAAATACTCTAAAAAGCAAATGAAGTACTAGTACACTTTGAAAAACTTACAATTGGGCCTACAATATGGAAGTCCTGCATTCGGATGCACATATTAGTTTGCATGGGTAAAGACATGCTGAATATATGCTGTGTCACTGTGTTACTGCCAGGAGAAATTTCAAAATCTAAGATCTTTCCCTTCCAATGTTTGGAGATGTCCATTGCATCCTTCCGACCCACTTTGTAGCACGCACGATTAGTGGGTTGCATTGTGATCCAAGAATATTTCGTGTAGAGCTGAGGAATCCATTCCCCATGCCATCCTTAACATTCTTCAATACAATAGATTGTAAAATGCTTCTGTATCTATCATTTTCTACTTCCATAGTTTCTGCCCCATATGATTAAAATTAGCTCTTTCTACTTCCAAAGACCCTCCAAATTTATGTCTTCTATTCTCTCTTACTCTTTCTTTGCAAGTCTCTCTCTCTCTCTCTCTCTCTCTCTCTCTCTCTCTCTCTCTCTCTCTCTCCCCCCCCCCCTCCTTCCCTCTCTCCTTTAACTAAACCTCTCACAAAAACAAACACAATATTATTACAAAAAACATAGAATACTTCTCTCTCTCTCGGTCAGTCTTCCAAGGTACCCCTCACACAAGAAAACATCAAATTTTTTTGAAATACTTAGTTTAGGATATGCTCTCTTCCTACTTTGTTTCTCTACAAACAAAGACAACATTACCAATATCATATCACTCTCTCTCTCGCCCTCCCAAAACTCTTTGATTAGGATCTCTTTTTCCTCCTTCTTTCTCAAATACTTCTAAAACCAAGCAGTTTGAAATACAATCTCTGTCTCTCTCCCTCAATCATCCCCTCAACAGAAGAAGACATAGCAGTTCGAAATATATATCTCTCTCTCTTTTCCCTTCCTCGACCTACCCCTCCTATACTAGCAAATAAAAAAACGACTATTTTCTATCTCTCTCCCTCACTCATCCCCTGAAACAATTAAAAAAGCATAGTAGTTTCAAATATAATCTCTCTCTCTCTCTCTCTCTCTCTCTCTCTCTCTCTCTCTTCCTATATCTATCCCTCCTATAGTAATGAAGAAAAAATGACTATTTTATGTGTCTCTCTCCCTGACTCATCCCCTCAAATAGAAAACAACATAGCAATTCAAAATAATATCTCTCTCTCTCTGTCTCTCTCTCTCTCTCTCTCTCTCTCTCTCTCTCTCTCTCTCTCTCTCTCCCTATCCCTCCTATGCCATAGTGAAGAAAAAAAAGTCAAAAATCATCTTGTAGTTTTACATATCATTTACCTCAATCTCTCCCTCTTCCCTGTCTCTTGTAACAAACATATAGACAAATTGTGATACAAAAACGTATCTACTTAATACAAACAAAACTTTCAAGGTGAAATCACTTCATTACCTGGAAAGTATGTGTTCCTACTTCTGGAGTTGACTCTATATACTCCAAAAAGGTAGAGAAAGAGCCGAAAATTATAGAACACCCACTTTTCTCATTCCTTCCAAGCAGATTTAGGTCGCAACTTCAGGAGGTGACTCTCTATACTCCAAAAAGGTGAGGAAAGAACCGAAAATGAGAGAACACCCGTTTTTCTCTCCTTCCAAGCAGATTTAGGTTGCAACTTTGGTTTCTAAGAGAGAGTGAAATAAGTAGAGAATGAATCGAAGAGAAGAGGGATGAACAAAGCTTGGATAAAAGTTTCTCCGAGAGATTTTCCCAGCTACTAGAAAGTGGCGGGAATGAATCTTTGAAACATTTTAGAAGAGAGAGAATAGGGGGAGAGCTGGTTAGGAAGTCAAAGTTTGGGCCAAATGGTTGAACCAAATGGAAAACGTGAGCATAGTTCTAGCTAGGGGATAGTTTGCCCTGGGAGGAAAACAAGGAGGCCTGGCATGGTCAGGGCAGGCTTGCCAAAGATAATTTTTTATTGTGAACCACCAATGACGTTTTTTGGGGTATTTAAAAAAATAAATAAAATTTCTCCTAGATTTGGGGAGCCTCTATTACAGAGAAGTCCACATGGCATAATCTTTTTCATGGATACCATATTCCCTTATCCAAGCCTCTAATATTTTAGTAACTCTCCAAAGGGCCCCTTTTTTAGTCCAATATTTTTGTAAATGAACCTCGATGTTCAAGGGAGTTGGATGATATAAATTGCACCATCTACATAGGGCAAGAGGGGCAAACCCTAAACCTAACCCTAAGGGGTACTCATGTATATATTCATGTTTACATTCAATACAACATAGTGTACAAGTAGCTATATCATGTGCACTCCTCTATCTCTCTCTCTCTCTCTCTCTCACTTTTGCTACCATGGTATCAGAGCCGATGGTGCTCCCACTCCCTTCATGAGTGTCAAGCCCTCCTTCCGTGAGTCATCTTCCATTGAGAGAGGAGATTCATGAGGTTTTGGAAGGTTCAATTCATGAAGGTTTAGGCACAGTCTCCACACAGGCACATTGCATGTGACCTCCTCTCATGCCACATCACCCTCCATGCCACATCATCATTTTGATCACTTTCTTGGGATCAAAATTTGACCATCCTTCCAGGAGCCATAACTTTTGATCCAGATGGAGTTTGGAGGTAATATAAAAAACAATAATGATTGCTAGATCATGCTCTATGTGCTAAGCACCTTAGATCTGCCATCTGACATTTCCATAGGTCAACATAATTGAAACCTCTTCATCAGAACCACATCCTGATTCATTGCAGCATACCCAGCACATAAAATGAATCCAGATAAAATTCATTGCTGAATTTTGCGCTTTGACATGTAGTCTAACAATAGACTAGCACATCTATAGAGGATATTTAGCTCCAGCAAGCCAAGTCAGCCATTTCCACATTACCCGATTAGTTCCTAGCAGTGTGAGTCCCATCAGATGTATCATCGGTGTACACACTCACATGACTAGTATTTGATCCAGTGGACTTTAATTTTTGCATATTTCCTGCCTCTTTCCTTTAGCCTATGACCCATAACTTAAGAGGGGGAAATGCACATCATGTACAGTATCTTAAGCTATACTCATTGTACAGGCTTCACCACATAGTATTCTGATTTCATTTTCAGTTTTCTTTTCCATTTTGGATGCTATCATATGCACCAAACGAAATCGACAAAATGGTATTGTACATGCACCTCTACTTACCCAATGCCATTTAAGAGGGGGTGTTAAGAATGGTGTAAATTGCACCATCTACATAGGGCAATAGGGGCAAACCCTAACTGTAACAACTGTAGAAAAAGAGGGCTCTCTGATTCACCACCCAGCCACGATTTTCCAAGTGCTCTCGTATGTGAACCCCCCCTTTGAGTTCCCTTCGTTTTCTTCCTTTTGGAGCCTGTCTCTAGAAATCTCCCCTGAACCCAGTGCTTGCCACTTGGAGCCCAATTGAGTGCCACATGTCCATAAAGGACCTTAGAGCCCTAGTGCCCTTTAGAGCTTAATATTGTACTCCATATTGATACAAGCACTGTCAAGCCCCCTGGTTTCCCACTTCACCGTAATTACACTAGACAATATCGGGATTACGGCTGACGTAACATTCCCTTCCCCTTAAGAATGGTTTACGTCCTCGAAAACAAAATTGGGAAACCTCCTCTAGATATTGCTTACCCTTTCTCATGTTGAACTCCCTTCAGGTCTATCTTTCCACTTAACCAGACAATCTTGCCATATTGTGTGTCGTGCTCTTTTTTCTTGTCTATCTAAAATTCTTTCTGGTTCATGTGGTAAAGATGCGAGTTCAATGAGTTCAACTAGGACTTCATTTCCAATGAGATTATCATCATCTCCTAATTTTCTTTTTAGCCTACTAACATGAAAAACTGGATGTACTCTACGTCCCTCAGGTAAGGCTAATTTGTAAGCAAGCTCTCCAATCCTCTTAAGTATTGTGAATGGTCCACAATACCTAGGGGACAACTTCGGGCATTTACTTGTCTTTAGAGATTCTGAAGATTCAGGTACCTTAAGGTAGAATTTCGCATTTACTTCAAACTCCAAGTTTCTATGGTGGGGGTTTGCATAACTTCATGCTCTATCTTGAGCTCTTCTTATGCTATCTTTAGCTAACTTAAGCGTTTGATTTATATCTTCAAGAAAGTCTTTGGCCGCTTGAACCTTCTCTTTTTCGAGTCCCACTGTCATTGGGGCTCTTGGTTGAAATCCATAGATCATCATGAATGGACTAAAACCTGTAGCTGAATGTTTGGCACTGTTATATGCAAATTCTAATATGGGCAAATATTGTTCCCAATTAGTTTGCCATTTACTTACATATGCTAAAAGGATATCCTCAATTATTTGATTGACCCTTTCAGTTTGACCATCACTCTGTGGATGATCCGCAGTGCTCATATTCAATGAAGTTTCTAACCTCTTGAACACATCCCTCCAAAAATGGCTGTTAAATTTGCTATCCCAGTCACTAACAATACCGGCTGGTAGCCCATACAATCTATATATATGCTCCACAAATAGCCTAGCTAATTTTGGAGTTTTAACATCATCACTGACAGGAATAAAATGAGCCATCTTGGTCATCTGATCCACAAGTACCCACACAGAATTGTGCCCCCTCTGTATCCTAGGTAACCCCACAATGAAATCCATGGAGATGCTTTCCCATTTGCCAAATAGAATCTCCAATGGGTGTAGGAGACCTCCTACCTTAAGGCGTTCAGCCTTATTCACTTGGCATTTTTGGCACTTCGATACATAATCTTGGACATCCTTACCTATTCCAGGCCAAAAGAATTGCCTTTTCAGAAGCACATATGTCTTTTGAATTCCCGGGTGTCCAGCACTTGGACTATCATGACAATCAAAAAGGATTTGGCGCCTAATGTCATTATCATCCGGGGCACATACTCTACCCTTGTAGAGTAGGTAGCCATCTTCAATAATATATTTTTCCACTTGAGTCCTTTATCACCAACCTGTGGTGTGTCGCCATTTCCATGCGACTCCTCAGTGAAAGCCTCTCGATTGGTTGGATCCCTATTTTTAATTGCTTTCCATATTTCAGAGAAGTGAGGATCAAACTCACATTTCCCCTTTAAGGACTCTAGGAAATCATTCTGAAATTGAGTAAAACTCAATTCATTAACAATTGGCATTCGACTAAGAGAGTTTGCTACCACATTGAACTTCCCTTTCCTATATGTTAATTGTATATCAAACTCTTGCATTAACTCAGCCCATCTAGCTTTTCTACCTTTAAGCTCTAGCTGATTACAAATCCACTTAATGCTCTCCTGATCAAAGATGATCTCAAATTTTGCACCATATAAATAGTGCCTCCACTTTTTTAAAGCATAGACTATAGCATATAGTTCCTTCTCATATGCCGAGTAATTCTGTTTGGCACGATCTAACTTTTTGCGTTCAAAAGCCACTGGTCGACCTTTTTGTATAAGTACTGTCCCAACAGCAAAATCACTGGCATCTGTCTCAACCACGAATGGTTCATTGGGATCCACTACTTTTAAGACAGGAGTTGCCGCTATAGCTACCTTTAATTTTTCAAAACTTCTCTTTTGAGGTTCATCCCATATGAAAGTGCTTCCCTTCCCCTTAAGCTGGTCCGTCATCAAAACAGCACTCCTAGCATAATCTTGGATGAATCTCCTATAGAATCCTAACAAACCTAAGAATATTTGTAATTCTTCTAGATTTGTAGGATGTGGCCATTCCAATATGGCCCTTACTTTGTCAGGATCCATACGTACCCCTTCTTGGGATATTAGATGTCCCAAGTATTTCACTTCTTTTGCAAAGAATTCACATTTGGATTCTTTAGCAAAGAGTGAATTATCCCTAAGTAGTTGGAACACTTTCCGCAAATGTTCTAAATGTTTTTTTCTGGTTTTACTATAAATAAGGATATCGTCTAGACATACTATAACAAATTTTCCTAGATATGGCCTTAAGACACTATTCATAACTGTCATGAAAGTTGCTGGAGCATTTGTTAATCCAAATGGCATTACTTTAAACTGATAATGCCCACACCTAGTACGAAATGATGTCTTAGGGACATCCTCTTCCCTAATTTGTACTTGGTGATATCCTGATCTTAATTCAATTTTAGTAAAGTATTTTGCCCCTTGCAATTGATCAAAGAGCTCATCAATGCGAGGCATAGGATACTTATTTTTTATGGTGATTTTATTTAGTGCTCGGTAATCTATGCATTAACGCATAGTACCATCCTTTTTCTTTACCAATGAAACTGGTGCAGTCCAAGGTGAGCTACTTGTTTCGATTTGGCCCTTCCTAAGATATTCCATTAACTGCCTTTCGACCTCACGTTCCTTCGTTTGACTAAGCCTATATAGGGGTTTACAAACAGGGGTAGATCTAAGAATTAAATCTATTTTATGATCTACTTCTCTCTCAGGAGGTAAACCATCAGGTAAATCAGACGGAAAAACATCTTTAAATTCAAACATTAAATCATTGAAAGAATATTTATACTTTTTAACATTATAAAAAACAACCCGATGCAGAAGACATAAAATTACCAATAAAAGTAAGTTCACAAAGATATACCTCGCATTCTTCTTGGTGGAGTAGTCATTCCAATTCCATCGAACAAATAAGAGAAGAGTTAGGCACATCATGTTCTTCTTGAATTTCTTCTTGAATCTGGAAGACTCTACCCTCTTTTTCAAACATAATGGAGTTATTAAGATAACTCTTCTGTAAGCTATGCCCAAGACTCTACAGCCATTCTCGACCAAGCACTACATCTGTTCGGTTGAGATGCATAATTTGGAAATCCAAGGCACCCTGATAGCCTTGAATATCCACCTCTACACCATATATCATGGTGTCCCAAACTTTTTTATCACTGCCCTTCGCCAAAGAGACCAAATATTTATGGGCACTCGGACTCTCAGGCAATTTCAATTTCTTAACTAACGAGTAGTTTAAGAAATTATGTGTTGCACTATCATCGACCATTACTCTTACTCTTTGCCCCTTAATTTTTCCATGCATCCTCATTAAATCATGAGGACCAAAGGTGGGCTGCCACATTGCCAATGATAGACAGCAGATGTGGGTGCTATCCTCATGATAGACCTCTACCTCAGTGTACTTTTCAATACCATTAAGCGGCAACACTTGCACCACATGTACTTGTCTTTGTGGAGGTCTATTTGGGGCTTTAGCTCCCGCTGGTTTATTTTTAGGGCAGTTCCAAGCAGCATGGTCTTTGCCCATACATTTGAAGCAAAGATTTTCTTGCGTGGCCCTTACATAATCCTCTTTCTTCAAGAGAGGATAATTTTGTGTTTGAGGTTTCTTAGGTGGTGCCTAAGGAACCTCCTTCTTAAAGTGCCCCTTTCTTTTCAAATTGGGAAATTTTTTGAACTTTGGAACAAAACCTATTTGCTCTAAAGTTCCAACTTTCAATTTCCCCATCATATCATCGTATATTTGGGCATACTTAATGGTTTCCTTGACGGTTTTAGGAGAATTTCTTTTCACCTCAACCTTATCAGTGTCTTTCAGACCTCTCACAAAACCCCTTATCTTTTGGAATTCATCAATTCCCTTCAGCTTAAGGACTGCCTCCCTATAGTTCGCTATGTACTGGACTAGAGTGTTTTTACCCATACTGCAATTGTCCCAAGCCTCCCACGCTCTTTCTAATTCATTTTCTGGTAAAAACTCTTTTAGGAAGGCTTGTTCAAACTCAGTCCAATACTTAGGAATTCTATCACTCTCCCTGAGGCTCATCCACCATTTATAGGCTTTATTTCCAAGCGAAAGACTTGCTTCCACGACTTGATTTTTAGGAGGTGTATTCTTGAGTTGGTGGAAGTCTTGCCACTTTGGAAAAACATATTAATTGCATCTTTATTACGCTCTTTTTCTTCCCCATTGAAAATTGGTGGTTTTAAGTCCTTAAGGATGTTCGAGGTTTCTCTAAGTCGAGAGGTAGACCTCTCAACTTGATTAGGAGGAATCGGTGATTTTTCAGTATTAGATACCAATTGAGAATCGGCTATCTTAGTTATAGCTTCAGCTAGGGTTTTGAGTGTTTCACTAATAACCCCTAACTGTGTTTCTAAATTTTGTGTTCAAGTTTCAAGTTTAGTGAATTTCATATATGGAATTCCATAATCACCGTAATCAATATCCTCCATTTCCACATTATCCTCTTGAGTTTCAGTTTATAGGCAAGGCTTCCACATCTCAACTTCTCGAGGCAAGTCGGTCCCCATGGACCAAGCCAAACGTCATCAAGGTGAGCGAAGTAACAAATGAAGTACTCATCCAAGACGGTTTAGATGAGGAGACAGCCACCCTGGCCACCTCCTTCTTATCCGGATGAGCCCATTCCCTAGGTGGTCCTGGTGTGCCCCCATACCCGAAGGTGTCATCTCCTTTGAATTATTGGCCTAATTAATCAAGCATATTGTTCAACCACTCAAGTATCTGTGATTCTCTATCATCAATCATCTTTGGGATAGCTTTGAGGCTCCAAAAACCTCACCGCATTAAAGATCCCCAAATCTGTAAATCTAGCAATAAAACAATTGATCACCAGTCCAAATGAGCTTCCCAAAACTATACTATTCTTTATGTTTCTAGAAATTCTATCATTCTCATGTATGCACAATACTATCTTGTTGTTCATTTTCATCTCTAGAATTTTTATCATTCTCATATTTATGCACAATGCTACCTTGTTTTCATTTTATCTCTAGATACTCCACCTTCTCCTTGAGTAGGGGAATCCTCTCTCTTTCTAGAGATAGGGAGAAACCTTCAGTTGTAAAGTCTAAAATTAATTATACTTGTGGCTTCCATTTGTAAAAAGGAGCATATATGTAGTGACCTTCCCAATTGGCTTGCTAAAATGCATGAAGCAAGCTTTGAAAGCAAGTTACAACAACTAAATTGGGCCCCTCTCATGACACTTGCATCATCAATAGCCATAGCTACCATACTTTCAAAGCTTAACCCCACGACTTGAAACATACCTCATACTCATCTCCAATAATAAAAATTTATACTTTTAAACTTTGTAACTTGCTTATCATCTTTCAAAATGTGATATATACTTTCTCTAATGTTGTGATTCATACTTTCATCAATCATCACAAAACAAAATGGATTGAATGATATGTCTACAATTACTTGTTATTGAATAAAATCCCTCCATTCCATTAAAAATTGTCTTGCTAAAGCTAGATTTACGTAATACAGGTAGTCATTACAAAGAGACACATTTTAGAATTCCTATGTAATGATGGAGCTAAATTAAATATGGATACCTGTCTGATGGAATTAAGGCAAAATCAAGAATGAACACGTGTGATTAACGTTTATAAAGTGTCCCTTTGTATTTTTGTGTAATGACTAAATCCCTTCTCTAATATGAAAACTTTCTCTAGCTCACAATTTTGGATAGCATGTCTCATTAAATTCTAATGATGCTTGATCAAGAATGTGCTTTCAAAGAACTTGCTTGCAATGATTGAGACCCTTCCTTAGCATACCCATTTCCTTTTTGGAACTTGGTAGAATACTCACATTTACTCACACTTAACTAATATTTTATATCCTATATTTATGGAATGTGAAATACCATTGATTGTATATTGCCTTGTCACTCTTGTTTTCTCTTTCTTGTGTTGAAATCTCATCCACCTTGAAAGGTACAATGATGAATTTGTTATCCATTTTCATAAGTTTACCTTCCAATTCATATCTTGTTTGTTGGTGCTACCTTGAAAGGAAAATACAAGTAGGCTTACTTTAGTGGTGGTTGTGCACATGGACTGAATCTTGTCTAGAGGATTGGTACATAAGGTCATATCATCATGGTACAAGAAAATTGTGGGTGATACAAGTTCCGTAACAATATTCATAATGAATCATCATGAGTTCTTAGTATTCACAGAAAAATTTCCAACAAAGTATTAAAAGGCCTTTTGGTGACAAGATTTTGCACATGAATTACGATACCATGGAATTACTCTTTATAAATCGACAATACTCTCTTGCTAGGTAAAGGGCAGACATTGCAACATTAACAAAATAAACAAACATGTAATAAAAAAATAGTACAACATTTAATAAACATTTGAACCCTTTTTGGCAATACTTATTCAAATAGTTAATCAGCCACCAACATTAATAGAAATATATGAAATAAGAGATATCATGGATTTCTAGGATGAAATGATCAATCATCACATTCCAAAGATGCAACAACATTTCATCTCATCCAATGGGTTGCTAGGAGCTCCAACTATTTAACTTCTCAAAGCAAGTGTCTTTGGGGCTTGATCCAAGTCCTCAAGAGAAGATCCAACTGAGGAGCACCTCTAGTAAATACAAGAATGAATTTTTTCTTCATCAATGCTAGAGTCATAAGTTTCTCTACATCATAAAGGATCACCTCCTCAACTAAAGTTTGTAATGCATCCTTTCCTTAGCTCAAATTTGGATTGCATGGAAAAGTACTTCAAACTATGAATTCGAGTTTGAAAATAGATGCATCAAATGTTGGGTTGAGGAGTTTGATGCTTCATGAGATGCTTTCTGATCTAGAATAACTTATGACTTTGTGATAATGACTGAATTTGTGATAATGAAATAGCTCATCCATTTTCATAAGTTGGCCATCCCATCAAAGCTCTCCTCTTTCCATTTTCATAAGTTGGACATCCCATCAAAGCTCCCCTCTTCATAAATGTTGCTTGCATGGTCAATTATTCCTTGGTTTACTAGGTAGAATGATGACTATAATGTATATGTTGATGTAAGATTTTATATTAATTGTTAGTTATCAATGGACCACTCCAATAAGTTTTGCAAAAATGTTCATAGCATGGTTGATTATTCCTTGGTTTGATGGTCGATAAAATGATGGTAACAATATTTATATTGGTGTGCACAAGTGCTAATCATAATCAATATTTCTTAACATGAAATGGCAACACCATCATTCTCATCAACAATGATCAAATAGTCAAAGCCACAACCAAACTCGAATTAGGCACAAGCACACATTAAAAGAACAAAATACCATGGTTAAAAAAGGAAGCAGTATCATCACTATCATTGGCTCATAGCCAATAAAGTTCAAATATCAAATTAGTAGCCTCACATAAAGTTCAAATATCACCAATGCCATCATTGTCATCATTAGTATAATCATAATTGTTTTCTCCCTCTAAATTTACATTTGGAAGGAAAATACCATCTTTATCATCATCCCCTATATTACTTTCTTCCTTGACAGGGTCCTCATCAAACATCTCCTCCTCCCCCTAGGCATCTAGAAATTGGAGTGGAGGGACGTTTAGATTGCGTGGAATAGGTAGGACATTAGAGTTACACTTCATCACGTGGAATGCCTCTTTGAGAGGATTGTGGGGCCTGCATGAATGTTCTAATTGAAGCTTGATTGTTGAAACTCTCACAGGCTGCACCTGATGGAGGCCAAATGCCTACTTGGGAATCAAGAGCTTCAACTATAGATGCATTCACATTAAGGCCTTCAATTACAAGCCAATAAGCAACATTAACAAACCCTCAAGTATGGCTTATACATGGTTTGATGCATCGAAGTAACCTCCTAGTGACAACTCATTTTGATGGTTGTGCATGAACATTTTTTATTCTAGGCATTTTCAATTATGCATTTCCAATTGCAACTCGTTGACAAAAACAAGGACACAAATACAAAGATGCATAGAGGCACACAAGTGCACATACGGGCATGAACACAAACACAAACACAAAGAGAGATGCACACAAGAATACAAGGCGAGTGCGAAACACAAAGATACACAAGTGCATACAACACCACTTAACATGTTTTATCACATGCAAGGCATCTCTACCTATCAATTACACTTGAAAATATCCAAATTAGACATAAGGAGAAAAGTCTAAACTCAAAACTCTACACATACATTCACATTTATTGGCAATCACAACTGTCGTTCACAAGTTTCCCAAAACAAGGAATTGAATAGCAAACCAACCCCAAAAGAACAATGAACATGCACATTCATTGGCACTCACATTTTCGGTCCACCAAAACACAAGGAATTGAAGGACACCAACCCCACAAGTACAATCAACACTTACCCCTTGTACCTCACATAACTAAAATCATGGCTTACCCACTAAGTCACCAATCAAACCTATGTACCACAATCTTGTTGAAGAGCCCTCCTTGATTCACCAGTGCATACAAGAAAACACAAGAAACTTGAAATTGGAGTGAACATTATAACAATTAGTATGGTCCACGCTCGCATCATTATGTGCCTATTATTGATGGTAATTGTCAAACTATCATTGCAAATGTCTTTGGATGGGAAGTAGTGCCATTTATAGTATGCATTTAGATGTGGTAATTAATAGCCCAATAGCGTGCATGCTTTTGAAAATAGTTTGCCTCAAATTTCATGTTTTCACATAGTATTCATGCCATCTTTGGGCGAAATTACACGAGCTAGTTGCACATTAATACATACATGGATGTGATTCATAACACTAGCTAAAAGCATTTTCAAGCTTGCTTAGCACATACTGTAGATGTGAACACATCAATTTCAATGTACCTTTAAATCTTAATCTGGTTCCAAGATGAGCTTGCTTACTCATGGGAAATGCTTGACAATGGAAAGGATGGGAGATAGAGAGGGTAAGGACACAAAGCGACTCTACAAAATGTAGAAAAGGCCTTCCATTGCAATGTATTATGCCATAATTTCTTGTACAAATTGGATCCATTTATGCCTTGATGAGGCTTGGAATTTTGCATGAGCAAGTCTTGTTCCTTATTATCAATGGTTGTGAAAATCCATACAAAACAAAGAAAAGGAACCAATAAGATACCAAAGAAGCCTGCACCTTAACTACAAAAAAAAAAAGAAAAAACACTTCTCCCTTCCAAGGATTTAATGCCCCTTGCATGAGAGGATGATGGCCAATTGCCAATTCCCTCTCCGCCCTTCTAGTGCAACTGCAAATATGTGTATACACAAAAGACAAACATGAAGTTTTAGAGATAATATCCCATTGCTTATGGGAACGACCTACAAACCAATAAATTTGGCTAGTGACCTTTAGGATGGTGGTCCACACAATGGATACGACATGACTTCACTTTGGGGATGGTTGCATGGCTCACAAAGGGAGTTCACACCTTCTCGATTGACCCAACCTCTCCAACATATATAGAGTCCATGACCAACAAGTCTTCCGAATAGACTGATGATGCATCACCGCCTTCCTGTGTATGCCTGATGCCCTTCAAGTGGCCTGCCCTACAAAAAGGAAAAGAGAGGGAGAGAGTGAGAACAAGAGAGAGATGACTTGGATCCGCACCAAGGAGAAGAGGGGGGAGAGAGAGAGAGAGAGAGAGAGGAAAGGTTGGAGATCACATGCCACCTATTTATTTTTGAAATTAAGAAAAGCAAATGTGGGCTTTTTTACTTCTTGGAGCATCGCCTTTACTTAGTCCTCCCCTTCAAGGGGGCCAAAAAATACAAGTGAAAGAAATGAATGACTTTTATCATTCATAAGGCTTGCCCAAAAGGTTGGCAAAGCCACAAGCAAAAGCAACACCACATTCTGCCGAGTATCGAATTTCAATTTATTAGTCACTTCCTCAACTTAAATATGTTGCTGCTAATGTCTTTAGTCACAAATTGAAGGAAGCAAAGGCAATGAAACCACACGCCTTTGACAAGAAGACATTGATTGATGAGAGTCACTAGGAGTCCCTTGCTAAATATGGAGGTGGTACATTATGAGGTGTGAGGCGAGGCAAGACATTGTGCTCCAAAGCTAGGATGTGATGTGAATTGGGATATTTGGTGGACTGTGAATTTGGAAATTGGAAGCTAATTAGGAGCAAGTGAGGGCATGCATGTTCAGATGAGAGAGAGAGAGAGAGAGAGAGAGAGAGAGTTGGAAGTTCAAATAATATGTTCAATGTGGACCAATAGGCACAATTCACTTTTCAATCCCAACATCGGGCAGGCCAAAAATCGCTGAACTTTATGGAGTGTTTAATGCATTCATCTCCAACATCATCACTAAAGAGGCATCAATGAAATGTGGATTTCAAGGACATAACGAACATTTACATAGTGGAGCTTGGAAATTGTAGCCCTCGGGCGATGGCAGGCCGTTGCTCTGTAGGGGTCAGTTGTAGTACAGATACAGGAACCCTATAAATACCAGGTTTCAGCGGACTATTTAATTTTATCTGCTCGAGTTTAATTTAGCCTTGACAGAGGTATCCGAACTACAGGAGCTTCATTAAATGGTAAGGGCTTGGTTGTGAAATCTCTAGTTGTGACGTTTTCTCGTTCCATGACGCCATCCTCTTCTTTGGAAACACCGATCCTTCCTCTGTATTTCTTTACAAGGACCTCTGCCGCAGGAGCGCACAGTTTTTCAATAGAGGTTTTAGTTGGCACATCTATAGGTCGTCTCTTAGGTGTTTGGTTCGTCGTGGGATCCTCCTATGAAACAGTCAATACGGAGGTCAGGCTATTAAATAGAAACGTAAAAGATCCAAACGTTAGACTGCTGAGAAATTCATCATGATGACTTCAGCTAAAAACTTGAGAAGATCAAACGACATACTCTGTAACTTTCTTCAAAGCAACCAGCTGAAAATCTTTGCATCTCTTCAACTTTAGTGTGGTGGCAGCTCCGAAGGTTAGCAAGCGCTTGCAATTGGGAAGCAATACTACTCTGCAGTCCAGACTCTGCTTCATTTTCGCGATTGACAGTGTCTGCAGGCAGTTGAGTGATGTCAGATGTAAATCACAGAATGTTCACAATCCTTAACCAACATGTTCATGATGATCTGTAAGCACCTTGCATGTCTACAAGTAAACAGTTATTGCAAGACTCCACTTCATTTTCAGCTCCAGAACATGCGCGTTCAAGGTCGGTTCTTAGATTTGCATTGATGTCCTTAGCTTCCCTGCACACGATTGTGTTAGCCAGTTTACACGGAAAAATCAGCTATCCCAGCAAGATTTTGCAAGGATGTTTCAGAATCTGTAAGTCAGAAGACACACTCAGAAAAAATTATAAATAAAGGGACCAGGGAGATTGAACCTGACGATTGATTCAATCACTGGGATATGACTTTTTACATAATGATTTACAGAACATTGAGCCTGTTTCCATGTCTCTGAAGCATCGTTTGTTTCTTTCATACTGCATCAGGAAAACAAGTCGATAGAGCCAAAACTTGGCAGTTATACCATTGCATGTAGCATCTGTTTGTGGGATCCTCTTTGTAGAGATAATCCCTTATTACACAGCTTTAAAAATCTCTCTCTCTCTCTCTCTCTCTCTGTGTCACAAACACACACACACACACAGAGCAGTTTGTAACATATCCACAAAACATACCTACACATTTTTCCAGATGCTTATTTATTTCTTGTGAACATACATACCGATCACACGTGTGAGTGTTTTGTGTTTCTATGAGGAGTTCTTACAAGACTCATACTTTCGGCCCGTCGTCTTCAATAGCAGCAAGTAAAAATTCAATGTGGGTTTGCTGTTTTAGAGTGCAGCAACTTAAAAAATAAGGGAGCAGCCAAGATCTCAACAGCAACCGACTATCTACCTGGCACCTCTAGACCTTTGAGCCCGCATGCTCTCTGTCCAATGATCCCTCCACCTTACTGCCCGGGTAGTCAGCCTAGGTGGACAGCCCTCCAAGCTCTTTGTCTGCAGCTTCTGGTTCCCTCCTAAATGTAGGCCCAAGAGAGGGTTCTTTGGTTGCTCCAATCTGCTGGTTCCTGCTGCTTGAGGTGATGCGCCTTGTGGAGGTCCCTTCAAAATAGCCAACCAAGCAGCCCCTAGTGGGCCTACTGGAGTCCTCCCTACCAGCCGACTGAAGGGGGGCTCTATAAAGGGCCCTTGTTTGCAAGCTTTTGCTGGCCCACTTGGCCACATGGCATCACAGCCATTGGCCTAGGCTAGTAAGCAGTGCTAGGTGTAGAGTAAAGTACCTACTGCTGTAAATATCTCCTCCCAAAAGTGACCCATAAACTTCGCATCTCTGTCACTGACAATTTCCTAAGGGAAACCATGATGCTTAAAGACAAGTTCAATGAATTGCCAAGCAACCTATGATGCTGAATACCGGGTATGAAATGGGCATGTTTTGTCATTCTATCCGCCACAACAAAGATGATGTCCCATCCCCTCTCTGTAGAAGGCAATCCTATGGTGAAATCCATTGCTATGTGCGTCCATTTGCCCTCTAGAATGGGTAATGGCTGCAAGAGACCTGCAAGTATTTTGCTGTTCACTTTATTATGTTGGCAAGGCAAGCATTCAAGTTAACCACATCTTTCCACATGCCTTCCCCTTGATTCTTTCATATGTTTTAGTGATACCCGCATGTCCCGCCATGGGAGAGGAGTGCATTTCTTGCAAAACTGATTGGCCGTATTTTGAGTCTGGCACTAAAGAAATCCTGTCTTGGCACCACAACAGCCCATTATGCAATTTGAAATCCGGATGACCCCGACTAGAAGGCTTTTGCAAATCTGACAATATGGGAGCTGCTTTAGAATTCCGCATATACTCTTCTTGAATGCCATGAATCCACTGTAGAGATAGCAGACAAATTGCAAGTCCACAACTTGAACAAGGCATCTGCAAACCACATTTTCCTTCCCTTTTCTGTACTCAATGTCAAAATCATAGGATTGGACTGCAGCCAACCACCTCTTCTGCTTGTAATGAAGGGGAAAAAGAGGCCAAGTTAGAGGCCCTTTAGGGGGGGAAATGTGGAGGGACTATATAAGTCTCCATCCCTACTATGTACCTTTTTGATGTGACATCTAATCCTATCTACTCCCTCCTCCTTCCTCGTACGTGCTACCTACTCTCTCTCCCAATCTCACTCTTCCTCTCTCTCTTCCCCTCCTTCTACCCCCTTCCTCTCATTCTCCCCCTTTCCCCTCTCCCTCCTCCTCTCTAATCTGCCCTTTCCCCTTTCATTACATTGGTATCAGAGCCTTGACTCTGGCCACAGACTGCACGCAATAGGGCTCACCAACAATGCATCGCAGCTGTAGCAATGCTAACAAACAAACCAAAGGGAAGCAACGCTACAGGATGCTATACAAGAGAAGGGACAATTGAGCAACCTATCCCTTTACCAAGCCGAATCAAAGGAGACATATATGATGAACTAGAAGAGCTTGAACTAGAACGACGCTCTAGAAGGATGTCTTAGAGACACTAGCCTCTCCTTCAACCGAACAAAGCATGGCTAGCAGGAACTTTCATGAGCCTACCTGTCGACAAATCTTCATCTTCAACAGTCTCAAGGCTGTAAGCTTTGCACAACTAGCGACGAACTAAGCCATCAACGAACTAAACTATCAAGCTAAACAACAGGTATAGCTATTCGGTCGCTCAAGCCCTTAGTCTGTCGCTCAGGCCCTCCGTATGTCAACCACCATAGCCTCAAGGAGGTTCCCATCACCCGCGTCCTTGCTCCCCCGTCGTCCCCGCTTGCCTCAGCCAACCAACCTTCGTCGTTTGTGCTTGCCTCAACCATCCACGCCACATCCCGCCCCGTCGCCGTCGTCGCGTCGCCCCATCACCAAGCAATGCCTGCAACAAAAACCTCAGCTTCCTAAGGTTCAATTAGCTAGGTTAGTTGGTTGGTTAGGTTAGTTTAGGTTTGGTTAGATCTAGCTAGTTAGTGGGTTGAGTTACCTTGTTTAGTTTTAGTTAGTTTGGTTTGGTTAGGTTAGACTAACCAACAATCCTATCTACCTTAGGAGTCTTAGGTTATTGATGTAGGTGACTTAGGGACCCCCTCCCTCCCAAAAAAAAAAAAAAAAGTAAATAGTTCACTTTCAACCTCTTCTTAGGGGCCTTTCAGAGCCCGTTTGGAGCCATTTTGGCTCCGTTTTGAAGCTTCTTCGACGACCTTTCTTCTGAGCCTCTCCATCGACATTTTCGTGTTTTCCACACACTATCTCAAGGGCTCATTACAACAAGGTTTTTGTTATCAATTTCTCCTTGCCTATATTCGAGCTCTCTCCAAGACCAGTTACAATGGCACTGAAGCGTGCTCCTCTTGATATATCACATGACTCTGATGAGGCTACTCAATATGAGCAACAATGATTGCATCCACTGGTGGTGCAGAGGTTCCACCACAACCTCTCTCTCCTGCATCACGGGAAGTGCAAGCAATGCAGACGTAGTTTCTGGATGCCCTTTTCTCTATGCTCTAGGGTCCTTTCTAGGAGTTCAGCCAGCAGCTTACCACAGCCATGGCTATGCAAGATACGGCTCTTGTCCAGATGAGACAGCAGATTGGTTAACAAATCACATCTGCCATTGCTATGCAGGATAAGGGTAAGCAACCCGCACCCCAACAAGGGGACCATTCAAACAATCAAGATGTTTTATCTGCTCCACGCAGGGGTTTTATGGGAGATGCCTGTCGTGCCTATGAGCATCAGTCTTCTGGACCATTGCATGTATCCCAGCTTGGGGATTATCTGGACCTAGATGATGCATTTTCTGTGCCACAGAGCACCTTGCAAGATGTCAAGCCATCTTTTGGCTCTCAGCTTTCTGCATCTATGCAAGCTGAGCCGTCTCTTTTGGGCCGACCCGTTGGGGTACATCCGGCTAGTGCTCCTTTCACCGCACCACCGAGTATGCCTGGAGTTAGCTTGGGTTTATATGGCAGGCCACACCCCTGGGAGAGAGGTCAGTCCTCTTCTCAGCCCTTTGGTATGCCATCATTTCAGAGAGATGCATTTGGCAAAGAGACCCAGCCCGAAGTTCATGCACCTATCGCTCCGCCAGCAAGCACATATAGCCAGACACAACCAATACATCAAATGGCAACAGCTTCTACACAGCAAAGGGTTGGTGATGGGCAGCAAGCCACTTTTGTTGACATGTTGGCATATTCTTTGCATTCATACAGGGCCCTACCTGAGGCCATCAAACTTGAGATGCCCTTCTCCGATTATGTGAACCTCAAGCGTGATGATGCCCACACTTCTGGAGGTTACACACAAGAATTATGCAGCCAAGGATATGAAGGACAAACTCACAGTGCATAACTTTAAAGGGGACACTCGCACTCCCAATGAGTTGGAGGAGTGGCTCACGAAGCTCGAAGACTATTTCCACTTCTACCCCAAGTCTGAGGAGGACCGCATTATGCAGGTATGCATATGCAAGACTATGCCCACACACGGTGGCGATACATGAGGGATTCGCCTCAGAAACCAACCACTTGGAAGGGTTTCAAAGAATTGATGGTCACTACATTTGTATCTCCACTTGTATTGGATCAATACTTGGCTGAATTTTATGCCTTGTCACAGACGGGTACGGTCCAAGAGTACTTGCAACGCTTTTGGAGGCTTTCCCTGTTTGTGCAAGACGTATCTGAAACGAGAAAGCTACTGCGTTTCATCCATGGGTAAAGTTCTTCTCTCGTTGCAAATGTGAAGGCACATAACCCTCAAACAATTCAAAGGGCAACTCAGCTTGCAAAAGTATTCGAGCCTAAATATGCTAGCAAGCACAGAAATGCCATGGGCAGCTCGCATGCTGTGGGGTATGACACTGAGTCGAAGCCTAAGTTTGCTGAGTGGACTGACAAGAAATCTGCAGCAGCACCATTTCCTCGCTTTCCTACTGTCTCGGGTAGTAAGATGCCGTATGCCAAGCCTTACAAGTATCCTGATGCCAAGCCTGGAGGCAAGCCTACTGCTGGAAATGAGCAGGCTGAGATAAAACAGCATACATGGGCAATAATGGACAGCAGAAAGAAGGCCAACTTATGTTTTAAATGTGGCGAGAAATGGACTCCTGAGCACAAGAATGTGTGCAAGATGCGCAACAGTGGTACTGCCAAGCTCAACATGATCATTGACCTTTCAGATGACGAGGAATTGTTTGATGCCTCAGGTTCTTTGGATACGTCTCAGGATGAGATGGCAAATACACATGATGCAGATGGGGCTCCTGACACTGGAGCCACGAACGGCACCGACTTTCCTTTTGATCCTAGTGGTGCTACTACGCATGACACTCATGCTTCGCATTCGTATGAGATTCTGCCCACTGGTGGCATGAGAGGCCGTAGGCCAACACTCTTTTTTGTGGAGCATCAGGATGCGGTACCTTTTTATGCACATGAAGATGCAGGTGGTAATGCTCCCGTGAACGAGGATGAGGTTTATTGGGATGCCCAGCCAACACTTTATACTATTTCCATGCATGCCCTGATGGGTGCCAAAAGCGCTAATACTATTAGATTAACTGAGATGATTAATGGCAGGATTGTGCATGTGTTGGTGGACAGCGGTTATGTATTGCCCCACACGATTTCCTATTCACACAAAAATTATTTTCTCGTAATCGATATAAAGATTGTCCCTTGACAGAAATGGGACCCTTAAAACGAGGGTGACATCATAGTTAACTTTGCTTAAGATCTTTACTCAATTGGGAAAGAGCCAAGGAAGAAAGAGATAAAAGAAAGGGGGTAGCAAGAAGGGGGTTTTAGTGAGGTATGAACACAAGCATGAGTGCATGCAAGGGTTTTTCTGCATGCGAGCGCGCACGCGCGCGCACGTGTGTGTGTGTGTGTGTGTGTGAGAGAGAGAGAGAGAGAGAGAGAGAGAGTACAACAGCCTATCCCATACCAATTTTGAAGAAGTGCTTCCATGTGACAGTGTCTTGCTGCTATCTCACCAGACGCCTCAACCTTACTGTCTTCAGCCTGTTTAATATAGGACTCCCATTGGCTTTGAGTTTTGCATGCTAGATTCCCTACCCTTTTCATGCCATCTTGCAAAAGCCGTCTTTCCAATGTACCCCGTTCTCTTAAAGTTGAAACTGTGGCATGCACCTGGAGTATGGAGCAAGTTAGCCACACATATGAAACAAACAAAGAATATACTGCTGAAGCTGTTTGCTAAGACGAATATTACATGAATGGTAATCAATTTGGTGACAAGATTAAGAGTCCACCAATGAAGGAGTTTAAAAATCAATACAAAACAGTCTTAGGTAAGATGTATCAAATTTAGCACATACCAGAGCAGACTTTTGAGCTTTTGCCTTTGCAAAAAGCTCAGAGATGCTTTGCAGCATTTGTTGTTCTTCTTCCCTAGCCTGTTCCTATAAGCCAACCACTCAGCCGTTATCCCTTTTTTAATATTGCATTTCATGCATATAGCTATGGTATCAAAAGAAAAAAGCAAAATAAACCTCAAATGTTCTTGCAAATGCTGCCAGACTGTCTTCTTGAGCCAAACTACTCTCATCAATACAGCGACTAAGCTCAGCAGCTTGTTTTCCGAGTTCATCAAAGGCATCCAATGTGGCCCTTGAAAACTCATTAGTCGTCTGTAGATTGTTATGTGCTTCCTGCAAAGTCAAGGTACAACTCTTCAATTGGATATCTTTCATTACTCATCGAAACTCACAGCTTCAGCTTCCTCATCAACATGGCCACTTTGTTTATGTACAAACTATAGGTGAGAACATATACAAGCAGGGCTTTCAAGTTTCAGCCTACCTCCCTCTGCTGCTGAGCAAAAGCTGCTATTTCCTTTTGTTGTTTTAAGAGAGTACTTTCCAGGTCCCGCAGGACCAACTCTGCCTCTAGTACAGCATCACGTAACAACTGCACAGCCGAAGAATACCAAGAGGTTGAATAAATGCTACTATGATTGACAATGGCTTCTTTTAATCATTCTATGTTTTGCAAGAGCGAGTACATATATAGTAAGCCTCCTTACATCCTGCAGTGCCTTGGCATGGTCAGAAGTTGTACAAGCAACTCTGTCAAGCATCAAATTTGCACTTCTTTCATGCGAGTGGGCCAGCTCATGCAGGCCTTCAAGGCGGGAAAAATACAGTATTTTCAAATCCTCCACTTTCCTTTTCAGTTCATCTGCAGACTGCAGTGAAACTTCCAAATCAAACAGATGATCTACAATGATCCCTCCTCTCCACTGCTTCTTGAAAAAGGTCCTATATGCCTATTGCACCAAACATATTAAATGAGGTTTTCAATTACAAATTGGGTGATAAATACACTTTTTTTTGAAGACATAAATGCTTGAAGCTGTCCTTCAAAGGATGTGAGCTGTTCTTCTTGATGTTTCACAGATGTGGACACAGCTTTCCTGAGAACTTCCAACCGTTGGGTAAGTTCTGATTGAAAGTTTTGAACCAACTTTATGTTTCCAGCTTCAACTCGCTCTTTCCGCTCTTCAAGACAACAAATATGAAACCCAAGTAAGAAAATTTGTGCCTAGGATGCCAACTGTGCATCAGACGACATGCATGGTAGGGAAGATAGATTTACCAATTTTTGCAAATAGACCAGTCACATCTTGAACAGTCTGCTCTAAGTTTGAGTGTAAAAAGATGGTCTTTTCGAGAAGAGCGGCTTCTGCTTTAGGCAAGCAATAAAGACATGTGTAAGGGTTCATATCTGTGAAATATTGTTTAGATCTGAAGATATGAAATATTATTTAGGTCTAAAAAGACTAATCATTCATACTAATTTTCTGCTAACCTGATTGCTTTTGGTTCAAGATGATAAATTCCTTTTCATCAATCTTATCGTTTGCCTGTCTGAGATCCTCCTGGACTTCGCTAATGGTCTGCTGTTTTTCCTCAAGTTCTTTCTGCAAAGTTTCCAAAACTTCAAAGTTACTTGCCAGTAATGGGCATCACCAGCTGCAGAGAAATCAACTGAAAAAACAGGTATACGATAGATAATTAGTGGAAATAGTGTCTCTACACCTGCTTCAGGCTTAGCTGAGTACTCATTTCTTCACAAAGTTCATGCTCCAACTCAGATCGTGCTTGTGCCTCATCCAATAGCTGCACATTTTCCACAGTATCACATTTAAATTTCTAACATATTCTCAGTGACACCCCATTGCATTTCAGCTTTAACATACATTACAATATCAAGAAAACGTTTTCCTTTGCTTACATATTCTGACAAATATTGAGGTATTTTTTAATATATTCTTGATAGGGATCATCCTAGGCACTTCTCCTTGCACTGCAGCATTAGAATTACTATCCAATAAGAAGCATTTGCACTTTCAAGTTTCTAGCAATATCCAGATGGTGACCATACTGGGCACCAAACTTGTGCTCCAGGTATATACCCTTACACATATGCACACATACATGTAGATATTTATGTGTGACAAGTGTATGCATGTATGAAGGTAAATACATGCATGCATGCATATATAACATGAAAGCTTTATAAACACTTTATATAAGCATTTGATTTCCCAATGGGCACCTTATGGCTGGATTCAACCCATCCTCCTTATATGAAATCTTTTCAACCATTGTCTGACTACACCCATATATCGTCTCACATATTCTTGATGAATACCCTTCCCTTCAGTCCTGGCTCAAAATGCCATATACTACCAAAACCATTTGCATTTTCCAGCATAATCTGACGGGCTATACCTTACGGTTGGATTCCAATTCATCCTCCATACGCTCAATCTTTTCAGCCATTCCCTGAAAAAATCCACCAAGAAAATAGAAACCTGAGTCAAGTAAAACCCAAAGCCATTTCAGACAGGTCACTCAAAATTAAAATACAATAAGGAAAGTCTTATTTTGTAGGAAACTCCACTCCCCATGGGAATAGAGCTGCTGTCAGGCTAGTTGTGGAGGTTTGTCTCAATTATTTGAGCTACCACTCTTTGGCTAAAACTCCAAAAAGTTTGGGGGAGAGGGCAAATTGTTCAATAGTCAACACACCTTTTTCTCTGCTTCTTCCTGGTAAAAGCGATCCCGAGGGATGTAGATACCGCTCTTTTCACGTGCTGCATGTACCTCTGCAAGAAAAGTCACAGCCAAGAACCAAAAACCCCAAATTATTTTATTCATCACTTCTGATCCGTAGCATAGGAAAGCATAGAATCTCCAACATATTGATTTTAAAAACTTAAATTTTCTTTTCTAATGACTAGAAGTCTCATTTACCTGCCTTTAACCTGTCAATTTCACCATAAAGTTCTTTGATGAGAGTGGCCTTCATCATCTTCTGGTTAACCTAATCAAGTTTTATACAAGATACATCAGTATTCAAGATGTGAAGAAGAGGCAGAAAACTTCATGAAAACTGACGTTAACATATTTGGAGAATGCAAATGGGCTTTGAAAGGATGATTGTGCAAGTTACAAAGGTGGCTGATTTTACAAACCACCAGCAAAAATCTCAGCAATTCAGAGAGGGTATCACTCTCACCTCTGGCCTGTTTTTTATACTCTTGGCACGTTGAGCATAGTCCAAAGTACTCAAAGTTTCCTCCAGGCAGTGAACAGAGGGGGAGACGGTTGCTATTATGCAAGTTTTCGTCCTGCCACCTAAAGAATCTCTCAACAATCTGGTGAGCTTACTATCCCTGTCATAAGGGCACACAAGAAAGTTAGGGACTAATTGTCACTGCCGCCAAACAATCCAACATAATTGCAGCGATCACATGTTTTCTGCAGAGGACCTCATATCACCTGTAAGGAACGTGCCCCAAATGCTCGACAAGACTTGTTATAACACGGCCCAGTGTGAGGAGGCTCTTATTGATTTCTCCTGCTTCTCTTGCACGACCCTGCACAATTAAAATTTCAAAATTTCTCTCGTGACATGCCCCAAAGGTGTTTGCCAAGTTACAAAATATTTGGAAGATACGCGCCATAAGAAAAGTCATCGACTAACCTCTCTAGCACCAGAACGACAAATGTTTTCTGAGCCAGCTAAGTCCACCAAATTTAATTTACCACATTTGATCAACTCCTCGCCCTCTGGTGTTGCTTCTTTGATGTGTATAGTTATGGAGAATATTGAGTGTGATCGACTGGCAAAGTATTACATCTCTATTCAGAGTCATCAAACTCAACAAACATCGAGAGTGATTTGAAGAGTATCAAATCCGTAACTATTGAAATCAAAGAGAAAATCTTCGCGTGGAAGCTCTGTCGTTGCTTCAAATTTAATGAAGCACACCCGACTCTGTTGTAAACCTTATAGCTGAAAATTTTCCACGTGATAAAAAGTATGAGATTCGCTTAATCACCTGGACTGCTTGTTTAGTAGCGTCTCTGCAGTGCGTCTTTTCGCTGAACCCCTATCAAGAAGATTGAAGATCTCCGTTGAATTCGTGACAATCTCCTCTTCAAGACCACGTACAAGGACTCCTCCTTTCCCGTCTTCCATCAGCGCTATAGGCCTTCGCTTGTCGTCAGGCACTTTACACATTTCTTCGGGTGCCAACAAATCGGTTATTTCCTCATTGTAGAGCTCCAAAAAAGTAACTTTCACGCTGTATTCAGCATTCTGAAGCTCCAGAGTTTCAAATATCTGCTTGATCGCCCTGGGAATAACGCCAGCGTCGGGGGGAAGCTCCGCGTTCTACAGAATCAATAGTATCGATAACGTAAGCTGGCTGGCAGCAGAGACAATGCTGCGGTCAGTTTGCAAATGCCTTAGGCAAATCTTTATCTTAAAGCAACTTTGAAGCATGGTCCAAGGTAGTTCTCAAAATACATAATACGATTGCGATTTTGCTTACTCTGGCTTTTCTGCCTGCTCCTTCCATCGTGTAGGTCTTCCCCGTGCCAGTCTGACCATACGCAAAAATGGTGCAATTGAAACCTTCCAGGACTTCATTCACAATTGGCACGATTGCTTGGTTGTAAAGATCCTTTTGCTGAGATTGGGGACCAAAAACCTGGCGCACAGATATTTTGTAGAAGAACCGTTACATGGCCTCAAAAGCGTAAAAGAGTAAGAGCGTCGTACAATGACCGAAGATTGTTACAGAGGATGCAAGACAAAAATTGAGCAAGGGCTTCGCCAATGGGCATTGCACACAGCAATCCCGCAAACGGAGTATAGTTCACCTTGTCAAACGTGAAGGTGCGGTCGTGTTGTTTGCCCGCAATGTTTTGGGAGACAGAAACCTCACGTTGCTGGTCATGACAGGAGACGACCTGAGGAGCGTTCGACCGGAGTTCGTCGTCGTTGAAGGGTCTGCGAGGGGAAAATAAAGTGAGGCCAAAATAGGGGGAATGGAGGAAGGAGAAACATCAAGCAGTGGGCAAAAGAAATGTTGGGCCATTGTTCAGGGCGGAGAAGGAATGAATGCATTGAAAGTGTAAGCATCTAGAAAAGTTGCCGATCATTGCAGAAACGTTCGAGATTGTCTGTGGGAGAGACGATCACGATTGGAATAAATGTCCAGAAACGTGTGCGATGTGCTGTGGAAGGAATGGAAGCGCAGAAACGTTTAAATTTGTGTGTGGAAGGAATGAATGAGCAGAAACGGCCACCGTTCACTGTGTGACGGAGAAGATGAAAGATCGAAATCTCCAGATCAATGCGGTGATGCGAGCTAGGACTGATACAAGATTTTCGGAGCTACGAAATCGAACGGGAATAACAAATGGAGGAACGGGAGGCCGAATGGGAGCGGAGAAACAATCGACAGAAGGTAGAAATGCAAGAAATCGAGCTGTGAAAGGATCGAAGCGATCGAATTGGGGGGCTGCCGTGAAGACAAAGAAGACATCGAGAGGGAAGAGATGAGAGAGAGAGAGAGAGAGAGAGAGAGAGAGAAAGAGGACCTGCAACGAAGAAGAACTTGCACGTTGACGCCCTTCTCCTTGGAAGACATGCCTGCGAGCAGCAAAAAGGTGGAGAAATTTGTGCTGCAATGCAAGGCAAGATGGAAGGGGAGCAAGAAAGAGGAAGAGGACAGGAGAGTGAGGGGAGCCGAAAATGGTAATCGAGGAGGAGGAAGAAGGGGAAAGCGAAAAGGGGAACCCGCGAGATTTTTGAAAAAAACTTGAAGGTTCCCGCTTCAATGAAAAGATTGGCCGAAGAAGAAGAAGAAGAAGAAGAAGAAGAAGAAAGCAGCTCATCATCAACGTACAGCAGCAAAATCAGCAATTCTCGAGAACCTCATCCCTGTACGTTATAGATTTTGTCGATGATGATGATTTTCCTCCGTCTCTCTCCGACGATTATTGAGCATTTTTTGCCGGATTTCTTCTCTGCTTTGCCGGATTTCTTCTCTATTGCTCAAAGGCTGCTAGCTTTGCCGGATTTCTTCTCTCCTGCTCCAACTTTGCTTTCCTTCCTCGAACCAGCTCGCATTTCGCTCAGCTCGCCTCTTCGCCTGCCTATGCTGCAACGACGCAAACAATCCACACATCTCGTTCGTCTCTGAATTCTCCTGCCCCATCGCCATGCCGCGATATTGCAGAACCTAGCTTCACACACTTTTTTGCTGCCTTACTGCATCCTCCGTTTTGTCGCTCCGACAGCTCCGAACTACCTTCGATTTCAAAAAAAAATCGCTCCTCCTGTATCACCTTCCTGTCGCAGCGGGTCAGCTGGCTCGCCCTCGCAGCGCAGCTTCCGCCCACCTCCGTCCCTTTCAAGCCTTTCTGGCAGAGCGAACGTTCAGAAAACACCTCAGAAACGCGTCATCCAGGTTCCAGGGAGCCAACAAGCCACCTGACGAGCCGTCGAACTCGTCATCGTCTTCGTCCAGGGCGCATGCACTAGATCAAACAGGATATCGAAGGCGCTAGACACCAAAATTTCCCTGCAAACAAGCCCGACGAAGGGCTCCAGCTAATAGGGCATGGGGACACCCAGAACTTCTGCAACACCAGCTTCCTCTTCGTTCGACAAGGCTAAGAGCTGCATCGAGTGATTCAATGCTGGTAAGCTCACGCCAGTTTGCATCGAGTGATTCAATGCTGGTCCCCGCTCAAACGCCATTGTTCCTAATAAGCGTTCCTTGAGAGGATGAAGATCTTTCTCCTTTAAGGATTCTGATCTTCACTGTAACTTTCAAATTGGTGGCTCTCGCTGACGAAATGCTAGGAAACAGATATCTTCAGATGCCCTCTAATGTGGCAGGCTCAAACAAGGAGTCCGTCTTTCGTCACGGGATCAAACAAAAGTTAGATCGAAACACGCTTAGAGCATCTTAGTATCCTGTCACCCTGGGATTTCTTCTTCAACAGAAGTAACGAAACCATCAGCTCCTCTTATCAATCCAACATCAGCACTCTACTATGATCTGATTCTCAATACCTTGTGTATCATGCCAGCCAGTTCGAAACGGAATGACCAATTTTTGTATCGTCGTATGGCACAATGTGCTCAAAGGTTCGTTATGCCATGTTACGATGACGAATTAGAGGGAGTGATAGATGGCAGCATTTGCGGGAAAGCTCTTTTGCGACCGGAACTATAACGTGAAACGAAGAGGAGAAGATTCTAAAGAGATCGTTAGCGAAAGGCAGTAGTTTTTCTGCCATTCCATTCCATGTGGATTACCTTGTTCCATCGTCGGAAGGCACAGGTCTGTGGCGGTAGTCTTCCACAGGAGAGGAAACACTTTCGTGTACGTGACTGTAAAAGGATCCAACAGTCCGGTTAGTGGAGATCATCAGGCCAATTGAAGGAGATGTGCCTCTGCTTTTTCGATTTCCCCAATGAAGCTCCAGCGTCACCACAATTCACGACACCGAAACGTTCCGGTGAATTTCCTCACCATCGGCGAGCTTGATCAGGATCAGAATTGGACGTGCGCAATGCCCTCATTGAGAATTTCCCCACCATTCACAAGCTTCATCAGGACTTTTCTTTTTCTCATGGACTACTCGCGAATCCAATTCATTGTCACAGTTACAATTCTAGGTGATCATCACAAAGGGATGAGTGAGGATGGTTCAGGTGGGTCATCCCAAAGCGATGATCAGTGGCCGGTTTAGCTAATTTTTTGTTGCACATCAAAATTCGGAACCCGACACCCAACAGGTCCAAAGGCATTCACTTGGCAGCAACTCTTGCTAGACCTTATGTGAGAGGATCTAATAGACCTTCTTGTGTTGTGTTCCATGTGGGATCCAAAGGACTTGGAGTTTGTCCACTTGAAGAGAGGGGTTCCAAACGAAAAATTTTGAATTTGGGTTCACTTGGAGGGCAAAGAGTTTTTTTTCTGCCCCTGCTCAAGAGGACGGGCTCAACAAGCAACCTGTTGTCGATAGGGACAGACTGGGTTGCAAACCACCCCTCTCGCGTGAGCTTGAGCAACCCGTTGCCGCTAGGGACAGACTAGGTTGCAAACCACCCCTCCCGCGTGAACAAGAGGCCAAAAGAAAATACAAGGTTGGAATGGGATGGATGAGGGCGGAGTTCTCCCTAGAACAGTTTTCTTCAATCGTGCTAGTTCTTTGTTTTTTTTTTAAGTAACACATGTAACCTTGTTTGCCACGTGGCTTATTCTACTTCTAGAATTCCCAAACTTTGTCTCGTCATGTAAAGAGAGAGAACAACTTCTACCTCTTCCACCTTATAATAGCGTATACATCGTCACATTCTTGTTGATCTTTTGGTGATATCCTTCCAACTCTCTAATTATTGTTCGCTTTCATTACAAGAGATCCAAACAACCTCGTCTTTCTGGCGAGAGGACTTCGGTATTCATGGAGACCATCTCTGACATGAGGTATAGACCATCATACAATTCAATCACTTTTGGTAGAGCACAATGACCTATAACTCATACATTCTATATGCAGAGACTCATTAGGGGAGTGTGGGGTCTCAAAAGGGTGATTTAAGGTATATCAAATGAGAGTACTTCAAGGTGTGGGTAATGCCATGTTGAGACAAGCATGCAAAAAGCTCCCATTGGCTATTCCTCTTACACTAGGGCCCACCTAAACCATCACCCCCCCCCCACACACACACACACCCAAACCAATGCTTGACCCTCCTCCCATGTGCACTTGTCTCATATCAACCCCACATGGTGGGCCCTTTTGGATGAAATTGGATTCTCCCTCTGGTTTGTTGAAGGTCTGCACCTCTTTCTTTGCTCCAGTGCTCTAGTCTAGTTGTTTTCTCCTTCGACTTTTCAAATTTTAAATTGTTGCACCTCTTATAATTGCTCTGCTCCCTCCTGCTCTTCCCTGTGTTCCCTCTTGCTTTGGTTTCTCCCTCCATTTCAGCTACTGTACCCTACAACACCAGTTGCTGTTGCTCTACTACCTTCTTCGCATCCTTTGTACCTGCCCTCTTTCTCCCTCTCCTCTGCCTCTATTGGAGCTGCTCTCTCCCTTCAAGCTACACCCTATTCACCCACCTTTTATTGAAGTTCCATTCTTGCTGTTGTGACCTCTATATCTCTATCTTCTCCTTATTATAAGCTCTTCATTGACCTACAAGCATGGTGAGGAACAAACTACAAGACCATGGAATATTGTGATCTCTTATGTGTTACTCAATACCATAAATGCATTGGATAAGTGGATCCCTTGCACCATAGCTTGAATGGCTGGGAAGTTATGAAAGAATCTACTAGGGATCCACATAAGCTTCCCAAGAGCAAGAGAGGAGATATTTTGCATGAGTGGAGGGGTCGCATCTTGAAGTTCAAGTTTGGAAAGAAAGAATGGCTTGGAAAGGTGCAACACGTCTACATGGGAAAAGACATGCGCAATCAATAATTTAGGATAACATCATATTGTAAGTCTTTCTATCTATGTACCTTTGTTATTATCTATGCAGACTTTAGAAGAGCACTTATTCATTGCAAATGTATTCCCTTTGGACTTCACAGAGTGGAAACTGAGAGCACTTCATGTTGAGATATCGAGCTCCACTCGTGATATGCCAGGGTGATCGTTGTGCATTTATGTCACCGACTTGTTAGCTGTAGATGCGGTTGGTACACCGCCCATGAATAATAGCTGGATGACAGGTATCTTTATGTACTCTAGTTAGTGGCTCAGTTAGTATGCCACCTTAGTTAGCTGAGTTTGGTTTGAGACCCACATATAGAGTTCACCTATTCTTTTGTACTTAGAGTTCTTTTGGCTTTCACAACTAAGAAGAGGAAAACTATTTTCAGCCTCCACCTTTGTATACATTCCCCCATTGTGTATGTGAGAAAGCTACAAGTGAGACTCCTTCCTTCTCTCCCACTCTCTTTGCATGGTATCAGAGCTCGGTTCATGGTAAGGAAAAGCAAACCAAGTTCGCGGTGTCCTAGTAAGAGGATGAGTGTTGTTTTCCTTTTTTTTCAAGTTTGGGAGCAAATCTCTGCAGGTAACACAGCCGGAAAATGCAAGAGTGCACTGTCTCAGATTGGGACGCCCTTCGCGGTGTGGCGAGAGGGCAATATATGCTACGAGATAAGGCAAAGCCCTTGGTTAAATTATTTTTTTGATTTGAGGCTATTTCGGGGCCCGTCAGTTTTGCAGATTTACCCTTGTGAGACAAAAGTTGTGTTACATAATATTTTGCAGCGTTCTGTAATGGCATCTGATGCTCTTTCACAGATTATCACCGAAAAGCTTGACATGAACAACTTCCAAGCATGGAAGTTTAGAATGACGAATTTCCTTAAGGGAAAAGGCTATTGGGAGTTCATTACTAGAGCTGAACAAGAACTAGTTATTCCTAATGTTCCCAATCAATAGGGGTTGCAGGCATTTAAAGGCTGGCATGAGAGAGGCAGAAAAGTTATGTACTGGCTATCTATCAGTATTTCAGATTCTATGATTGTGCATATTCAGGATGCAAGCACGCCGAAGGAGGCGTGGGGTACTTTGATAAAAATATATAGCACAAATACGCAAGCCAGGAAAATGCAACTCAAGTAGGAGCATAATGTGTAGAGAGAAAATATGAGCATCAATGACTACCACATGAAGGTGAAGAAGTTTGCAGATGCACTTGCTTCTATTGGGTCGCTAATGGAAGATGATGATTTAGTTTCTGTGACCTTGAATGGTCTAGGAAAGGATTATGCACAATTCCGGACATCCATTGCCGTCCGTGAAAATTTTTCTGATTTTGAGGAGTTGATTGCTCTTCTAATTTCTGAAGAGCAGAGAAATGGTGGTGCATCTTCTTCATAAGGAACTTCAAAAGAAGTCTTCTTCTACTCAAATGCTGGAAGAGATAGAGTAGAGGCAGAGGTAGAGCAGGCCAATTTGGAGGCTGTGGTAGAAATCAGAATATGCAACAAATTCAAGAAAATCAGTCCTATGGAGGAGGACGTGGTAACTTTAGAGGCAAGGGGAGCCAAAGAGGTCGTGGTGGATGGCAGAGAGGCCAAAATGCAAACAACAATGTTGAATGCTACTACTGTGGTAAAATGGGTCATATGGTTAAAGACTGCTATAAAAAGCAAAATGACATCATGACTAAAAAATTGCAGCAAGGCAATTATGCATCCTCTAGTAGACAAGGTGATGACAGAAATGAGCATTTGTTTATGGTGCAACACATGACCAATTCTGTGACAAGTGCAAAAGAAAGAAATGATGTGTGGTATGTTGACTCAGGTGCATCAAACCACATGACAGGTCATGCAGAATGGATGTAGGATGCAAGAAAAATGGAAAGACCAAGATTTGTGGAGACTAGTGATGATACTGCACATCCTATTGTGCAGATTGGTAAAATTCCTTTGTCTATGCAGGATGAAAAAAAGAAATACATGTCTGATGTATTTCATGTCCCGAATATCACCAAGAACCTGGTTTCTGTTGGTCAAATGGTTGAGCAAGGCTTGCAGGTCAGATTTAATCCTCATGGATGCTTTGTTGAGAATATGAAAAATAAAGGTCGCTTGATAGAAAAACGGAAGAAGAAGGACAGAATATTTACGTTGGATGCAGACATGCCTGAATTGAGTGCAGCAATGTTTGCACATGGGACCGGTGTAGTTGCAGATATTGATATCTGGCATAAACGAATTGGTCATGTTAATGTACAGCGACTTAAATTAATGCAAGCCCAAAATATTGTTGCAGGATTGCCTAACTTCAAGGTTACATAAATGCATAAGGTATGTGAAGCCTATTAATTTGGAAAACAAGCAAGGAAACCATTTCCTAAACATGTTCAAGAGAGTAAGAGGCCATTGGAATTAATCCACTCTGATGTGTGGACTACTGAAGCTGCATCTATTAGAGGTTGTTATTATTTTGTCACTTTTATTGATGACTACAGTAGAAAAGTTTGGGTATATTTTATGAAAAAGAAAAGTGAAGTGTTTGGTCAGATGGAGGGGGAGAGCACCTCTCAAATGAGTTTGCAAGGTTTCTGCAAGAGCATGGCATAAAGCAGCAGTATTCATGCAGTCATACCCCACATCAAAATGGACTTGCAGAAAGGAAAAACATGCATATTGGAGAGGTATCTCATGTCATGCTCAACGAAAAAGACCTGCCAGATTATTATTGGGCTGAAGCAGTTTCTACAGCAGTCTACATAATGAACAGGACTCCTACTGTAGTAATACATGGCATGACACTAGAGGAGAGGTATACTGGTAGGAAACCAGATATTTCTCATTTGAAAGTTTTTTGTGGCATTGCCTATGTTCATGTGCCAGATGAGTTGAGATCCAAGTTGGATCCAAAAGTTGAGAAGTGCATCTTTATTGGTTATTCTCTACAGCAGAAAGCTTATAGATGCTATAATCCTTCTACTCGAAAGTTTACAGTGAGCAGAGATGTTAATTTTTATGAGATGAGCAGCTGGTATAAAGCAGTAAATGCGATTGATGATGTAGATGCACAAAATGGTAATGTTGCACAGAATTCAGAGCAGCAATCACAAAATATTAGTGGACTTGTAGTGTCCTCTAGCAATGGTTCACATACTTTGTCATGGACAGGCAGATTGAGAACAGGAGGATCTCCTCAAAGCAATGCAGATAGTGGTATGCAAGTATCACGAAAAAGAAAAGAGAAAGTAGATCAGCCTATGGTTGATGTGAATGCAGGTCACTCTTATATGGATGGTGAATCCAGTGGCTCAGAACAGAGCCTTGATGATGAGTTTGGTATTCCTTCTGTTGTTACACCTGGAGTAAGGAAGACAAGGGATGTTTTGAGAGCACCTGGTAGTGAGCCTATTTTGCACAGGTCCACCAGAGCTAGGTATTCTGTGTATAGGCTGAAATATAATGGATTTACAGCCATTCACTATGCCTATATGGTCAAAGTGATACATGAACCAGAACCCACTTCTTTTGAGCAAGCCATGCAAAAAGAAAAATGGGAGAAAGCCATGGATGCCTTGGAAGCAAATGCTACATGGGAATTGGTGCCTTTGCCTAAGTACAAGAATGCAATTGGCTGCAAGTGGGTTTATAAGGTGAAGCACAATGCAGATGGTTATGTTCATCCTGAGTTTGTTTGCAGGTTGAAGAAAGCCTTGTATGGCTTGAAGCAAGCACCCAGAGCATGGTCTAACAAGATAGGACAGTATCTTGTCACTATTGGCTTTTAGATTTTCAAGGCAGATTTCTCACTTTATGTGAGAAAAACAAAGAAAGGCATTATGCTGCTTGTCATTTATGTTGATGATTTGATCATCACAGGTAATAGTGAGGAAGATATCCTTCATGTGAAAATGCTATTGAAGCAAAAGTTTGAGACGAAGGATTTGGGAGAGCTGTGTTACTTCTTGGGCATTGAGGTGATTAGATCCACAAGTGGGATATGGCTCTTGTAGAGGCAGTATGGATTGGACATGCTGTCCAAATATGGGATGACAGGCTGTAAGCCTATTTCATTTCCTTTGGAACAGAATGTGAAGCTGAGCGCAGATGCAGGTGAGCTTCTGGAAGACCCTGCTATGTACAAACGCATCGTAGGAAGTTTGATTTATGACTATTACTAGGCCAGATTTGAGCTATGCTGTTGGGTTAGTAAGTCAATTTATGTAGGCTCCAAGGAAACTGCATTTGGATGTGGCTAGACGCATACTGAGGTATGTGAAGTCCACATTACAGTATGGACTATTTTATGAGACTGGGGTTCACATACAATTGCATGGATACACTAATGCTGATTGGGCTGGTAGTATTTCTGATAGACGATCTACTAGTGGATATGTGTTCTCTTTTAGGAGTGCTGCAATCACTTGGAGCAGCAAGAAATAGCCTACAATTGCCTTGTCGAGCACAGAGGCTGAGTACAGGGGTGCAGCAATGGCTGCATGTGAGGTATCTTGGTTGCATAAGGTACTTTATGATATGCATCAGTCTATAGATGGACCAGTTGTCATTTATTGTGCAACATGAGTAGTATACACTTGGCAAATAACCCAGTCTATCATGCTAGAACAAAGCACATTGAGGTGCATTATCACTATGTGTGAGAGAAGGTTCTAGAAGGTTTTATTGATCTAGTTTATGTCAGCACAAAGGATCAGGTAGCTGACATATTCACGAAGGCATTGGGTGCAGAGAAGTTGCGCAAGTTTAGAGACCTGCTTGGTGTGCAAGAATTGGGATTCAGCTCGAGGGGGATTGTTGAGATATGGAGCTCCACTCGTGATATGCAGGGTGACGGTTGTGCATTTATGTCACCGACTTGTTAGCTGCAGATGCGGTTGGTACACCGCCCATGAATAATAGCTAGATGACAGCTATCTTTATGTACTCTAGTTAGTGGCTCAGTTAGTATGCCACCTTAGTTAGCTGAGTTTGGTTTGAGACCCACATATAGGGTTCACCTATTCTTTTGTACTTAGAGTTCTTTTGGCTTTCATAACTAAGAAAAGGAAAATTGTTTTCAGCCTTCACCTTTGTGTATATTCCCCCATTGTGTATGTGAGAAAGCTGCAAGTGAGACTCCTTCCTTCTCTCCCACTCTCTTCACACTTCATTGTCCATCTATCTGTTTCCTAATTCACATGAGGCCTTCCCATCGTGGTTCATCACGTAGCACTACTATTCATGTGGATTTAGGTAAGCAAATGCATGCTAGGAAGAAATCTTTATATTTGTGAAAGAGAAATGTGTCTTGTTAAAATGCAGCATACATTAATGATAGCATTAACATTGGACATCTTCAAAGCATTGCATCACCACAGCTTCAAGACATGGATTGCAACATGATGGACTCAAGGACATTGGAATCATATAAGGATGAGATTGCAAAGGATGTGGGCATGGCCATGAAGTTTCCCAGGGGGGACACTAAGAAATATGTAAGATAGCACATACAATCAACAAAAGAGGCTTAGTTTTCTTATGAGATTATAGAAAATATATATAATTCGGGGGTATAAGGGGTATAATAATACAGTAGAAATACCCCTTGACTGATCACACGTGTTATATGGGGTTTTTATAGAGTGACTCCTTGGGTGAAGTTTACATTTGCCTCCAAAATCGCCAAGGTTGTCTCTGTTTATGCCTCTACGCATTTTTGCTTCTTGTTTTCATAATATAACGATGCGTAGAAAAAAAACTATGTGGTCATACAAGTGTGTAGATGAAAATGCTCTTGAAGATTTGCTTGGGATGCACAAAAGGATAATGTTTCAATGTCATACATGTAAGGACAATGTGGTTGTGAGGTACTACATATCACATCAAATGTTCTATTTAGCTTTCCAATACAAGCATTTGAAGAAAACAAGTGACCATCGGCTTTCCCTTGACTCTGACAACGATGAAACATACGTGTAAGTTTATCTTTTGATGTTGATCAAGGAGATGCCAAGAATGTGGTCGTTACATCACAATGGAGCCTAAGGGATGTGCAAGAACACCTATTGGTCATGGAGGATGGCTCCTTAAACCTTACCTTAAATGATGAAAAGGTAGGCAAGCATGTAGAGAAATGCATGCATAGTGCCAATTCGTCCCTCTTGCAACATCGAAGGTAGTAAAAAATGTGTTTGACTATCAAGATTTTGGAACTTCTCATTTGCAAGTTTTTGCTTCAAGTATTGGAGGACATAGAAAATGTGTAAGTTATTTTGCTAATTTTATCATGTGGTTTCATGCCTAAATGTTTTAAATATTATTTGGGATTCGTTTTGTATTTTATATTTGGTATATATAGAGGTTTCACTTTCAATATATTTGGTATATATAGAGGTTTCACTTTCAATATATTTGGTATATATAGAGGTTTCACTTTCATTTCTATATATATTTGGTTATATAGAGGTTTCACTTTCATACCAAAATATATTTCTATATATATTGGGTATATATAGAGGTTTCACTTTCATTTTTCACTTTCAATCTTAGAGAGCCATAGTTTTCCTACTCTCAACACTTCCTCACTCCCTCAATTGGTGCTTGATTGTATCTTCCATGGATTCAGCAAGAGTTGCATTTCATGAGTTCATCTTTCGAACTCCATTCGTAGATAGGATTTTTTAGGCGTTTGACAAGACCTTAGATATCCTAGGCACATATATGAGAGCCAAGCATGCCTCCAAAGATCTCATCAAGTAATGCAAGACAACATTAGTGATTTTACATCTGAACTTGATGAGTATGTGAAAAGATGGGTTCAAGTAGATTGCATTATATAAATTTACTTGAAGGAACCCAAGTTTGTAAAGCGCTTGGGTCGTTTTTGTGCTAGTCTTACAAAGGGTGGGTTTAGGGCTATACACACTAATGTCCTTCTACATAGGACTCTAAGTTGTACATGGAGGAGACTATTGACCAGGTTAGTGAGGAGAGGAAAGAAACTAAAGCATTGGACCTACTCCAATGTCTTTCCATGAATCTCCTTGCCAGTACAGAGCATGCATCTACATCAGAGACTACTTTTAACAATGACCTAGATGTAGACACGTGGTCCTTGTCCCCTCTCACATTAGTGAATGGAAATGAATACCTTATCCTCCATGATATCAAAATGCTTTTTGGATTGTGGGAGGATGGGGCATTAGGAGTCTATGTGGGTTCAATGTCGACACAAGTGTCCAAGATCTCAGATCAAGATCTCGGATCAGCAGACACCCAAACGATGGAAGATTTCCTGTAATGACATTGCCACTACATTGAAAGATATAGATAATTCCTATATGACTTGCTTCTCTAACATAGAAGCATCGACCTCTCAACCAAAATAGGATTAATTTATAGATCCATTAACATTAGAAACGAGGAAGAAATAGAAGTTGGCAATGCTATAACAACAACAAGCAATGATGGCTTTGAATTGAATTGTTTTTAAAAATCTTTTGTGTAATGTGCGTTGTTGGTCTTCTAACTTAATGCTTGTTGAATTGTTGTAGGAGGCATTCAAGGTCGATGAGCTTTCATCTCACTGCGCCAATGTTCACCGCACATTGGATGAGATCACTCTTTGCCCCATTACGTCAGTCGAGCAGGAGGGCACATCATGGTCTTTCACATCAAATTTTCACCACCGAGGGCTTGTGGAGATGTTGAAGTGCAAGGCATTGTCATGTGTTGTTGGGCATTCCAGCATCACTTGGAATGTATTTTGGTCCACCTCATGGTTGTCGCGAATGCATTTGCCTTCAATATTCATGGTGTGGCATTGACGGCACTAGCTATGTCCTTGGTAGTAGGAGAGGATAGCCTTAGTGACCTACTCAGAGATTCTAAGATCCCTTTTTTGGATGTATTAGAATTCACTAAGAAGAGAGACACCATGAGGTCTCTTTGTAATTTTCCATTTGGATATTGTAAGTTCCAAATAAAAGTACAAATTCATATCTATTTTGTCATTTGTATGTTGTGACGTGCACCTGGTCTAAAACATTATTTGACATGCTTTGATTCTCTTGGATCCTTTCCATATGTGACCTTTTCTGACTTTTGGCTGCTTTTCTCGCCATATCTATCTTGTATTATTCTTCTATTGTTCCCTTTCATTCCCATCATGCTCTCCATGCTCCTTAGGCTCTCTTGGAACATGCACAAGTTTCGATTCTTGTCATGGAGCTTCAGTTGAGGCCTTGTTTCTCTTTATAAGCTAACTATTCTAACAATAGATCATTTCTCATTCTTGATTTGCTTTCTTTATTTAAAAAAAGATACCACATGGTGCAATGCCATATGTCATGGTTGCAGGCAAACTAGATAGAGGGACAGTGAGATAGGAAAGTTGATATGCCCAATCATGGTACAAGGAAGATGTTGAAGGCCATGGAAACTAATGATACAATATCCAAACGGTAATAGAAGGCGCTTTTGCAATGTGAAGGGAGAGATAATGCCAAGGTAAAGCCTCCTCCTAGATTAGCTACCCTTGGAGGCAATAGATGCACCATTCAAGCAGTGCCATCAGAACAAAGAAAATAAGTTGTGATCTAAACCTCAGGTCATTTGAGGGACTATCAGATTCATGTCTTCATAAACTTTACCTTGCACCCTTCAATACGTGTCTACTATTCCAACACTGTAGGAGTTGCACCGCCTAGGGGACCATACTCTCTAACTTGAGAGATGACCTTGGCAATGTGAATAGGGTGCATAGCTTAAATCAAGATGGTTGCAAAGAGGGCAATGTTAGCAATTTTAGCACTCTCATCTACCAGTGCCAAATTCTAGTTAGCACGTGCAATGCCTATTATTGCATGTGCTTGTTAGCACATGCAATAACAGGCATGTGCTAACAACAATTGCATGTGCTCACAAGAAATTCTTGTGCTTGTTAGCACATACACTTCTTGCTAGCACCTGCAATCCTTGTTAGCACTTGCAATGCTTATTAGCATTCTCATCTACCACTTCCATATGCTAGTTATTAGCAATTGCAGTGCTTGTTAGTGCCTATATTTCCTACTAGCACCACTTGTGGTTGCTAGCACCTATAATGCTTGCTAGCACCTGCAATCCTTATTAGCTCAATTGCAATGCTTATTAGCACTCTCATCTACCACTACCAGATGCTAGTTAGCACACGCAATGCTTGCTAGCACCTGCAATCCTTGTTAGCTTAATTGCAATGCTTACTAGCACTCTCATCTACCACTACCAGACGTTAGTTAGCACATGCAATGCCAGTTATTGCACTACTAATTGTGCTAATTAGCACTTGCTATCCCTGCTAGCACCTAGAATTCATGTTAGCATCTACAATGCTTGTTGCTACACCTACTAGCTATGTTAATTAACAATTGCACTACTTGTTAGCACTTGCACTACCTATTAGCACATGCACTACTTGCTAGCACTTGCAATGCTAGTTGGCACATGCAATTCTTGTTAGTCAGCTCCTTCGATTGGTTGTCAGCACCTACAATTGCAAACAAGTAACAACACATTTCTTTTGATGGCAGGTTGAACTCTTTCACCAATTTAAACAAAAAAATCTAGAGTGCAAGATTCTTGCGGTCATTTGAATATTTGACGCCTCACTACAAGGCACAGGCCCTTTTTTGACGGAAATACTGACCTTTTATACACAAAAGTTTTTTTTTAACGGGCGCAAAGGTCGGTATTTACGTCGCTATTAGCATCAAAAAATAACGGTCGCTATAAATGTCGCTATATAGCGACAATTAATAGCAGCTTTAAAAAAACATTAGTGGGGCTAAACAGGGCCACAGCAAGCCCTGTTTTGCCCCACTAATGTCTTTTTTAGTAATTACAAAAGAATGTTTTTTGTTACAAATTTTCCCTTGTGAAAAGGGTGATACAAAATCACTCAAACGAGCCAAGCAACAGAAGCATATACATGTCGAAAATATACAGCATTGTTTGTTACAAAATTACCCTTTCAAAAAGGGTGATACAAAATCACTCAAACAAGCCGACATACAGAAGCATATACATGGCAAAGTATATGCAAACTGCTACTAATAATGCTCATCCAAATCGTCATCCTCGTCCTCGTCCTTGTCGCAATGGCTTGATCCTTAGCCCTCGTGAGCTATGCCTAATCCTTGGCCCTCGTGAGCTATGCCTAATCCCTGGCCCTCATCGAAGCTGTGTAAGCCTATCCTCGTCACATCACTGCTCACCTCTGCTGATGGGACATTCAAGCTTTGATTCTAAGAGTAAAACCATATTAATTAAAAATTAGATTGGAACTTAAAGAATAAAACAGATTAAAAAGTGAGATTACAAGTAGGAGTAGACTTATACCATGCGAGCAGCCACCTCAGCCCAATCGACATCACTCCCAGTGCCTCCTGCTCAATAAACCATGGCTTTGTTCCTATGCAAGACCCGTGTCTCGTCTCTGTGTCTGTGGGAAGGCGACCCATCACAGCTTGCTATGGGCCCAATTTACGAGAGTTAGATAAAGTGCATGCAATATGTAATAAAACAAATATAACAATACATTAAATGAGAAGAAGTAGACTTACCACAGTTGCCTCGAACACCAACCATCCTCCTGCACCAAAGTGTGAAGTACCTACGGAGTTTAGCCATCTCCTCGTAGCCATCCTCTGAGACTCGAACAGTTTGGGATGGTCCCTGTACTGCTTCTTGAAAAACTTCCAGTCAGCTTTGTCTACCCAGCTAGGTTTAGCCTTCCCCTTTGCAACAATGGAAGTACGCAAGGGACCTACAATGCTTCAAGAGGACCCCCATGTTCTCTTTCATGTAATCTGAATTGAACTCCCAATTTGGGGGGTTAGGATATTGTTCTTTCAATTCATCGATGATTACTTGCTTCTTTTGGTCATATTGGTACTGCCAGTCAGCAGCTATGTCGCTCCTGAAGTGGTGGCTCATCAACCGCCTCATGGTGGCCATCACTGCTGAGCTCTTTTTATTTTCTATTCTCTCTCTAGAAACCATGATTTCATAGGATAGGTCCTCGACCGGGTAAGGAGGACTCATGGTAGTGACAGAGTCAGAGCGAGTGGTGTTACTGCGAGCGCTTACGGAGCGAGAAGCAACAATGGGAGTAGGAGAGGGCAAGGGACCTAACTGGTACTAGGCCTCGAGACCAAGTGGAGACCTGTAGGGATGTGAGTGTGCTGACTCGTCTACATCTCCCGAGTCAGCACAACATAAGCGACCCTTCCTACTCTTCCTTCCCTTACGATGGGCACACCTAGGTGATGACCCCTCAGTCGAAGGGGCTAGAGGGGATGGCTGGACAATAGGTCTAGCTGTCGGTGTAGGAGAGGGATTTGCTCAGGTCCTCTGGGATAGCAGAGAGAGGAATCTTGCTGCCTCCGCATCGGTCATCTATGCGACAAACTCATCGGGACTCCTTACAAAGCCATGGGCTGCTAGCAAAGGAGTTCCCCGAGGAGTAGTCACAGTGCTACGTTCGAGAGGAGTCGGGCCAGGGGTAGACCCCCGAGGTGTCACCTGAGTGGATTCAAAGTCATTTGGAGAGTAGAGATCATGATGTCTCCTCCTATGAGGGTTTTCGTACTCATCGGACGTGCGACGTGATCCCATGTCTAATTTGGGAGGATTAGACAAACGTAGACATAAACACGAAGACAAAAAACAAAAAACAAGAGTGGGTAAGAAGCAGATAGATAATTAATTACTTAAGACAATTATGAAATTCAAACTCAAGAAATTATGAAAAGGCAATTAATCCCTTGTGAAAATTATGAAATGACATCAACGCATAAAGGATAAATATAAAAGGACAAATATTTACTTAAGACAATTATGAAAAGCCATTTTTGAAATGACAAATATTTATGAGAGACAAGTGGAATCCAATAAGATTTTCATATATATATATATAAAATAGAGACCAAAAGTATGTCTCCAAAATTATGTATATAAAAAATATATGTCTCCAAAAGTATGCTTAAGCAAAATTTGTCTCCAATATAGGTCTACTGCTCTACGTTACTGTCTAAGGTACTTTCCTCCTCTGCACCGCTAGGTGGGTCACTGGGGACCTCATCCTCCACCTCTTCTAATATGCGGTCATGCTCTTCAGCGATTATGTACTCGCAATCCACGAATGCCTCCACACAATCCATTATGTCCTTTACATAATCATATTTGAGGCTCCACTGGTCGTGGCAGTCTCTCCACAACCTATGGAGATCCTATAGGTTGTGTCGTGCATTCCTCACTCGCCCTTGCTCCACTATCCTTCGGCTTGGACCCCACCCAGAAACATGCACCCCCACATTGTACTTCACCCAGTCACTCTCTTGCCTAATCTTCTCTTTTACATGAGCTAGCAGAGAAGCTATGTCTATAATCCTTGCAATGTGGGGAACCGGGTTGGGGTTTAGGGAGGAAACCCGTGGGTGAGGGCATGGTTGTTCCATTTAGAATCTGTTTGAAAAAAAAAGAACCAAATATGGCTAAGGAGCATGTGAAAAAAGAACCGAATACGACTAAGAAGAGGAGAAAAGAAGAGAAGCATAAGCATAAGCATAAGCATAAGCATAAAAGAAGCATAAGAGAAAAGAGAAGCATAAGCATAAGAGAAGGAAAAACATTAGCATAAGAGAAGGAAGAGGCGGAAAGAGATTGAAAGAGGGGAAAGAGAAGAGGGGGAAAGAGCATAAGAGAAAAAGAAAGAAAGCATATGCTTATGCTTATGCATGAGCATATGAGCATAAGAGAAAAAGAGAGAAAGCATATGCTTGTGCTTACGCATGAGCATATGAGCATATGCTCATACATAAGCATAGGCAAATACATATGCTTATGAAAAGAGGAGAAAAAAAAATTGAAGGAGAGGGGAAAAGAAGAGAAAGAAAGGAGAAGGAGAAAGAGGGGAACAATATGAGAGGAAAAGAGCATAAGCATAGGAGAAGGAAGAGGGAAAAAGAGCATAAGCATAAGAGAAGGAAGAGGGGAAAAGAGATTGAGAGAGAGGCATAGGCATATGCTTATGAAAAGAAGATAAGGAAGAGGGGAAAAGGGAAGAGAGGAAAGAAAAAGAAGAGGGGAAAAGAGCATAAGCATAAGAGAAGGAAAGAGGAAAAGAGGGGAAGAAGAGGGAATAAGAGAAGAGAGGGAAAGAGAGGGTTCCTACACCCATCACTACAACTACCATTTAAGGCATTCGCTGCAGGCCAATGCAAATAACAGAAACAATAAAAGGGAAAAAGACAAAGCACTTTCTTACTGAAAAAGTCCCGCACGGTGTTTCGTGGACTGGCCGTACAAAAAAAGAGGAAACATATCATTTTTTCAGATAACTAGTTAGAGGAAGGAGGAGTTTGGAGAAGCAACTTTTCAAAGGGATTGGATTGAGGAGACAAGCATAAGCCTACAAACAAGGAGAAAGCATAAGCCTACAAACAAGGAGAAAGAAGAGAAATACCAAAAAGAGAAGAGGTGAGTCTTCTTTCTTTCACCAAATCTCATTTTTTATCCTTAACCTCTGAAAATCAAGCATGAAAATTAGCACATAGGCTTAGCAATACAAGGAGAAGCATGCTTCAACACTCACAAAACAAAATCTCACAAAAAATGAACCTACGTTGCTTAAAGAGACACACCTTCTTGAAAAACTTCCTTTCACACAAGCAAAGAGGGAGAAGGGTGGAGAGGAAGTACAAGTGTTGGGAGAGGGGCTGGGTAGGGGTGAGGAGTGTGGGGAATAGAGAGGATGAAAACGAGGTCATCAAATATAAGGTAGGAGGAGAGATTTTTGCTTTTCCTGCAATAGAGATGTGAAAGACGACGTCGCGTGGGGTTTCGGGTTTTAGCCCCCTAGCGTTGCTATATAGCGACGTTGGTCAGTCGCTATATAGTGATGTTTTTATCCTAAAAGCATCACTATATAGCAATGGAACATGGCAAAGCGTCACTATATAGCGACAGTTCAGGGCACTTATTGTTAGAAGAGAGGAAAGGAGCTCATGGGTGGCTATTTTTTGGATCTTAATAGATTTCCTTGCAGCTCATGTTGTGATTTTGGAGGTGTGCAGATGGAAGGGATGAGTGGAAGCTCGTTCAATGATGCACCAATGCCCGGGATTGCAAAGTGGCTTACAAAGAGGTTGTATTGTCATTACACTCATTGCAAGCAAGAAGTACGACATCAACGTCATATTGTCATGCGCCACTTGCAAATGTATGGGGAGGGGAGGAGCCCAAACTAATACCCACCGTTGGTGTTGCACGTGGTGATGGATCATCGGTAAGTCAATGCTATTTGAGTTTGTGATTGATATTGCATACCATTATGACACAAAACCTTGAGACAAGATCTTATATTTACACAAAATCTTGAGACAGGATGAGGAGGGTGGTGAGGGTGTGCATATACCTTCACACTTTGAGCAAGAGTATAGTCTCCCGGATGTGCCAAATGGGTATGGTGGACATGATGGATTCTATTTTTAGGGGCACTACATCACATGTACACATGATGTCCGAGTCTGAGGTCAATATGTGAGAGTTGCAATCAACACAGTTGTACGAGGGTGCTAGGATGTTTAAACTACGGGCTTGTCTCTCAATTTTGAATCTGCAAGCAAAGTATGGGTGGTCAGATACAAGTGTCTCGACCTTAATGAGGTTGCTCCAAAAGATGTTGCCTGCACCAAATACCATGCCTGCGTCAAGAGATGAAGCGAAGAAGATGCTAACAATGGTGGGTATGGATTATGATACCATCCATGGTTGCCATAATGACTGTATTCTCTTTCATCACATGAGCATGGAGATTTGGCTAGTTGTCCAAAGTGCAGGGAACAACGATATAGAAATGACTTGTAGGGGTGAGCAGATACTGATAGAGGTCTTAAGACACTTTCCCATCATTGCAAGAATACAACACATTTTCTGATGCAAATCCATAGTGGAGTTGATGACTTGGCATGCATCTCATAGGTCCACTGATGACACATTGAGGATTCCCGCAGATTGTGCAACTTGGAAGCACATAGACAATCAGTGGCCGGACTTTGCGAGGGAGCCACACAACTTACATCTTGGGCTTGCCATGGATGGCATGAATCCTTTCGGGTTACACTCAACATGGCCCATAGTCTTGGTGAATTACAATATCCCACCGTGGCTAACAATAAAGAAGGGACACCTCATGCTTGCACTACTTGTGCCAAGGAAGTACAAGGCCAAAAATATGGACGTGTACATGGCACCTTTGATAGAGGAGTTACAGATCTTATGGAGAGGAGTGTAGGTCTTTGACATTTCTAGAGCTCCTAGACATACCAATGATATTTTGGTCAGGGGTATCTTGATGTGGACCATGCATGACTACCCAGGATATGGATAGAGCACAGGTACATGGATGTAGGATTATGCTTTTATGACTCTCTTTCGCATGCATATCTTATACTAACACATTCATGCACGCGTGCAGGCTTTGTTAATTACAAGTGGATACTATGCTTGTCTTGTTTGTGGACCGGGCTAGAAACCGCTTGCACGAGACTCCAAACATATGAGGAAAAATGTTTATAAAGATCATGCTCGATACCTTCTGCTAGACCATCTCGCACGTGGAGGTCAGCTTGATCCACCACCACCATATGTGAAGGCAAGTGATTGGATTTAGGCTTAGAGGAAAAATGGAGAGGAACCTCCTAGTGGTATGAAGAGGCTATCCATTTTTCATGAGCTTCCTTATTGGGGTCAGTTACAAATCAATCATCTCTTGGATCATGTGCATATCTTCAAAAATGTGGGGGCTACTATTTGGGCACACTTGGTTGGTTCTAAAGACTTGAAAGGAGTGCAAGAAGACTTGCATGCTATGAATAGGATGTCTCATTTCTGGCCCCAAGTGCATGCTTCGGGAAAAGTTGTCCTCTCGAAAGCAACATGGATCCTCTCCAAGAGAGAGGAGGAAGCGGTGATCACGGCGGACATTGCCTCTTTTCGAACACCCACCACAAGGTACATGCATTGCTTGAAAGGAGCATTTTCAAAGGACAATAACCTTAGTGGGCTCAAGTCCCATGATTGGCACAAGGTCTTATAGGTATTCTAAGTTGTAGGATTAGTGTACCGATAATCATGATGCGTTAGTGTAATTATGATTATGTTATATTATTGACATGGCTTCTTTGTTGCTTTGATAGTTCATCCTCCCAATTATAGTAAGAGGGTGCTTACAAGAAGATGTTAGAAATGCTATATTCAAGATCAGTGGTATTGTGAGGTATGCTTACTATCAAATCGCACTGATTGCATTTTCTTCAATTTAAGCTGAATAATATGTAGATTGATTATGAATATATCTTACATGGGCATGTGAAATAGGTGGATATCTCAAAAAGAGATCTCCATATCAAGCATCGAGAAGGCTAGGGTAGACTCCATCAAAGCAGTATCCTTGCTTGAGAAGCACTTTCCCTCGAGCATTATGACAACTCAAATGCACTTGCTTGTACACAGTTGATGAGGTGGCCATTGCAGGTACCGTTCATAGTCGGTGGATGTTTTTTTTCAAGCAATTTATGAAAACTTCGAAGGGATTTATAAGGCAGAGAGCAAGACCAGAAGCAAGCATGGTAGAGGGATGGCTTATGCAAGAGTCATTAGTATATATCACGAAGTTTCTTGCATCCATGGATCCCGATATGCCGCAGGCTTGGCATAACAAGGATGATGATCGCATCATTGGCAAGGTTCCCCAAGGAAAAGGCATGGAAAGAAAGATGATCGAAGAGCAAATGGAGAAATTCAATAAGTTTTGTATCCTCAATAGCAAGGAGATGCAGAAGTGGATTGAGAGATATGAAGCGGCCAAAGCAGAAAGAATAGTTGCAAAAGGAAGAGATTTAGAGTAATTTACAGGTGATCACAACCATATCCATGGGATCTCGCCCTTCTCCCCACTCACATGTCACTTGATCGGCTAAAACTGGCTCTATGTAAAGCCAAATGCGATGCAGAGATAATAAACGAGCACGAGTGAGAGTTATCATCTGGATGTATGCTGCATGTAAGTTTCTTATCTCTTGATGTAATTAAGTAATTATTTGTGGCGATATACGCTATAAAATAGATGCATCTTCATTGTTTTAATGATTCTCTTTTGCAGTACAAAAAGTACAATGCATTATGGTCATATGGACGACATTTTCACGTGGAACGCATCGATTCAAAGGGAGTCACGTATGATTGTGGAGTCATCGCTAACTTCACACAAGATAGCTGAGCAAGTGCTTCGGATACCAATCTTCTCTCCTCGCAGTTGGATTATTGTGGGACCATACACGAAATCTATAAAATTGAATTCAAACGATTTAGTATTTTCATTCTTGATGTAAAATGGTTTAGAACTATTTACAACGGTCCCCATGCAATAGTGAGAAAAGACAGTAGCAGTTCCTTTGCAATCGACTCCACCAAACTTTGGACTGATGAAAGTGATACTTTTGTTCTTCCCGAGCATTGTGAGCAAGTGTATACTAATGATTTAATTAATCAAAGCTTTCATTTTTAAAGATCCATTGATACATGTACTTAAGCATAATTTCATATATATAATTGATGGCATTTGGCACCCATCTTCAATATAGGTGGTTTTTCATCCGGATCGTTCTGATCCAAGATGGTGGTATGTGATCCAAGTTGCACCATGAAGTAAGAAAATTTTTGAAGATAGAGATGTGGATATGGAGATGCCACTACCAATGCCAAATCCAATTGATCTAGATGGATCTAGTGAAGAAGATGAAGATCACAATATGAGCCAAGAGGAAGATGCGTATCATGACATTGTACGAGAGGAAGATGGAGATCACGATATTGAGGAAGAAGATGATGATCATCAAGAATCACCACACTTTATTGGAGAAGATGATCAAGTCTTAGGTGAACGTACGATGCTAGAGTACGATGATGATATAGGAGATCAACTCGGTATAGAGTTAGAGATAGTAGACTTGTTTGGCGTGTTAGACTTGGCTCAGGATGAAGCCGTTGATGTAAATGCTCTTCATTGATTTTTTTCATCTCAAACTTGCACATGAATATATGAGCTTCAAACTTGATGTACATGCTCGTGTACCTTTATTCTGTCAAAGGATCAAACATGTATCAAAAAGAAAAAAAAAATGTCATTGGGAAAACGATCTTTAAAGGTCGGTATGGGAAAAAACACTCTCTGTAAAACGTTGCTATAGGAAATTGTCTCAGTATCACTATATAACGACCATTCACAAGTCTAGTAAGTGTCGCTATATAGCGACTCTCTTTAAAGGTCGCTATATAGCGACACTTAACAAATCCCGCTTTCAGTACTAATGATTAGCTCCCCGCACACACTAAACGATGGTGCTTAAGCATCAGAATAGGGCCCATGTATAGTAGTGCCTCTTTTTGTGCACAACTTAAAGGTTGCTACACATGTTGTTGTGAATACCATGTGCATATGTCCTTTTTGAAAGATGCATTGAAATCGATGCACAATTAGAAGTTTGGCATTCATTTGAATTGTCAATGCAAATGCATTCTCTATACTAGTGATGACACAAGCAACAGATGTTCATCTACTCTACACACTTACAAAGGTCTCACTCAGTTGTGGGATTCATTGATCTGCCCAACATAGAATGATGCAACCTTGCATCATAGGAAGTGTTTAATGGGTGAATTCAAGGATTGTGGCATAAAGAAGTTGGCATGTTACCCTTGGAGACAATGAAGTAAGGGAAAACCATCACTGTGAAAGTATTTGAATATGTGGATACTACAAACAAGCATGGAAATCAGAAGAAGAAAGATCTAGTGAACTAAGACATGTAGCATTGGGCATTTTTGCAGTTCTTGAAAAGTAAAATGAAGCAATTTATCAAACACAACTACATAGTCTGAAGGTAGGGGCTTCAATTCAAGGAGTGTATTCTCAAATTCCCTGATAATGTGGTCGTCTCAGTTGTAGAATTCACCCAAAAAAAATTCTTTCAAAGGATACAATGAGATTCAGTCAATTGCATAGTCATTTAGTATAGGTCTCAATTTTCGTGCATATAACTTACTTCCATAAGGCAACTAAAGTTATTAAAACAGTTCACTTCTTCATTTTAGATGATAGGCAACATGAGACACTATTTGTACAACATTGTTTCATGTTACATGAGACGTGGTTGAAAGAATAAGGAGTTTTAGTGCAGCGGCATTGGGTTTGGTCTGATGGGGCTGCTCAAGGCTTGTAGGCCCTTTGATTTTGTTGCTAGGTATGCCAGAATGATAGGCATGGAAATGACTTGGAACTTCTTTGCAAGTGGGCATGACAAAGGAGAGCACGATGGAGAAGGGCTATTATTAAAGGAGCCTTAACACATGAGCAACTAAAGAAAGATGGTGCTATATCACAGTGTGCAAGCGATGTTGCTTTCCTATAGGCTAGCTTATCGCAAGGCACTATAGCCTCTTACATCTAAACAAAGGGAGTGTGCTCATGTATTTTGGGAGATAAAGGTAGGAGATGTGAATAGGGGAAAATAAGTGGAGTTGTGAAGCTGTTCCCAATTCATGTTCTTCACATGTTTCTCATGGTCACAACCCACAAGATCTATTAAGCCTTGTCATCCTTTTGTGATGCATGCTTGCATGGCCTTTGGAACAGATGTACCAACAAATCACATGTGCAACCTTGGCATTTTCACACTATTAGCCTCGAGTTAGGATGACATGCACTTGGTCACCACGCGTCGGCCTCCGTTGGAAGCAATTGAGTTAATCAAGCATCCATTTGTAGGAGAGTGCAGTTGATCACAACAACAAAACCAATCAAAGAATAGAGGTTGGTGCATCGAGTGCACACTCTTTTGGAAGGCATTTCTTTAGGTAGTTCCAATTGTAATAGGCAGAGGAGAGAACAAGAGAGCCCTGTGCCGATTTCTCTTCCTTTGATGACTTTAGTTGTTAGGATAGAGAGTGTTCACTATACAAGCCGAGGCAGCTTGGTTGTGTCTTAAGAGAGTTTGATTCAATAGAAGTGAATGAGCAATTGGTTCTCTATTATGTTCAATACTATTGTGTTTACTCCATTGTTTAATTGTGTTTACAGCTCGGTGATCTGCCGTCATCACATGGTTCTTCTCCGATAGTTAAACCCAACCTCCAAGTGGTTTATATGTTGGCACCTATTTTGCACCCGAGCACACTCTCCTTGGGACTACAAAAGTGAGCATCTCCACCAAGCACAGCAATGGGTTGGGTTATAAATTGAGCACTTATGAGTTAGCCGGGTGGGGGATCAAAATCGTCAACATTTTGGTGATCCTGATGGGTGATAGACCTACCTACTCGAGTTTAGGAGTGGAAAAGATTAAGTCCAGCTCCCCAACATCAAGGTAAAGTTTCAAATTTTCAAAGGCGCAAATGATGAAGATCCTTGAATTCACTTGCAAAGTTTTTTGCATGTCTGTCACATCAATGATGCAACAATAAATGAAGAGTATATGTACTACTTTCCATGTACCTTAATTAAAAATTCTCAAAGGTTGTTCAATCAATTTCCAATTGGGTATTTTCCTGATTGGTATGCAATGTCTAAAGCTTTCTTGCAAAGGTTCTGATAGGAAATTAACAAGGAGGATGTGAGGACAAGGTTGAGTGAACTAAAGCAGAACAAGGAAGAATCTATCTAAGACTTTGTGCTTAGGATGAGATCTCTTATTGATCAGTTGAGTACAGTTCCAAATGACAAGTCTATGCAAGCCTAGTTAATCACAAGATGTACCTAGGTAGAGTTGCATAAGCTAGAGAAATCACTCCAACTATAAACTATGAGGAACTACCGGGGCGGACCAAGCTGTAGACTTGGAGAAGAGAGAAGGTTTGAAAACAAGGAAGATAGATGCAGACAGTGACACTGAGGAGACACCAAAAAAGAAAGATAAGTTGAAAACTGAGCTGAAGAATTCCTCATTCAAGATAAGCCAAGTAACAATGAGAAGTGGTGTAATAGATGTTCTAGAGGTGGACATGTAGAAGAGGACTGCAAGCCTAAGTATTGCAATACCTGCACCAAATTTGGCCATGTATGAGTCAGATTGTTGGTTTAATGGTAAAAACCACTAAGTTTCAAAAAACCAAGTGGCAATTGATAACTGGGCACCGAACAGCAAACCACCACGTCCCGAGAAAAACGACAAGGGTAAGAATGGTAAAGAGATGATTGATCCATCTAAAATCAAGTGTTTCTATTGTGGAAAATATCATTTGCGCTTTGATTGTCCAATCTGAGCGGAGCACCTGAAGTTCCTAAAGAATAATATGGAAAGGAAAGAGGTGGATCCAGGGTGCTGAGCAATTGTAGCCAAGTTGCCATATACAATTGATGCTCAAGTAATCACTCAGTCAAGAGGGCCACTGATAACCACTAAAGACATTGATGCTTCAAGTTAAGACATCAATTGGAAAGCACAGATTGAGTTGCTAGCTAAAATTGCAAGGGAATTGAAAAGAAAAGCTCCAATGGTAGAAATGCCCGAGTAGACTCAATATCCTGTCACCAAAAGAGGGGAATCCTCGAGATTTGGGTCTAAAGAATTGAAATCAAACACTACATAAGAAACTAGCATAGAGCTAGCCCAAGCATGGGAGACATTCAAGAACATGCAAGTTAGTCATGAACTAATGCAAATAGCCCCATACAGTTGTGACTTCTTTGCTCAGCAAATCAAGAAGTCTAATTGAGCAACCAAAGGAAGTGCAATCCTTAGCCATTATGCTTGTGGTTGTTACTCTAGCAGTTGATGAGAAAGTTTTGGTAATCACTATCAAGATTAAGAAGCAAACTGTATTGGGAGCAATAGTGGATGGAGGACCAGGATTGAATATAATTTCTAAAGATATTGCACAGAGGCTGAAATTTAAATCATATAAGCCATTGCCATTTTGAGTGTGCATAGCAGATCAAAAACAAATTGACCCCAGAGGTATGCTACAAGATGTGGTCATTTCAATAGGCGGCATCTATTATATAATCAATTTCATTGTGATTGCTATGGAACAACAAGCTTACCCAATCTTATTGGGAAGCACTTGGTTGAAGAGTGTAAATGTACTCCATGACTGAGCTACAAAAGAGATGACTATCAAGATAGATGTCAAGATGTGCATATACTGACCAACCCTCAAAAAGTCCCAAGTTGTTGCCGACATAAGAATTTGGAAGCCAAAGATCCATTTCCATAGGATGTTGAGTATCGGTTAATGGAGTTGCACATCTTACCTATTGGTGAGATAGATATTTTTCAAGTAGCTACTGTCTAACATCAAGCAAAAGTTAAGAGATGAGAAGATTGCTAAACAGAAGGATCTCTTTTCAAGCAATTTCACTGAAGACATTGAAGTAGAAAGGGAGATTGTTGAAATGCTAGTGGCTATCACTTGACTCAGAACTAAACAGCTAGTTCCAGAACCAACTCAAGAATTAAAACTTGGAACACAAGATCACCTGGCTATGGTAATGGTGAGTGCCAATCTGTCTACCAAGCAACTCAGAATGATTTCCTCAAACATAAGGATGTGTTTGCATGGAGTTACATAGATTTATGGAGAGTTCTTCCTAAATTGTGTCAACATAAGATAACTATAGTGGCAGATGTTAAGTGAATAAGGCAACAAAGGTACATGATGAATCCCAATTATGTGAAGCATGTCAAAGCCTAGTTGGATCAACTCTTACATGCTGGGTTTATATATGCCATTGACCATAGTGACTGGCTCCTTCCTATTGTGGTTGTGCCTAAGAAAAATGACAAACTCCAAGTCTGTGTGGACTACAAGAAATTAAATGCCCAGATAGTTCCTGATCCATTTCCCATACCCTTTACTAATGGAATTTTGGATCAAGTTGTAGGACATGAGATGTACTCATTTATGTATGGTTATAGAGGGTATAACCAGATTATAGTGGCTCTAAAGGATCAATCAAAAACTACTTTTATTTACATAGTGGGGTGCCTATGCAACCAAAGTGATGCCTTTTGGATTAAGAAATGCCCCATCAACCTTTCAGAAGCTTATGGTTGACACTTTCTAAGATTACCTCACCAAGTTCATTGCTATTTACTTAGATACTTTTTGTGTGTATTCCTCATATATCGAATGATCACCTAGAATACTTGGAGAAGGTTTTTCTAATATGCAGACAAGTGGATATCTCTTTAAATCTAGCTAAGACTGTGTTTTATGTCTGAGTTGGTATACTAGGACATGTTATTCCAAGGATGGTATCAAAACCAAGCTAGGTAAAATTAAAGCCATACAATAGATTCTTGAGCCTCAAAACTTAACTCAGTTATGGGGTTTATCAGTTTCTACCATAGATTCATCAAAGACTTTACCAGAATTGCGATACCTTTGTATGAATTGACAAAAAAAAGATACTAAGTTTGAATGGAATGCCGAGTTAATTGTAGGTTTCAATGATTTTTTCAAACCAAGCAATGGCTACTCCAATTCTCAGACAGTAAAAGTGGGATGTTATCTTTCATGTACATGTGGATGCTTCTGGTTAAGCTTTAGGTATTATTCTAGCTCATCCAAATGGTCGAATGGACTACCCAATATATTATGCTAGCCAATTGCTGACACCTATAAATTATAGCACTACCAAGCAAGAAGCTTTGGGGATGGTATTTAGTGTGAAAAAACTAAGGTAATATTTACTCGGTAACAACTTTGTCTTTTATGTGGATCATCAACCTTTGCTAGATCTTATCAACAATAAGACTCTCATTCAAGGATGACTTATTCATTGGATGTTTTTGCTATAAGGATTCAACTTCAAAATTATCCATAATTAGTCCAGGTTGCCAGCACTTGAGGAAACACATGGAGTTGATCTGGAATCGCCAGATGCTAAATTGTTTGCAACTGATTATTGTGAGAATGAATCTTTTGAGTTGGTGGATTACTTATCTAAAGGTAGATTTCCTCAAACCATGCCTCGAGACAAACACAAGAAACTAGCCTTAAAGGCTTGGACATACACTTTCATTGGCGGGCAACTCTATCGTCATTGTGTGAAGATGGGATTCTAAGCCATTGGATTTTACCACGAATGAGCTATCATGTTGCAGGAGGCTCACTTGGGTTCATCAGGAGGACATTTCCAAGGGGAATTAACTACTAGAAAAGTATTACAAGCGAGATTATGGCTATCTGAATAGAATATACAAGAAACTATAATGAAACCTTGTTGCAAAAAACTCTACCTTAGAAGAGTTACAAAGGAAGATTGTGAGGCTATACGTGTATGTAATTGGAGCAAGACATGGCCAAATAAATGTAATCATCTTCTTCAAGAGTTTTCTTGCTTTCTTCGACAACTTGAAGGCATCTTAAAGACAACGCTATGCAAACCTCGGTTAATGCCAATGGTTAATGGACTAGTCATTTGTAACCGATGACACTAGTTTTGTTAAGTGGATTATCACATGGTAGCTACTAGAGCATATCGGCAAAGGACAAAGATAAAGTGATTCATAGAGTTCATGGAAATGTATGCAAGTTAAAAGGACAAAGAAGCACCTTGAATGCAACCACAACTTTAAAGCAAATCCTTGAAGATAATGCATTGCCACAACTCATCTTCCACAAATAATGCCAGATTGAAGTATTATATGCCAACATCATCTTCCTCTAGGAATGATTGTGCTAGAGTCTATTAACAGAACATTACAAGAAAGAGAAGAAAGAGAAATTTCTAGAGCAACTTTTTATAAAATTTGGCATCCATCAAAGCAAAGAATGTCAAAATGCAAGATATGTGATGAATTGAAAAATGCCATTGAGCATAGTAAATGCGAGAAACATTGATGAAAATATATAAGATGGAGAGATATCCATTTATGTCATGTGCAAGATGCTAGAATGGTGTATGCTTCTTAGAGGGAGGAAGCTATTTTAGATATCAGGAAGTCTATCTGCATCAGCATTGATGGCATGGATCAGAATACAACAACTTTGCCTACATTCAAACGCACCCTGCCTCCATTGGAGGGTAAACATGGACTTAAAACACACTTGTGTTGAGTATTAGTACATAGATTTCGACTCTTTTGTGATCTATGGATTGATTGCTTGCATGAACATGATAGTAACCAAGTAGCAACATCCATCATGAAAGCAATACGAAAGGTCAAGGATGCACGTGGATGTTTACCTTGCATCTTGCGTATACAAGCTGATAATTGCTGAGAGAAAATAAGAAATACACATTTTTGCTTTGTGCTCTATGCTAGTTGGTTTGGAAATATTTGAACAAGTGGAAGTTAGTTTTCTTCTTGTCGGCCATACACACGAAGACATAGATCAAATATTTAGTGTTATCTCTAGAGAGTTGAAGTCAAGGGATGTTTTGACAATGGATGACATAAATCATCGAATTGGAAAAAAAATCGGATGTTCTTGAAAGGAAGAGTCAGAAGTGGCTGTCCTAGAGAAGATTGGAGAGCATTCATAGAGCCACATTTGAAACCAGGAGATTCTGCACTATGTGGACACACAAATCCACACTACTTCTAGTTTAGCATGCATGACAACACTCCAGTGTGCAGTGGAAGTAGTACTTAGTGGACATAGATCATTTATGGGGTGCACCATACGCTTTAACTAGAACAAATAATCCCCTTGGAGGAGACTACTTTAGTTTTCACAAAAAACAAAGCACTTGACATGGATGAAAAATGAAAGGCTTGCAAGCATTCATTTCTCACATTAGGAGTATGATGCGAAAATACCAAGAGCAATCTGAGAAAATATGGAGATAATCACAGAAAATGAATCTCTTGTCAAATATCTAAAAGGGAAAGAAAATTTACCAACATAGAATACTCAAATCTATTTTGGCCGCAACAAATTGAGTCAAATGAAGATTCTGTATTTTCTAGAGAGTCCACTAGAGCTGAAGATATGGAAGGAACTAAGCAATGCCTTTTTCCTCATAAACTTTGTGGTAGGAAGGGTGATAAGCCGTTGCCAGAGTTTGTACCATCTGATAAGGGACTTTTTGTTGCCGTTTGTGCAGCAGATCCAGAATCAAAGTTGGATGACCAAGGGGGACCAATTTGGGTTGCAAAGGTTTCTCGAATAGCAAGGAATGAAATGGGAATCCCTAGCACATTCACAGAATTATGGCATGAAGGTAAACCATTAAACAATCTCCCAAAGAGGTATACAATGAATCAACTCTATGAGGGTTGTTTGAAAAATGTTTTGTTATTTATATCTAACTCCTGATCCACATGAATCTCTGATTGGTAGGCCTCCAGACGATGACAAATACAGAAGGGCATACAAGATTGGAGCCAATCCTTGGTTTAAGGAGAAGGAGCAAGAAGAATATAGAATCAATTGGCAAAAGGTGGCGGCGGAGCATCATGTGAGTATACATAATCCTCATCATTGTCATTTTAGTATCATCATTGTCTTACAATCGACGCTCTTATCTTATTTTCTAGCTTGTTTCAATCTTAGGGAGGGAACTTCGACCCATCCAAATATCCAGACATAGAGACTAGATCTCAAGAAGAAGAGAAGAGGCTCGTAGAAGAGGAGGACAAGGGATCAAGCCTACGCAGAGAGGCCATAGACAAGGAGGGCAAGGAGGATGAGGAGGGTGAGGAGGATGAGGAGAGTTGGGAGGAGGAGCAATAGTAGTATAGGACAATTTGTCGTTTTATATTTCGGTACTTTTGCCATTTTGTAGTGCATTACTTCGGCAGATTTGCCATTTTCAACTTTGGCACTTTTGCCATTTTGTATACCTTTTTTGTAACATTGTAACATGATTTTGTAGACTCTTTTGTAATATTTTATCATGATTTTAGTGGAAAAGAAATTTGTGGGGCAGAATGGGACTAAAACAAGCCCCATCCTGCCCCACAATTTTTTTAAAACTTTTGTTAAAACATCGGTATATACCAACGTTGTAGTGTTAGTATATACTAATGGACATTGGGAACATTCACGTACCGATGCCCATACCAATGATAATATCGATGCTTTCTTTGCGACGTACACACCGATGGACATTCCAACACTTTTCACTTGTTTTTTCAAAAAAAAGTGTATTTAGCATTGGTATTAGCGTCAAAAAGTAGCCTGTGTCTTGTAGTGTATCAAGGGATTTATCAATTCCTGTAAGATTAAAATATGTGTCTTCATCCTCAATATCATGATTTCCACATCCATATCTTTTATTTTCTCTATTTTTATCATGAGTAAAGTATGAGCTTCTTCCTTCTCTGTCAGGCATTCTGTTACTACTGAACTCTGTTTTGTTGGAGCCACTGGTTCTCAAAATCAATTATTACAAATGCAGGGAAATATTTAGCAAGGGATAAGAATTGAGATGAAGAAGTTTCAGGTCCCTCTTTGATCACCTGTTCTGATTCAACCTGAGCTAAGGGACCTATTGGTTCATACTCTTCTATCTTAGCCAATTGATCTTCAACACATAGATTTCTTTTTCCAATTCATGTACCTCTTTGTTCAGTAATAATTAAGACAAATTATCATCCCAATGTTGAGCTGGTTGTTTCTGCAAATGGAGCAGCCTATTGTCCACTTGCACCCATAAGTGAACCATATGCTGCATAAGTTTGTCTTTTAGCATCCCTTGTTAGATGTGTACTGACCATTTCCTCAATGCCTTAGTTGTTTGTTGGTTTTCAATCAATCAGCTTTGAGCTGCTCCACATCTCCTCCACATCCTATTGTAGCTCACTTTTTCCTGTTGTGTCAACATTTTCTATTCTTCCACCTTGTACTGTATATCCTGCTTTAGGCAGTGATTCTATTCCATCAAAACATCATTATCTTCTTTCAATTGCTGCCATTCTAACTATACGTTTTGCATCCCTCTATATTATTGTACTTAGAATCTCTATAGAAGATTAATGGCTTCATCTACATCAGTAAATGTTATTTGATCTTCATAATTTTCCTCAAGATTTTGTTCTCTATTTTTTGGATTCTCGTGTGTGTAGTGGTGACTGTTGTGGTGAGTGCCTTTGCTGTGGTGAGTTCAGATGCTCTTCCTCCACTGGGGTGTTCCCCCATGACTCTCTAGCCTCTATTCTTTTGGATTCTCTTGTATTGCTTTTTTGGCATGGTTTTTTCAACTTGCTGCACTTATTGTCTTTTAGCTTCCTACTCATCTCTGTTGCATGGTCTCCTATGGATGGTCTTGCATCTAATTTTTAAATTGGGCTTTTTGGTTGATTTGGGTTTGGTCTGTTGGTGGGTAATTTCCAGTGGGTTTTGAAAATCCTTCTGTCCTCCTACTGCTGCCTCAATTTTTGATTGCTCATAACCAGCCTCCCTCAGTAGTTTGACTATTTCCTGTCTTTGAATCTCTTTCCCGAGGCGTTGGTTGTCTAGTTCATTTTCCTCATCCAAAAATGGGAAGCACTGGTGTGGCTTTGGACCCTCCAAAATTTTAATAAATAAAGTATATAGTATCAATCGGTGCTTGTTGGGAGTGGTTCTCTTTGCCACTGATTTTTCCCATTATCCATTCATGCATGAACCCAACCCAATTCACTGGATTACCGAGCTCAACAAAATGCATCAATGAATAATTATCCTTTGAGATGTAATCATACGTAGTCGAAAGTAACATCCTTTCCAGAAAAAATTTTCATTGGCAACGTCTCTAACCCTTCAAAAAAATCTTGGCATAAAAGTAGCCCTTTGAATGCACTTTCTCACCGAACTCCTTTATCATAACTTCATCTGGCTACCGGCTTAGAGCCTTTGTTGGTGCATTTGGAATAAATAGTAATTTGAAAACCTAAGCTACCACCTCGACTATCACGGACAATTACGATGTGAGCATGCCTTTTGTGTCCCGCAAATGATCTAATTGGCCTTTTCCTCCATAGTCATTGCCCACTCCCACCAAGGAAGATGATAATAATCATAGAGTCCCATCTTATGTAACCATGCAATATTTTGGGGACCAGTCGTATATAGATCACGCTTAAAATCCTAGAAATCACAAGTTGAATTGTCTCGTGACCTTTTCTTTGTGGGTCGAGGTGATTCCACTAATTTGTCATCGATGTTAGTACTCACTTGACTGTGCAGTGACCATTGTGATGGTTGTGGCCATCACTTGTAAACTAGAAGAACTGATTGCAGCTCCTTTACCACCCATGTGCTCTTCAGCTATGGGTTTGAGATTAGTCCGCATGTTGTCAAACCAATGGGAATAAAAGGGATGATTATCTGAGTGTTGAAGAAGGTGCAGGACAATGGGAAATTTGGATTGACTATTGTGAACAAAGTGAAATGCTGATTTTTGCATGCATTGAAACACCTGCACATATGAAGTGTCATTGTTATCACTTCCTTGCATGATTTCCCTTTTTAAAGGCACAATGTAACGAACCATCGAATCTTCAAAAGTCCAATGTCCGACCAACTAGTCCAAAGTGAGAATCGTACTTGTTCCTGAATCTGACAAATGGCTTCAGTCAGAACCCATTGACTACTTTTAATGATACATCAAACAGTCGGAATGTGCCTTGGCCTAAATCCTTCATAGTTTTGAATGGTCCATCATATCTTAACTTCAATTTTCCAAGGAACTTCCCCAATTTTGTATTAAACATCAGTACCCAATCTCCTTCCTTGAAAATTTTAAATTTAATGTTTTTGTCAACCCAAGATTTTCTTCACTCTTGGATGACTTGGGTAGTATGTCGACTTTCAAGTCGGTCTTCTTCCAATTGATTCAACTGCTATCATTGGAATTGTATTGGCTCCTCTAGATTTAGCTTCTCTACTAAGACTCGTAAACTAGCGGTTACAAATTCCATGGGAGCTACCGCCTCAACTCCATAGACCAGCTTGAAGGGTGTCATTCCCACCTTGAATGCTGTTCGGAATGCCTACAATGCTAAATCGAGATTTGTGTCCCAGTCTATCATATTTTACGAAACTGTCAATTTCAAAACCCGCTTCATGATTTTGTTAGAACTTTCTACCTGTCCAGCTAGGATGGTATGTTGATACAATTTTATGAACAATCATGTGAACTTTTGTCAGTTTTTTTATGCTTCTATTTAGGAAGTGTCCTCCTTGATCCAATACTAATTCTACAATCCAATAAGTATGGTGGCTAGTGAGGATATATGAGGTGCATAGAATTGCACCACTAGATAATGAGGATATGCAAGATGCATAGAATTTCATGAAATTGCATTGTTGGGTATGGATTGGGATTTCAAGACACCATCATAACACACATTGCACACAAATATAGTGGACAAAGCCTATGCTAAAGAGAAAGATAATATCAATAGCAATCCTTACTAGCAAATGCAACAATGGTCTTGGATGGATGGAATCACCATCTCCTATTGAATGTAATACTTACATCACCTGAGGGGGGCTTTCCATACGTCAATTGATGCATCACACACAAACAAGTCATGTACCTATATAGTGGGTGTATTGTCAAAGGGCATAAGACAAGCAGGTTGTTATGCACAATGCCAAGAGTTATAAGGCCATTACAATACTATAGAGGGAGTTTAAAATTTTATATACATCTACATGTAACACACACTTTAAATCTTCTCTTAGAAAGATAATACAAATGTGTAGCATCGTTCAAGAGAATCGTACATAAAGCCCATGATATCATAAAATTGAAACATTCAAAGAATCCTCTAAATGAGTCCTCAACATAAAGTCTTGATATGGAAGTATGTGCTTTGAAAGTTCTCAATTGGTGCATTGCTTTTGGTGAAATCTATAAATGACTCGTCAACAAAAAGTCATAAAATGTTAGTAGGTGTTTTGAAAGTCCTCAATTTGAATGAAGATTTCATGGCCATTTTTAGTGTCAATGCCGCCTTTTGTATGATGGTCCTCTATTACGAATGCAAGGCAAGGTCTAGTGGCATTTTTTTTATTTTCATGGGGTGATAAAGCTAAATGACAAAGCTCTTACATGTTGGTAGGGGAAGGGTTCTCTTCGAACCAGTTTAAGGATATTTAGTAGTTTGCTAATTATGGTTAGGCCTTGTTGAAAAGAGAATGTTTTGGCACTTAGAGACCAAAATATATATTCAAATATGTATACCCTTTCTTTTCATGAGATTGTTGAGCGACTATATGATTAGCTTGCCTTTCAAGTAGTTAATATATCCTTTTGCATATGGATCTTCTCTACTTTCTTGGTCTTCTGATTAACAAAAGAATTTATGTCTCTAAGGTGCATAAGAGACCAAGGCAAGCTTGATGGTTGGAGGGAAAGTGCTCTTGGAGGGAAGCCGCAAGAAAGCGACAGGTAGCCAGAAGGTCGCGAGCCGCATTTCCAACGGCTTTCCAATCAGGAAAGTGCAACCAGAGCAATTTCTCAACCATCAAGGTCAAGTGAGAGAGGGGGTTGATAGAGTAAAGGATGGTAATTACTCAAATTTGGCAGTGGAAGAGGGTAAATGGTAGCGACGACGTTGACATGTAGACAATGTGGGCATGTGATGTGATAATTGGTACATGTTGCGACAATAGGGCATCGACTACGACTTTTCAATGGTGCAAAGCGGCCAAGGAAGACTGCACTACGCAAATGGGCCAAATGGCAGATATGATTGTGCATGGCCAAGAGATGGCCAAGGCAAACTATACAGGCTAGCTGCACTTAGATGAGCAAATGGCGTAGAGTTAATCACACAAGCAGATGCAGAGAGCAGATGGCACAAGGAGACGTGCATACCAGATTGGATGATGCAAATGCAAACTGAGACTGCAAACTAATGCACATAGCAGAGGAGCATATGTACAATGAGACACCTGACAAGGTGTTGTTTGGTGTGGAACGAGCAACTTGTGGGGAGAAGGCACAGCTGGATAAGTGGTGCAATGTGTTCACGCATGTATCTGCGATATCAATTGAGTGTAGAAGCAAAGAGAAGCTTTCAAGGTCAAGGCCCCTAGGTAGATAATTTTTTCTATACTTCTGGGGGTGGCATGGATCGTGTATTTCAACTAATTGTATAAGAGCCTTGTTGAAAATTTATCGTAGTCTACATCAACGCTGAACAAAGGAGTTCCTTCTTGATTGAGGAAGCTCAATGTTCAGTTAGATCCTGCAACCCATTAACACAACAAGTTTACCTTGAGATGGCTAGCCAGTTGTCCATCTCCAACTTTGAGAAAATCGGAAAGCTTGACAAGTCCAACTATCCATTGTGGAAGATGAAGAGTGTTAGTCACATAGTTGTCAAACGTATCTAGCAAATTATTGCCGTAATGGAGTCAAGACCCAAGGACATAAAAAATGCCATTAGAGTGGTACCCATAGCAATGGATCGATTGCAACACGAGATTGGGTAGTGCAAGATGCAAAGGCTTTGTCATCAAGACTTTTGCAAATGCCACCCTTTTACTAAGATGTCAAGCACAATCTTGGAAGGTGCTCAAGGAGATTTTCCAAGTGAATAATGAAAGCTTGAATACTCAACCTCGAGACAAATCTTCACATAGGAAGATGGATGAGGGAAACTCGATACAAGGCTATACATCATGAAGGTTAAGTGCACTTGGACAAAAAATGGAGTCAGATGTCAACACAATTTTGGAAGTTGCTCAAGGAGATTTTCGAAGTGAGTAATGAAAGCTTGAATATTCAACCTCGAAACGAATCTTCACAATAGGAAGATAGATGAGGGAAACTCAATACAGGGCTACATCATGGAGGTTAAGGTTGCACTTGGACAAAGAATGGAGTCATCCTGGATTGCTAAATTGGTGCTGGGCATGCTTCCCCATAACTACAAAGGGTTCGTGATGACCTTAATTGCAAGGTAGAGGTTGGTGCCTATTACTTTTGAAGAGCTGGTGTGATCGTTCTTACAAGGAGAGGCTCAAGAAAAGAAACTTTGCACATTCGGAGACAAGACCTTGGCAAAAGGGAATGGTCAACGAAGACCCGAGAAGAGTACAAGGGTACAAGGCATGCTTCAACTCTAACAAGATGTACAAGAGATGCTAGCCAATTGGGCCATTTTACCAAGGACTACCGAAGCAAGATGGTGATTCCAGGAAGTGCTCCAAAGATGCCAAACTGGTTCGAGTGAATGCAAAGTGGACAAATGTCGTCAAGGAGGACCATGGGTGATGGAAAGGTGTTCTATACTCGCGGTACCTAGGAGTGGCCAGGATGACAACCAAAACTCTCACCCACTGAGAGGAGAAAGTACACAAGGGAATAACGTACGTCTCAAACTTGTGCATAAACCCGTTGTACATCAATCAACTTGCAAGGAGCAAGATGAGTGTGGTCTTCAATAAAGATGATGTTGTCAAACACTCCAAAGTCCCGAGCATAGTGATTGTGAAAGGAGTAGAGGCGGAAGGCCTCAACAAGATTAGTGCACGAATGGTACGAGATGAGAGAGATGCCTCAAGATCCTAACATGAAAAAGTCAACCATGCCAAATATCCTATCCTAGATACATTGTAGAGAGATCCAAAATGATGGACACTAGGCTCCCACCAAACATTCTCAAACATTGGACTTGAATGGAAAGCAATCAACTCCAGAAATCCATTCTTGATGATGGCCATGATTTCAAGCCATGAAACTATTGTAGCTCGTCCACTCCAACATCGCTGGGCCCATGCACATGAGATCCCTAATCGAATGAGTACTTCCTCATGTTCATTAATAACAACAATCAAGTGACATGGATTTACACGTTATCTAAGAGGCCTTTGACATGTTCCTAGAGTGGAAAATGAAGGTCGATTGTTGAAAACATTTTGGACTAACAAAGGTGGAGTTAACATTGATGGAGTTTTGCAAGTGCTACAGATTCGAGATCAAATGGCAAGGACATCTTAGAAGAATGGGACAACACAATGTAAGAGCCACGTGATAGTCAAGAAGTTGATTGTGTTGACAGGGAAGGACCTCCAACAATCGTTCTAGGGAAAGGTAGTCAACCCTACCATAAATGTAAAGAAGACCACTTTGGTGTGTGGAGACACTGGACAACTTTGGGAATGCCAATATCCCAGAGACTAGTTCCGAGGGTTATGGAGGTCGAGGCAACTCCAAACGTGACTATGGTGGACTAGCTTTGACGGCTCAAGTCAAGTAGATAAAGTAGCCGAGGTCCTTTGTAGAGGCAAGGGACAATCCAAATTGGCAATTGGCAATTCGCAATGGAGATGGAGATGAACTCCATTGAGAGGAACCGGACGTGGGATCTAGTTCCGAGGTTGACCTCGTGGAGGGTTCTTATGAACCAAGTAGATATAGAAAATCAAGTTCTGATCTGATGAGATGCTTGACGAGTATAAAGCCAAGCTGGTGGCAAAGGGATTTGCAGAGATGGAAGGGCTGCACTGCGCCGACATGTTTGCTCCCACAACATGAATGGAGACGATCCAGATATTGATTGCATTGGAAGCCCATTTGGAGTGGTCCATCTTCTAGATGGATGTCAAGCCAGCCTTCTTGAACGGGAAGCTGAATGAGGCCATCTAAGAAGGCATTGTAGGGGCTGAAACAGGCCCACAAACACAGTACCAGCGGATTGACAATACTTCAGAAGAATCGGCTTGCTCCCACAACACAAATCGACACTTTGTTCAAAGTCTCAACTCATCATATTCCACCAACCTGGAAACCCCGATAATCAATATGCCTTTCTGTTCAGACAAAAACACATCTTTCGTGGCCTTCTACAAACTAGTGGAGCAAGCTCTTCCAATGGTATTAACATGTGCTCTCAATCAATCTGGAACCTTTGCCAGCAGAGAATAGAGTTTAAAGACTAGCATCTTACAGCTTCAAACTGAAATTCAATAATGATAGACATGGCAATTTCATATCCGTGATCTGAATACTTGTCTAAATAAGGTGATTCAATGTGTTGTGAATGGGATTCCCAAGCATGCTTAAGGATCTCTTGGCACCACGACTGCATCCCAACAGAAAATGCCTGGTCTGAGCGTTACATTTGATAATGAAATCCTTTGTAAATCTGGGAGAACAGCCAGGTGAAGTCGATCTGGTTAAGACCAATCTTGATACAGCAATTGCGACCAAGGTGACACAATGGAATTACTGTTTCTCATGACCTACCTGAAATAATATTACAGTTACAAAAGCTTAGAATTGCTGCGTCCTACAGACAATGGCACACTAAAAAAAATCTGAGCATATGCCATACAATTTACTCTAAAATCAACTATCCACCCCCACAATTCAAGGGAAGCTTAAGATCACTCATAGACATTAATAACCAGCTGTATTACCTTATTATATTATAATGCACCTTACTTGCCCCCTGCAATATTTTACAGAGCTTGCTGCTCATTTCAGCCAGCGAAACTGGCTTGAGCACAATTCCATCCATTCCGACCTTCAAGCAGCGCTCCTGTGTACTTTTGTCTGTGTCAGCTGTGAGAGCTACCACCAAAGGCCGTCTTTCTGGATGGATGTTCTTTTGGATGCGTAGTGCCACCTCATAGCCATCCATCTCTGGCATCCATATATCAAGTAGCAACAATTTAAACATTCTTCCAGGTTGTGCAAGTGTAGCTAGGCACTGGCGCCCTGACTCTACAACCGTTGCCTGGCAGCCCAGTTTCTCAAGCAGCTGCCTTGTTACAGTACGATTGATAAGGTTGTCATCTGTTACAAGCACTTTGAGCCCTTTCAGATCCTCCATATATAGAGGTTCCTGCTGAGGTACACCAACTGACGGGGAAGGAAGCTGAAGGCGTACCACAAAGGTGACCACAGAACCTAAACCAAGGCCAGCACTTTCAACCCATATATGACCATGCATAAGCTGCATTATTCCCCAAACAAGTATCAATCGTGAGAAAAAGGTAGAAAAATTTTGCAATGCAAAATAACAAACTTGAAAGGTGCGAGCAAAAAAGTAGGCTTACCTGCACAAATTTCTCACAAATGGCCAAACGAAGCCCAGCACCACGCTGGTGATTGAAGGCCACATTCGCATACTGTACAACTTTATGGAACATTTTTGATATTTCATTTTCTGCAACACCCATGCCTGTGTCCCTCACTTCCACACGCAGAAACATAAATCCATCACGTACAGAGGGGCGCCACACTGGATTCCGTGGATCCCACCTAAACTCTTCTTTTTTGTCAGCCCTTACTGTCACGACCACATTTCCCTGATTAGTAAACTTTATAGCATTCCCGATTAGATTCAAAGTTACCTGAAGGAGGCGCTTTTCATCTCCAATCACATGCTGGGGTATTTCTGTTGAGAGTTCCAATGAAAATTTGAGGTTTTTGCTTCTTGCCATAGGGATGGCAAAATTGGCAGCCTCCCTGAAAACTGTTGGCAGCTCGAAGGGCTGAAGTTCAAGAGCCAGGCCTCCATCCTCAAGCCTGGAGTAATCCCGCATATCATTGATGATATTTGAGAGCAGACCACTACTCTTTGCCACTGTCTCTACAACAGCCCGCTGCTCATTGCTCAAACTAGATTCCTGCAACAATGATGAAAGAGCTGTAACAGCATGCAAGGGAGTCCGCATTTCATGATTCATTACGACCAAAAAATCATTCCTGGCTTGGACAGCCATCTCTGCATCTCGCCTGACCAACTGTAGAGCCTTATTCTGTTCAACTAACTGGTCTTGTATTCTATGGGATTCCTCTAGCACAGCAGCATGAGAAAGAGCCACAGCCACTTGATCAGCCACCCCTTCCACTATCTCCAGTTCATTTTCACCCCACTCCCTTCCAGGTGCATGGGGCAGTCCTAGGACCATTATTGCATATGTTGTATCCAGCCTCTGTGGTGTACCACTCTTGAAATTTGAACATATCAGCAAAGGAAGCCTGACTGCAACCATTGGCCCAAGCACTGCAGCGGCATGGCTGCTTGCTACTCCAAGAGCAGAATCGGCAGGGACAACTACCACATTCCTAGATTCTTGCACCATTTTGACCAATTCATCAGCCATAGGCACCAGCACAGGGACTTGCAATACCCGCCGCTTCAGTTCATGAGTGAGCTCAAGTGTGTCACTTTTGGAATCTGGCATCCATATGGTGCAGTTTTCCAAATTAAGTATTTTTCCTAGCTCTTCCAGCATAATTGCAAGTATGGTATGTTTATCTATTGAGCTCCGAATCTCTTGAGTGAGCATGCGTACATGCCTTCCTGCCGCCTCCTGCCTTTTAATCAAATCGACTTCACGATTCAGCTCCTCAGCCTTGTTTCTTAGGAATAGTTCTCTAACTTTCACATTTAGCAAAATTGGAATAATATGAACAACGGAAATTGCAGTGGCGCATGATACGAGAGCTGTAAGTACTTTCAAGATAGTTTGAATCAGCATTATATTAAATGAATGAGGTCCATAGGTCCACATGGATACAAAGTGTGTTAGACCACATAGCACAATAAATGCTCCAAACTGAGCTACCACCCACCAAAATGGGAATACTTTTGTGCAGCTGAAAAAATACAGTAGCTCAAGGGGGATCGAGAAATAAGCCAATGCAATGAGGAAATCGCCTACAAGCTGGAAGTGCATCATAATTTCCAGATTCCATCCAGACTCCTCACAGTTACAAGGGCCCAATGTATGTGGGCTACTAGGTGCACCGATCACTGCCACTGATATTGCCAAAAGGAGAAGAACACCCAACAAAGGCATCCACATCCGGGTCATCATGGCAAGTGCTTTGTAGACAATAATAGCACACACTCTCTCCTGTGAAAGCAATTCAAGCTATTCAGCTACAGCTCAGAAGCTAGCCCAGAAAATGGGAAAGCACCATCAAAAGTTGACCTACATAGAAACGTTGTACAATTAATAGGATGGCGTCAAGCTTCAGAGTGCCAACTGTGAAGAGAATCCATGCAGTAAAGTTATTTGACCAAACTCTACCCTTTCTTTTCTGAAGACGAGACTTGCAATGGTCAAACAATGCTAATTATTGTTAACAATTCTCTCTCTCTCTCTCTCTCTCTCTCTCTCTCTCTCTTCACACACACACAACTCAACGACAATCTCTCTTCAGGCCAAAATACAAAAAAGAACCGGCTCTCATGAGCCTGAGGTGGAAATAAGCAAATGGGAGAATGAGAACAAAATTTGCAAAATATGCCATCAAGAGAAGTTGAGGGATGAACACCATACATTTCTTCTATACTGGAGATATCAGCACATCAGGGAGGAATACAAGATACAAGCTCTCACAGCCACAAAATCTTTGGGCATGCGGGCAACCTGGTCGGATTCTATGCTAAAAAAACTTTTAGAACAATGTAGTTGGGTCTTCGATAGGTGCTCACACACTAGCAGCATGTGCATAAGAAAAATATACTGTTCACAGCTAAATTTAGAGCTGTAACCTATAATCTTGGTACAGTAACTTTCCCCTTAGATCCTGTTGGTTCTCTTGTGCACATTAATAACATCAAGTCATATTTATTATGATCTGCATGGTGAAACATGACATTCAAGGGGCTAATCATAAGGCATCACAAGAAGGGATTCATGCGCTCAAAAAGAGCCACAGGATGCCTTGAAAGCAGGCAATAATGCCATAAAGAAGACCTTGGACAATCCAGCCTCCTATATCAAAGCTCTTGGATTGGAGGTACAGTAATTAAAGCTACAAAGGTTCCCAATTCAAGCACTTTGGACTGCTTGAGGACTGAAAATGTTAAGAAAATATGGTAAGTTGCATTTCATTGGCACAACAACATCAGGAATATGAGAACTCACAGGAACAACCCTTGTCCACCCAGTTGTATATATACCCCTCATCTTCATTTTGAAAGTAGTATACAATTAGTGGTGTCCACTCCTCTCTCTCACCCATATCTTCTAACATGGTATCAGAGCTCCCTCTTGTGAGTAAGCCTTCTGTTGAGGCATAAAATCTTCCTTCTAAGACATTGTCCATTGTTTACCTTCCAACTTGTAGTACCTTCATTTCAAGACAAAAACTCTTGGTTTGGATTCACGGAACTCGAGTTATTGCTTTATAAAGAATGTGGTTCTTTTTGTGAAGTTTGTGTGGTTTTGTAAATGAGAAAGAAAGAGGTTTGTGACTGAGAGACAATGAAACATCCCAAGCTTTTCGTTGAATCACGGGCACAGGCACTTGGTTTATCCTCCCAGCCAACCTCGTGGGTTGCAAGCTTCTCTGCTGAAAATCCAGAAGGATCTGTTTTCGTAAAAGCTTTTGCTTGCTTAATCCCAACGAGCCCCAAAACTCCCTAGATGGATCTAGTATGCCACATCTCTGCAATTTAGGGTCCTTCCTTAATGCATCATTTACCCCTCTCTTGGGATATCTATTAAACCATTTGCCCCTAGGCACAATTCATGCATTTAGGTCCCTTAGCCTTAGATCCACCTAGTCTAGTGCCATGACACCCTCACCAAGGACCTTGACCTTTATTCCTTTCTTGATCATTTACATGAAGCCCAAACAAATATAATACAAACATTGATCCTTTAAAGGAAAATGTCGACTGACCCTTCCGAGGTCCTGTTACCTCGACTTGAGCGTAACATTCCTTCCCTCTTCAGGCATCAGCGTCCTCGATGATAAAGTCTGGGAACACTCTCCGTAACTGGTATACGGATTCCCAGGTAGCTTTTGATAGAGGTAGACCATGCCATGCAACCAACACCGTGGGTATCTTTCGATTGCGTACTTGCATTGTTCCTCGGTCCAGGATTCCTGTTGGTTTGCGTCTTGCATTATCCTCTATCTCCTGAAACAAAACAACACCCTCGATTAGTGAGTCACCTGTATGCAAAAATTTCTTTAAACGAGAAACATGAAACACTGGGTGCACCTTACAACCCTGTGGCAATTCTAATTTATAGGCTACCTTGCCTATTCTTTTTAGAATTACCCCATGGCCCACAATATCGAGGTGATAACTTGGCACACTCTCCTGCAGTCAATGACTTAGAGTGCGAAGGAACTCTGAGAAAAACTTTTTCTCTTTCCTTAAATTCTCTAGCGGATCGGTTTTCATCTGCATACGCCTTAGCTCTATCCATAGCTTGGCGGATGTTAGCTCTCGCAAGTGCTAGCATCTCCCGCATCTGAACCACAAAGTTCGCGGCACTAGGCACTTTCTGAGGTATTCCAACTATAGTTGGATTCGCTGGTCTATAACCATAGTTTAGCTCAAACGGACTGATCCCTGTAGAGGAATGTTTTCTATCATTGTAGGCAAATTCTAACAATGGCAACCACTTGTCCCATATATGTTGCCTCAATGACACATATGCTCTAAGCATATCCTCTAAAATTTTGGTTGATTCTTTCCGTCTGACCATCCGTTTTTGGATGATCCCCACTGCTCATTCCCAACTCAATCCTTAGTGTCTCAAATACCGCAATCCAAAAATGACCGGTAAATTTGACATCTCTGTCTGACACTATGGATTTGGATAATCCATGCAAACGAAATATATGTCTAATAAACAAATCCGCCACTTGTGGGGCACTAACAGACTCTCTAGTTGAAATGAAGTGAGCCATTTTGGTAAGACGATCAACCACCACAAGGATAGAATCATATCCACCTTGTGTCGTAGACAGACCTACAATAAAGTCCATGGAAATGCTCTCCCACTTACCTAGTGGTATCTCCAAGGGCTGTAAAAGTCCGGGTGGCTTCACCCGCTCTACCTTACTTACCTGACACGAAAAACAACGTCACATATTCATGAATATGCTTTTTCATCTTTGGCCAAAAGAAGCCCAAGGCCCTCTTGAATCGTCATGGCCCTCATGGAGCAAAGCCGTATAGTGGCTGTATGTTCCGCAGCAGCTGGAGCGCACTGGTAATTAAATACCGAATCTATCTGCACTATCACGTCAGTGACTCTCGTCTTCCACACCTTTAATTCGTCAACAGCTTACGTGAACCCACAGTGACTTGGTCGTGCGCTGCTTATCAGCTCTACCCTTGATCATTCTGCGCGCTTCTCTTATTATCCAACGTAACGATGATCTGAACGGTCTACTCTCCACAGATCGTACCAAAGCTCTGATACCAAATGAAACATCCCAATCTGATTTCTTCCGGCTTTTCGTTGAATCACGGGCACAGGCACTTGGTTTATCCTCCCAGCCAACCTCGTTGGTTGCAAGCTTCTCTGCTGAAAATCCAGAAGGATCTGTTTTCGTAAAAGCTTTTGCTTGCTTAATCCCAACGAGCCCCAAAACTCCCTAGATGGATCTAGTATGCCACATGTCTGCAATTTAGGGTCCTTCCTTAATGCATCATTTACCCCTCTCTTGGGATATCTATTAAATCATTTGCTCCTAGGCACAATTCATGCATTTAGGTCCCTTAGCCTTAGATCCACCTAGTCTAGTGCCATGACACCCTCACCAAGGACCTTGACCTTTATTCCTTTCTTGATCATTTACATGAAGCCCAAACAAATATAATACAAACATTGATCTTTTCAAGGAAAATGTCGACTGACCATTCCGAGGTCATGTTACCTCGACTTGAGCGTAACAGACAACAGGGAAAGGAGACAGCTTTACAACATTCTATGAGATCCCTCAATCATATTTTTGTACTTCGGCTCTTCTTCCTAGGGTTTTCACCACCCCAGGAGCAATCCTTGCAATATGTTTGGGTACAAGGTCTGCAATGCACAATCTAAAGATCACGATGCCCACGGAGAACCGTGTGACTGGTAACAATCATCTCAAAAAACTGACCTACCAAGGCTTTGAAAATCCTTTGTTGTGATATTTGGAGCCAAGGAGCTCGCACGGCAAACAAGGGAGCTCAAGGGCTCCCAAAGACACCTACACAGCCCTTAAGTGCTTGTCAGCGACTTTTGAGCACATGTCAATAGTGCTGTAGCATTTTGTTCAGGCTATTGTTTCCTCCACATAGTATAAGGTCTCAAGGTCCTTGCAAGTCCCAAGGCAAGGACCTTAGGCCTCGAACCAAAAGACTCTTTGCAGCCTCCCATGCTTTGGGTCTCCTCAACCACTACGGTTAATCTAACAAGATCCTATCCATTTGTCTAGCTACTTAAACGAGCTTAATCTATTCATGCAAGGACGTGTCCTTAAAGCCTAAAAACCCACGTTTTCCCGTTATTTTCTACCAAAATTGGAGGTCTATAACTCAACCATTCTAACACCAAATTCAAGCTGCGACATGTAATCTTTGATACAGTAAAATGCCTTTGTCCCTTAGATCCTGTCGGTTCTCTAGTGCACATTGATAAAACCAAGTTGTATTATCATGATTTGCATGGTGAAACTAGACATTCAAGGGGCTAATCATAAGGCGCCACAAGAAGAGGTCCATGTGCTCAAAAACAGCCACATTGAGTCACAGGGTGCCTTGAAAGAAGGCCGATCAAACCTCCTATATCAAAGCCCTTGGATTGGAAGTATAGGACCTTTAGTAGGGAGATACAAAGGTTCCCAACTCAAGCACTTTGGACTCCTTGAGGACTGAAAAGGAGCATATGGTAAGTTGCACTTAATTGGCACAATACCATCAACATGTGTGCTCATGGGAGCAACCCCTTGTCCACCTAGTCGTATATATCCCTCATCTTCACTTTAAAAAGTAGCATACAATTAGCTGTCTTGTGGTGTGCACTCCTCTCTCCCATCCAGATCTTCTAACATGGTATCAGAGCTGAGATGACGTGCTACACAATTTTCCCTCCATTTTGAGACCAAGAGCTCTAGATTGGCTTCACGGAGCTGGAGTTATTGCTTTAGGCAACATGGACAGGAGAAAGAGGCTTGCAAATTTCCTGTGAGATCCCTCAAATCATTTTTTTGTACTTGGGCACTTCTTCTTAATTGATTCACCGTCCCAGAAGCAATCCTTGAAGTCCGTTTGAGTACTTGAAGGTCTTCGATGCACATTCTAAATCTCAAGACACTCATGGAACCCTTGTGACCTACAACAATCATCGCAACGAACTGACCTGCCAAGGCTTTAATAAATCCTTTGCTTTAAAGATTGGAGCCAAGGAGCTCGCACAGCAATTGAGGGAGCTCACGGGCTCCTACAACACCTACACAGCCCCAAAGTACTTGTCCCAAAGTACTAGTCATGATTTTCAAGCAGCTGTCAATAGCCTTGTACCATTCCCTTGAGGCTCTCAATGCCTCTGCATGTATAAGGACTCAAGGTCCTTGCAAGTCCCAAGGGAAGGGCCTTTAGTACCCGAACCAGAAGACATTCTGCAGCTTCACATGCTTTGGGGCTACTAAAACACCATGGTTAATCTAGCTGAATCCTACCCATTAGGTCTAGTTACTTTAAAACTTTAGTCTATTCACACAAGGACATGTCCTTAAAGCCTACAACCCACAATTCCCCCCTATTTTCCACCTAATTTTGGAGGTCTATTAGTCAACTATTCTGACACCAAATTTGACCCAGATGACCCAGATTGTACCCACATTTCAAGCATCAAAAGCCCAACATTCTGGAACATTTTTTAAGGGAAAATCCATTTTTTAAACAAAAAAGTGCCTTGGGACGCATTCCTCCTCAACAGGTACTCCCTTTCTAAGGGTGAATTGAAAAATGATTTGAGTAATACTGCTTATTTAATTTCCATTTGAATCTGACATAATACTCAGGCATCCTTTTGCAAGTTTTTTTTTCCCGAGATACTGAAGATTTATATTAAAATTTGAAAGGGGTAATAAAAAACAAGCTATACGGCTAGATTCGCTTCAAGATCACTTTTCGACCCTAACCTTCAGCAGGCCCAGAGCTTTAAGCTTAACACTTTTACTGCATTCCACTTTGAACAGAATATTCTGAAAATCTCGCTATTTCTGGCATCCCAAATCTCTGTGATGGCAGTCCCTCATATTATCTCTATGATGGCAGTCCCAAGGAAATTTGCATTGGGATGCAAGTTGTAAAACTATCTAAAACCAGACCCCGGAAATTGAGAAATAGGGTATATCTCTGGAGTCGGACATCTTGGGTATCTTGGAGTATATGCCAATTCCATGTAAAGTTGAGGCATGTCTGCTAAAAACATGAAAATTGAAGCATGACAACCACAATAGGTTACAACATGGTTGTAAGACATGTTAAGACACGACACGTCAAACACGCTTCAGACACGTAAGACACATCATTGTGGTTATAATAATAATAATTTAATTAATATATGTATAAGTATACAAGTGTACAACTTGCTAGCATAGCTAGCTACTAGATTCTAGAAGTACAATAAGCTACACTTAAACAATGCATGAAGTAACAATGCACTTGTACAATGTAGTTTAGAGTCAAGCCTCGTCACTCAAGACTTAAAAGTTAAAGTTAAGACTCACGACTCAAGAGCTTGCAAGTTAAGAGTCACAACTCGAGAGCTTGCAAGTCACGACTCACAACTTTAAAGGTTTAAACTGATAATTGAATCTTGATATTCGAAAATCCAGATAAACAACTTAGCAAGAGCCTAGAGGGCTATATAGATTATATACCAATCATGATAGATCAATAAACATCAGTATCATGGCAACAGTCTGTCAGTCACATGTGACATGAATGAAATCTTGATACATATAATTGAAAGGAAACTTTCGACTCTCAAGAGTCAAATCTCTCAAGATTCAAATCTGCGAGGTCACTGCCACTGCTGGATCCAAAGTCACCATCAATGATAGCATGGTTAAGTCAAACTCAATGTTTGTTGTTACACCCCACCCACAAAAAAAAAAAAAACATGAGTGTCTAAAAGTATCTTAAGGTAAGACAAGTGTCTTAAGCGTCTTATCATAAGACACGCGTGTCTTTACAACAGTCACAAAAAAGCTTTCAGTGACGTTTTTATACTTAGAACAGAGCAAAACAAGTTACATTTCATGTCTTTAACTGATGCAATGGATGTATTTGATAGCAAATTCTCAAAATAGAATGTATGGAGCCGCAAAATGTGCATCAAATAATCAAAAATATTTTCCCTGAATCTTAACTAAAATTTCAAATAAACTTGCACAAATTCCCCACCAAAGTGCACCTCAAGTTGCGACTCACAAGCTGCAAATGTGAAAGCACAAGCTAGAAGATGCATTCACGTGTAAAGTCTGCAAACATCTTTGTTGTTTAGGGATTTGTGGTGGGCACCACTTCAACCCGAGTGGTTACATGGGCTGGGCATAACAAGCAAGAGCTGTAAAGGCAAAAATGACAGCATCCACAGCTTGGAAAGGCAAAAAACGAGGTCTACATATCCTTGTTGAGTTTCCAGCAGCTCAAAATTTTAACCACAACAGCCTGAAATAAGCAGCTGCCTGGCTGCACCCCAACGTCATGCTTACTGCAAGCAAAGAATCCGCTGCAAAACTGATGCAGAAATGGAGGTTTCCAAGTCATCTTCCTCAAGTCCTGGCAGGGATGCAACTGGGAACAAAAAGGGAGTCTCTTATACCAAAGAAAGCCACAGAGAAAGAAAGAAAGAAAGAAAGTCTATCAACATCCACGGGAGACCAAAGGTCTATGGGACAATAGAAAAGCCAGCCAATACATCAGCTTAGGGAGGGCACATGGCAGCTCCCTGAGAGTGCATGAAGCAACTCCATTTGTTTGGAGTACCTAGATTATACACTAGAAAAAAACATATAGTCGCCATACATCATTTTAAGACTGAGAGTCTTTTGGTTTTGATTTAAACTCCTTAATGAGTGCTGTTCCTCCACGGTACACTGCCCATTTACCATCCTTCCTGGCAGCCTTAACTTTGGCTAATTCCATTGCTTTATTATTCAGCTGAGCCCTTGTGAGTTCCTCGGCTATCCATAGTTTAGTACCTTTGAGCTTGTAAGACTGACGTAAAATCTTGAGTCATAGATCTCGTGAATTGAATGTAAGGACAGTATGACCTTTACTCCAGGAAATAGAGACTGTTCTACCTTCACCGTCATCATCAGAATCATCAGACTAGTCATCCTCATCAACTGTCCAATCACTGTTGTCGGACAATGCTGCTTTGACATTTGCTAAGGTATCACTGGATGAGTCCTCCTCCTTGTAACATCCTTCTGAGAGTCCCTCAATTTGATTTTTAATGCATTATCCTGTCTGGCTTCATGTTCCTTGATCTCTTGCTGAATATCAACTTTGTTGACCTTTGCTTCAACTCCACAATGACGTCCTGTTTGGCTGTCCATATTTCATTATGAACTAAATCCTTAACTGTAGAGACTAACTTGGGCGTAGTGGGGGAAGCCTTACAAGACTTCACAACCTCATCAATCACTGCCTGTTTGCCAGGCCCTTCTAGAACCTCGAGCTGAGCCTTTACTTCTGCCAGCTCCAGCCTTAACTCTCTGACTGTTTGCTGCAAGTAATAAATCTGTTCATGTTGCCCAATGATGGGTTTCTTTGAACCTGCGTGTTGGTTACTTATATGCAAATGGAGAGGGCGTCATGGCTGTCACTGTCGCATATCGTACGTTGCTGGTGTTGAGGGGGATTTTGAAGAAAGAGTTGGCCACTCCATACTGGCCATATCTAAATAACCCCAAAGCTAAAGCTAGCCCCTGGACAGGGCCTGGAGTTCAGCCCAGCCTGGGATGACTTGAAATGTAGCTGACAACCTGACGAACCCTAACTGGATCAGACTAGTTGGGGCTGAACTGAAGTGGCGTGAACCCTAACTGGTCGACAACCTGGAGCTGCTTGGCGACAAGTTACTTGAGCGACAAGGTACTTGGGCGGGGTTTCTGTGAGGCTACAGCGGAGGGGTATGGCGGACGACGAGAGTAAAAGAAAGTCAGTAAGCAAGACATAAGAGCAGAATCCACAATGAACCACCAACTATTGAAAACATGAAGGGTTTTGGACTATATATGAAACTCTTACCCTAACCATAATCCTAGAAAGACAAAACTTGGTAATCTAAGCTACATATCCATACCACTGTAGCTGCAACCTGCATAAGCTGCTATATAAGATGTTGCAGCTTGCACACTTGCTCACAATGGATTTCATGATAGACTATTCATGGACATGATATGATAAGGACTGTTGTAAATTGATTCAGGAGCCCATTTGTTTATTCACATTCATTTGCATCAAGGTCTTCCCGGATCCATAAATTCAAACAGACAATAAGTTCACCAGTAATTACAACTTAGGAGCCGATCTAAATTTTTCTGCAGCTTTCCACTAATAGACAAACGGGCACAATGAGGCCACAAATAGTACTATTCTACACCTCATGAATATTTATTGTAGACCTCATGAATATTTATGTGCATGAGGACAAATAGTATTATTCCAGACCTCATGAATATTTATGTGCATGATCAACAAACTATGGCAGCAGTTGTAGCTTCTGTAGAGATTGCTTACAACACAGTCAATACTTCCACTGGAAGTCCTCCTTTGGTCACAAATATTGCTATTCTAGACCTCTTGAAATTTTATATGCATGATGAACAAACTATGGGAGCACCTCTAGCCTTGGTTATAACACGGTTTAGTACTTCCACTGGAAATGCGATCAATTATGATTGGACCTTGCCTCTAAGCCTAAAGTTACAGACAATTGATCAAGGTATCTTGCACTTCGAGAGGGACAGTGGATTCTTCTCTGCTGTGACAAGGCAAGGCTGAAATCAAAGACCATAGGATGCATTTTCCTTAAGCTGTCCTTGAGGTTCTTTGGCCCTCAGGCCACATCACATTTTCAAAGTCATCCATGTAATTTCAGACTTGACCTTCTATCCCATAATTGTAACATTATATTTTTTATATCAATCTGCTAAAAACATACGTGGAAAACATTCCTACAGAAGCCAACAACCAAAGACCGATAAGAGGCTGTGCTCCAAGAGATATCTCCTCAACTTCCAGGATCTGCCAATGCATATGACGAGGGTAAATCTTCACTGAAGGCAGCCTATGGGGAATTTTGGGTTTCTTGGCCTCTCCTTGAGCCACATGTCCTAATATAAGCCTTGGATTTAATTTTGATCTGAAGGCCTACAACACTTGATGAAAAGCTCTTGATGGAAAGCATGAGTGCTTTTGAAGGCCTCTAAATCTATATATTTCGCAAACTTCAACTCTTTGGATTGTATGTTGGCTTTGCCACCCTCTCTCTCCAACATCGCTCACATCGAGAAACCAAATCATGACAAGAATTTGGCCGATGCTCGAGTTGGAATACAGATACACTCATTGAGATTTAGGTAATAAATCATTCTCTTACATATTCGCGATACTCAATCTCGGCACTAAAATTCTCGACCATTACAACCTCAACGCACGGGAAAGGGCCCGTTCCCTCGGATTATAACTATTTGGGGAAGGAAGCGCGCCGCCTCCCCGCCCACACTATATGTGGTTATATAAAATATATACATATCTCTCTCTCTCTCTCTCTCTCTCTCTCTCTCTCTCTCTCTCTATATATATATATATATATATATATATATGTTTTCCATTTCAAATTCTATGTTTTCTTTTGCTTTTGCATATTCTAAATTCTTCTTTTTCTATTTGTGTGCCGAGGTGTTCGCAAGAAGGAAATGCTTAAACACATACGCCATTTGGTCGAGCCTGCTATTGTCGGCTTAGTTTATAGTCGGGTATTTTTCAAACACCGGCATGTCATCCTTTCTTCATCGTTAATTTATAATCAACATACTATAGATTACTCTCTTCATTCATTCCCCTTAGGCGGCCTACCGCACCCTAGTTTTAAAACAAGATTATGCGTCAATTCTTGTTGCACACGAGAACGCTTTGCAATTGAGCTCAACTAAATCAGCAACAAAGGGAGCCAGATCAAATGAAAATGTATCACTTTGGTGTTTTCTCTATTTTTATGCTACATACCTAAGAATCACAACTTTCAATCACGAAATGCCTACAACCCAAATGTACTGTACTTATAATTTCTCCTTGCACTAAGACATAGACAACAGTAACTATCTTGAATAGAGTCACATGCCACTTTGATGGTAGCTAATCAAACCATTATGTGGAAAAGCAATGATAGTATCCTTATTGGGGAAGCTTAAACACGCCCCACCTAAGTCCCATAATGGGCCAACCTACGTATAGTCCGGAACGATCTTTGAGAGTGGGATAATTGATCTAAAGACTCCAAAGATACAAAGGGTAAGACCCATACGTTAGGATGGGAGGGTTTTACAAATCCAAACCTTAAATGTTTGTCACGTCGTAGAAGTCGATCAGGGGATTCTAATTCTCAAAACTATGAATAATTCTTGACAAGTAGAACTCAAGATAACCTAGGCTTATTAGGTCAAATACCTTGAAATGACTCAAAGGAATGTGCTTTATTCAAAGGAATGTGCTTTATTCAAAGGATTGTTAAGTGGAGTGCCCACACGTTAGCAACTCATCAAGTCCATGACAACTAAGTATCTATGAAATCACCTAATTTTTAAATGAAGTCCTTAGACTTGCCCTTGACTCCAGGCTGTTTTTCTAGAAATCCATGATTCTCAAAAACCTCCACATCGCACTCACCCTTCCGATTGTCTGAAATCACCTTTCCTGGCTTGGGTTGCATTTTTTAACCTACCCAGTTCAAAACACCTTGGGTTTCAAATCTGTCCAACTCCCTGCAACATTGTCTACCCTTCTAAATTAAAATTGTTGGTACTAGGTACGTTCTCATGCAACTCCCTCAACCGTGGATTTGCTGATATATGCCGATTATAGAACTAACCAGCATTTAGAAGTACCTTATTAAAATCATCACCTCTAATCTGGACGATTCAACCAGCCACCAATGCTTGCAAATTCCGTCACCTCTGATGCCGTACTAGTTTCATCTACCTGCTGGTCAGACTCCTAGCTACTTTATTTGTAAACTATAGAGCAGTACACACTTTTTGCAACCAGAACAACATCCTTATGTTTCCGTAATCTGAGCTCCATAGAAATTCAGAAGAAACCTTACAAGAATCCTAACTTTTTGTTCTCAAGCCCTGTATACAAAAACCAACCGTCTGTCACCTAAGGTAGCTTTGTATGGGCAGAAAGAAATGTGGAGGATGGGGGTGGCAAGATCGAGGAATAACCTATTGTGGTGAAGGAACTTCATTCCTAGGGAAGTTAATCCATGTGGTCATGTAAGTATTTGCTGTTTTAAGTTTCAAAATCATCCTAAATTCAGAAAGTTCAAGCATATGCAGAGACCTCGCAGGTCAGGATACAATCTAGGAGGTGCAGGAAGTTTAGCAGCCAACAATCTTTGGGGCTTTCTGCCAGGGCGGGCATAACATTAACCCTCTGCAACCCAATTGGAAGTGGACAAACTTTTATTTACACCCTTGGTAGCATTTGGACTTGAGGCTGCCTAAGTTGAAGCCACAGCTTTCCGCGGACTCTTCCTATTCTCCACAAGCGAGGCGTGATAAGGGAATACTCGCCTCCAAGCTGCCACTCACAGCCTAGCCAAGCGTTTCATTCCCTCTGTTTTATTTAGAATTTCGCTTCCACAGGCGGTCTTGATCACCATGGTTAAGACGTGTGCCACGGAAGGAATTTTCCTGTTAACCTTAGGTTGCAACGGCCCATTGCCTGATTTCTGTGCTGTAAGTTTATACGGCGGGATGAGTCCAACCAATTAGCAAGAGGCAGCTGAAAACTACACTCGTTTAAAAACTGACCACCATAACCTTGGTTTAGGAATCCTCCACACATTCGGCACGAAAAATCCTGGAGGTTATGAAACCTAATGTCCAAATGTGGATGCATTGACTGATTTTCGTAGATAACAATGTGACTCGTCACAAATCTTAAAAAACAATGTGTCAAGTAAAACTCAGAACATATTCTGTTGACTCCCTTGGAGTTTTCTTAGTTGCGCTTCCGCAACTTCTCACGTATATGGTCGAGGTGTGGTCACAGAGGTCCGATCCATTTTACAAATTATTGACCATCAAAGCTTAAAGTTGAACACACTAAATGAGAAAATTCGGTGGCCAATATAGTATACGTAAACGTTTCTCACTTCAACCTCTGGAGCTTGACACAACTTACAAAAGCATGCACGTTGACGGGCATCCCAGATCTCACCTGCTTCTGTTTAACGTAATCGACTTCCCTATTATTGTTTGTCAACCCGAATTCCTCAAGGTTTTGCACGTCGCACATTCAAATTTAGTAGCAGAGTCAGTATTCCCAAAAGAATACGTTCATCCCGAGATAAGAAATTCAAAACTCTATATGATACCGACCGCTACTCTCAATACATTTGCTGTGAAAACTATTTACGCGACCTTCACACTCATAGAGATGAAACAAAAGCATCCAGAGATTTCTCTATTCACCAGAAAGTGGAGAAAGTACCGTAAGTTTTTCGTCGGCTAATGTTGGATCATCAGCCCCAAGAGGTAAAAAATAGCTTGGAAATACGAAAACTCTGATTGTCTACTCTCCGTATTTTGAGCAGCCCTCTCCGGAAAGTTTTTTCGTTAAATTACAGGCAAAGGCTTTGTCACTTTCGTCTGTATTCTCCCCTTTTGAAGCACCACGATCCCAGATGCGCAGAGCCCAAAATGGAGTTTGTTTCTTGCTAGCCAGCAGCCAGTGCGATTCAAATATCACTGCAGAAAGAGGCACTCGGGAAAACCTAGGAATGAATTAGTTCTGTTCGTTTGATCCATTGAACAAGGACACTGAGATGAAAGAGATGGGCTCCCAGTATTCTCGGCGATCCTGCACCTTGGCTGCAGGGGAAGTCATCAGATGTGTATTATTGCGAGCGAGGTTGCGAATCGTGCTCCTGATGTCCGCCAAAGAAAAGTCGTTCGCATTGCACATTGATTTCGACTCACATCTCGCGCGCTCTCGCTCTCTCTCTCTCTCTCTCTCTGTCTGCTCTCTCTCTGCGCGCCCGTTCGAGATGCCCAAGATGTTCTCTCCTCTTTCTCTGCCCCCAAGGTGCTAGACGCAAGAGCAGACCTGCCTTCCATCTGCCTATCTTTCCAATTCACGCTTGAACGGGATTGATTAGTACGCCAGCCTTCTCATTCTCCTCAGCGACCCCCTACTATGCTCCTTGTTGGACACAATCGATTCGGAATCCTGTGCATCGAATGGGGAGAGACATGGAATCAAACAGGACGCAGAGCTCAAATCCTACAAATACGATAAAACTAAACCCCACCGGCGTGCCCTTCCACACTTCGCACGGGTGACCATCTGCGTAGGAGACGTCATTTCTCTCGTCTTTCGCGGTGGAGCTCCTTTCCATGCAAGGGTGAGGACGAGGGCCCTTCCGTTCCATGTGACGATCACTCATTCAAGGACCCGGAAGAGGATGAAACTCGCGGGGGGAGGGAGCGTTGCAGAGGCGAGCTGCGGGTGCATCACATTTCACGAGGCAGTAGGCAACAAAATGGGCAGTTCCGCGCTCCCTCCAGAGTCCAAACTCGGAAAAACGAAAGAGACTCAACGATCGACAGCCGTCTGCGCTGGTTGAGAATCTACTCACGAATGCAGATCTTCACGCACTTCATGCAACCATACTGCAGCTGCTCAGATCTCCCAGTTTGTGCCTCCGAACTCTACAGTTGTCACCCGCAAATTCATCTTTCTGTTGGCCGTCTTCCCTCTCATCCTCCGTGATTCTCCCGGGAATTACTCTACAGTTTTCACTCACAAATTCATCACTCTGTCTGCTCTGCTGTTGTCTCCCTCCCATTCTAAGCTGCTAAGTCTCTCGCTTTGCTCTCATCGATCACAGCGTTTGCACTTTGATCGTTCTGCATTTCCACTCTCTACGCGTCCTGCCTACCTTCTGAGCATCCTCTCATCTCCGAAATCTCTGTGTTCTCTCCGATCTTCCACAGACTTTGATCGTTCGAATTTCGGCGTTTGTTTCCATATTTCTGCACTCAGTTTCAACATTCCCTCCATCTTCAGACTTGCGATGATGTAGATATCTATCTCCACTCACGGGTCTTCCGCCACGAGTGAATCAACAACAGAATTTGCCTTTCTCAACTTGGCATTAAAAACTGAGCAGTCACAGAAAATATCTGAGGCGTTTCCCTGTCACAGAATGCACCCACGTCAACCAACGCGCTAATGGCAACTAAACAAGTCCAACAATCTCCTACTCACACGTATCTCGTTCATGGCAACCAAACATCCACAAAACATGCTCCCATCATCCTCCACGGAAACGCCATCTCAACTCCTTCCCCACATAAATTTTAGAGGAGCTCCAAGGACGCTGCCCAGTCGATGGGGATCTCTAAGAATGAGATAGCATCCCCGCGTGTCTACAGCCTTGTGTCTGGTGAGCCACAATCCGGGTTGCACCACCTGCAACGGGTTCATCCAATGGAGAGTGGGGAGAGAGGGCTGGAATTCATGAAATCCATCCTAGTAGGAGAGCAGTCCACTACCAGGCAAAAATACCGGCTGGGCATTTTTGCTTGAGCCACTGCTCCAGCCCTACAGGCTGGCGCGGGGATCCCCTCTTATTATTAGCATATCCTACTTGATGAAGGTCCTCGGGAAGCTCTAGACGACTGTCTATACCGTACGATCACGTACTTTTCTTTCATTGAATTCACATCTGAGCGCATGAGCAATCCTTGTGAAGGTCATACGTCCGATCGTTGTCAGCCTTCCTGAGTTGTCACCCGGAAAATAATTTGCCTGTCACTGTCTTTAGCTTCCTCAGGACCTCCACTCTCAGGAAATGCCCAAGCGGAAATGCCTCCCTTGGGCATTTCCTTAAAAGCTTTCCGACAAATTTCAAATGGCCTATGTCTCCATAACTGAGAGGCCCTCTTATTCTTTTTCTTGCATGTGTCTTGAGCCAATAGGATCCAACGATCTCTGGCATTAACACATTGAAGATCTATCTCACTTTGGGTTAGAGTGTCCAAAAACCCACTGTCATGAACCTATTAATAACTATACTCTTAATATTAGCCAATGAGAGGTCACCTTCAAAATAGAGAAATAGATGGTACATTGGCACCTAAGGGGTGCACTTATCATGATGTAAAGTAGCATGTGAGTTTGAAAGATAGGTACTTTTTGGGGATCCATATACCGAGATCTAGGAAGGGAGGAGGGTAATCTATGAGGGAGGGGTTGATAAAGAAAAATAGAGGTATAGAGGCAAATTCGTATACTCTTTTACACAAAGAGGTGTGGATATAGAGGTCTAGTCACCTATATAATGGGAGATTTTTCTTGGAAGAGCAAACATAGGTGCTATTAGCACTTTTTATCATGTGCACAAGGGCATAGACAATTTAGCAATAAATACCTAGAATGTTAGGAAAATAGCATTCAATCAATTAAAACCCATGTGACATGCAAGGAAGAGAGGAGAGGGTACTAAGTTTACCTAAATATCAAGTGTATTAGGTAAAAAGAGGAGAGTGTATTATTTTTTAAGTTTGCCTTTTCAAAGCAAGGCAATGTTTTTGAAGGTTTCTAGCTTCTTAAATCATAGATACATAGTGTAAGGCGCACATGTGACTCTCTCTCTCTCTCTCTCGCTCTCTCTCTCTCTCTCTCGCACAACAAACTTCCTAGTTGACAACATTGCACAAGTCACCCTTGATGCATTCAAATCGTTTTAGGAATTCGTGGGAAGTAGTGAGACAGCTTTTAGCATCCAAGAGCTGACAAGCAATGATGCAAATTTTAGCATACAAGAGTTGACAAGCAACGAGGCAAATTCTAGCATGCGAAAGCATGGATGTGAAAGAAGGAATTGTGTGATTAGCTAGTAGGTGATTATTATTTGGCAAACGTTTCCATGTACATAATAAGGAGAGAATAGGGAATTTGGAAGAAGAGCACATTAGTTGTAAGTAAGCTGTATGTGGATGATCTTCTAGGAAAACTTTAGAGGTGCATGGTAGACACACAACACCTATATGGAGGAAGAGTAGGCTTGCCCAGGAAGAGGTCTAGAGTGTGCAGTAAGAACCCGGCTCCCTTGTTTAAGGAGGCAATGAGTGACAACGGTGGTGATTCGTCCCCCCAAATTGTGCAAGATACGTTCGAGGAAGAAGCCTCCGTCGAGGGAAGCGAAGAAGGAGATCCAGCCGGCCCCCATACTCATAACGAGGCCCTCGAGGAAATGCCATCATATGTGGAAGTGTTGGCTAAGAAGTTTCAGAGCAGTTTCTCCTCCCTCCCCGAAGACGGGGCCAAGAAGATCCTACAAGCTGAGCTGGGTAGAAGAGCGAAGGAGGTGGAAAGGATGCCCTAGTTTGAGTCAGGCAAGAAACACAAGACGTTTTGCATGCTACAAGTGGAAGATGTACATGTCCAACTAGAGCGCCGAGCACGAGCAGTGGTCTACCTATTCTTCACGGGTCGAGTCCCATCCCTTGTGGAGTTGGAGCAATTCATGTCCTACGAATGCGACCTCCCGTCGAACGATTACTCAACTAGATTCATGGGGAAGGGCTTCTTCCTCATCCACTATGTGTCTGAGGCGATTAGAGATGACATGTTGGCTAGATCATTCTATTTTTCAAGGGCCCCTATTTTGGTTCTTCCTTGGAGTGCAGACTTCAGCGTCGACAGATTCCTCCTCCACGAATGCCTAGTTTGGATCGAGTTCCTGTTTATCCCATTGTGGTTGGAAGAAAACTTTGGGATGGTGGCTGCCTCTCTCAGTCGTGTCTTACAGATTCCTCCATCTACCCATCGGGCAAAAAGAGAGCGTGGGTGTTGTGGGACAGATCGCAGGAGACTCAAGACTTCACACAAGTGTAGTTCCTTGACAGACCACCCCTAGCTCTACATATCAAGTTTAGCCCATTTCCTGATGCATGCTTTGTCTACGAGGGCCTAGGCCAATTTGCGCGCAATTATCCTCTCAAACCGGCAAACACAGCACTGGTGAAGGGGGTAGAGACAATGGAAGAGGGCGCCAAAGGCAAAGAGGAGGTAGAGCCTTGGTCAATCCATGACACAAGCCAAGAAGGAGAGGACGCGTTGTCACGTGCCACCGGACTAGAAGATCATCATGCAGCTACCCCCAGTATCCGTCCTAGCTCCGCTCCCTAAGACCAGTCAAAACACTGGATGGTGGTGGGATGGAAGGGTAGGATACATCAACAGTCATAGGTCGACGTGCAATCAATTTCTCATGATAGAGCTTCCAATCACAGTGAAACCAAAAAAGAAGATATTTCTTTTCACACACAAAGTCACCACTTAATCAATTGGAGAAGAAGAACACAATCACACCACGAAAACGACAGCAGACTGGGTACAATATCCCCCCCTAGATGAGTGGCTCACACTTCCTCATTTAGAGTATTTATGACATTTCATAAAAGCACCAAGGAGCCAAAATTATCCCTCTCATCCAAAAATGAGGGATTTGCTTTACATAGCCTTCTTAGGGCCCAAAAATGAATTATGTCCACTATAAAATATATTGCTCAAACTTGCAATAATAAAGCAAATACAAAAATTATCCCATGGCCATATATAATGTGCTGTGCGACACCTCGATCGGTACCCTCGCACTAACTCCAATCCTCGCTATGAGTTCCATCACCTGTACTCAAGCCGCCAATTACATTAGTTATTAACAATCGATTGAACAAATCATCGAATCAACCGATTCCAACATAACCATGCTCAAAGCACAATAATCAAGCACAACACCAATAATACTAGCGACATCAGTATTAACATGGAATCACCCACAATACCGATCATCTAGCATGGCAAAACACAAGCTAGCCAGGCGTCCCCAACTAACCACACAAAGTATCCACTAGGACCCCCGCCGCATCCAATGCGCTCCTATGGAGTACTTTGCCATAGTCACACTTGACTAAAATAATAATGTCCAAAGCAAGATATATCAGAAAATATAATTTTCGTAACATCCCTCTTGCTTGGATTGCAACTGACCTCAGTTGCATGTTTGATTATAGGAACTAATGAGGTCTAGAAAAGTTCGAAAGAACCACTCAGGCATCCACTGAGCATCATCTCTCGGATGATTCTTAAATTTGAGCAAGTATTTAATATAGACATTTCCTTTTCGGGTCAAGATCTATTGATGATCAATAATGCATTCGGGTTCTAAAATTTCTTCTTCATCAACAATCAATGGGGCCTCTTCATAGACAGGATGAATAGGTAAAGGTCTTTTGAAGGGCTTTAAGAGGCTGATATGGAAAGCATTATGTATTTTCCAATTATCAGGTAATTCAAGCCTATAAGCTAGATCATTGATTTTCTGAATCACCTTGAATGGTCCATAAAAACATGGGGACATCTTGATTACTGGCCATTTCTCAACACTCTTCAATCTTCTTTTCTCAATCTGAAGAAGTACATAATTGCCTTCTTTAAAAAGCATGTGTTTCAGTTTCTTATTAGCTTGTTTTGTGTACTTCTCTTGAGCTATAGCTTCTCAAACCTCTTTGAGAATATTTTGATAGTCATGGGTAAATGCATCTGCTGCCTCCACTCTATGGGTCAATCGTGTGATAGGAATAGGTAAAACCTTCCCATAGATAATCTCAAAGGGTGCTCTTCCAGTTGCAGAATGAGGAGTATTATTATAAGCAAACTGTAAGAGATGAAAGTATTTATCCCAAGTCTTTGGTTGACTTCCCACATAAGTTCTTATCATATCCCGAATAGTATTGTTTGTAACTTCAGTTTGTCCATTCGATTCCGAATGAAAAGCTAATCAGAAATCTAACTTAGTGCCTAGATTATGAAATAATGCAGTCTAGAAATTACTGCAAAACTTTCAGACACTATAATCTTTGGCAAGCCATGATGAACAAAGATATGCTTGATGAATAAATGTGCAGCTTACTGAGCTGTTAAAGTCTTCTTGCATGGGATGAAATAAGCTTGCTTACTAAAGCGGTCTACTATCGTCCAAATCATATCATTTTGATTCATTGTAATAGGAAAACCTGTTATGAAATCCATAGATATTTGTTCCCAAGGTTGCGTAGGAATAGGCAAAGGCATTAGCAATCATGGGGTCTTTCCTTTATAACTCTTGATCTTCTGACAAGTGATGCATTCGGCCACAAACTTAGCCACATCTTTTCTTATAGTAGGCCAATGAAATTCTCTTGCTATCACTTGTAAAGTGGCAGTCACTCCCCTATGTCCCATATATGGTGGTTGGTGCATTTCTTCCATTACAATTTGTCTAAAGGGTCGAGTGATGCATAATTTCTTTTGATAAAAGAGGTATCCATCATTGCATGAATAGTCCAACATAGGATTCCAATTATTATCCTTTAATTTTTTCCATGTATCGAAAAAGTCTGGATCACCTTGATAAGAATTCTTCATACCTTCGAAAAGCTGGGTCTCTACAGTAGTGATGTGATTAATAGTTGGCTTTTTGCTAAGAGCATCAGAAACTACATTCTCTTTTCCAGGTTGATATTGAATCATGGGCTAAAAACTCTGTATAAATGATGCCCACTTGATGTGCCTATCGGATATTAGTGGCTGAGTCAACAAATGCTTGATACTTTGCTGATCGGTTTTGATAAGAAACTCAGCTCCCATGGAGCATGGGTGGTTGTGGCTGATGCGCCATGAGAGGAAAATAAGGATACTAAGTATATCAGAATCAAAGGGATGAGAAAGTGTAATTCGAGTGTATGGTAAGAAATGGATGGCGAAAGATACTAAGTGTATGAAATATAAAGCAAAAGAAATCACTTATCTCGCTCTTTGATCGGAGGTAGAAAGGACTAGAGTGGGAGATATGTGATCAATGATGTCGCTCGTAATCGTCTTTGCACTCGACTGATCTCCAATTAATTGCTAGGTGATTCGCGGTTCCAATCGCCTTTGCTAGTCAGTGGAGTGGCCTCTCACTTTTGTGTTGCAGATCGCCAAGAAGAAAGCTTCTTTTTTGAACTTTAGAGCTCTCTCTTTTAAAACAATAATAATGATAAATTCCTTAGAGGACCTTTGAACCTTTGGGGTCCTTTGCTTTGGTTTAAAAAAAAATCAAAAGGAACTTTCGCTTGAAACGCTGAGGCGTCTGCATCGCACGATGGTAGAGACAAAGGAGGTGGCCAAGGAGGTGGCCGCTATGATGAGACTACAGGGATGCACCGCGTTGACAGAGGCCCGTGAGCCATAAGCTCTACTGCCGGCGACTGTAGGTAGGAAGATGCAATAGAGGTGGCCTCTATGCAAACTGTTGCACTGCGCGCGGGTGGAGTGTGGGACTGCGCACGGGCAACGGTCTATCTTAATGAGTAGGTTGCCTTTGACTGTAGGTCTACAGGCTGCAGACGGGCACGCAAATGGAAAACTTTGGAGTCCCAAGGTTTCCAAAGGTGACTACTGCACAGATTATGGAGGGCTGGAGGCGATAGGTAGAGTTCTTCGACGGTCGAGAGAGTCTTTGCTGCTCTGCGCCCGAGGAGTTTGCGGCTCTACTCGTGGCAGCTCTGCACGTGGTAGACTGGAGAACTAGCACTGAGCAGAGGTAGGAGAGTAGATAGTTGGCAGTAGCGGGGCAAACCAAAGAGCTCTAATAATGAGCAGCAGTGGAGACAGTCGGGGGGTTTTCATTCAGGATTTTTTTTTTTCAAGGAGATTCTTTTGATGGTTCAAAGTACCCATATAGCCTGTGGGCATTAAACTCTTCAAGTGAACCTTGAGCCTCGTTCAAATTTTGATGCAGAGCTTCCCCCTTCTCAGAAACCACACTTTCTTTTGGAGCTTCCTTCTCCCTAAGCTTTGGAGTGAACCAAAGCTCTGATACCACTGAAGCCAAAAAACAAGATATTTCTTTTCACATGCAAAGTCACCACTTAATCAATTGGAGAAGAAGAACACAATCACACCACGAAAACGACAGCAGATTGGGTACAATCTCCCCCCCCCTAGATGAGTGGCTCACGCTTCCTCATCTAGAGTATTTATGATATTTCATAAAAGCACCAAGGAGCCAAAATTATCCCTCTCATCCAAAAATGAGGGATTTGCTTTACATAGCCTTCTTAGGGCCCAAAAATGAATTATGTCCACTATAAAATATATTGCTCAAACTTGCAATAATAAAGCAAATACAAAAATTGGCCCATGGCCATATATAATGCGCTGTGCAACACCTCGATCAGTACCCTCGCACTAACTCCAATCCTCGCTATGAGTTTCATCACCTGTACTCAAGCCCCTAATTACATTAGTTATTAACAATCGATTGAACGAATCACCGAATCAACCGATCCCAACATAACCACGATCAAAGCACAATAATCAAGCACACACCAATAATACTAGTGACATTAGTATTAACATGGAATCACCCACAATACCGATCATCTAGCATGGCAAAACACAAGCTAGTCAGGCGTCCCCAACTAACCACACAAAGTATCCACTAGGACCCCCGCCGCGTCCGATGCGCTCCTATGGAGTACTTTGCCATAGTCACACTTGACTAAAATAATAATGTTCAAAGCAAGATATATCAGAAAATATGATTTCCGTAACATAGCGACATGTAGCTGGATGTTCCTCTCAAGAATGGAGGTGAAGAGTTGGAATTTGCCTCCCAGGTCGATGAAACCCAGCCTCAGCAACATGAAGCACAACCCAATGAAGACATGCCCGAAGCAAACCAAAAAAAACGAATGGTCGAGGTGGGAATCTGGGGTGGTGAGTGTGTACGCCTTGAATTGTCTATGCGAACGGAGGGAACGTTGGAGTTAGCTAAGCACAAGAATAAAAGGCAGCCATTGGATCTTAGGAGGAGATTGGTGGAACTTCACGGAGAAAATCACAGGCCGCACTCAAGTAGGAGCCTCCCTAATGGAAGTAGAGCAATAAGAGTGGGATGATTTTTGTCTGAAACGTGGCCTAGTCGATGCTATAGAGTTAGACCAGGAAGGCCTTAAGGGTTTTTCTTGGAACAACCACCGAAAGGGAGCAGAATTCAAGGCCGCACACCAAGATCACTTCTACCTGTCTGAGGAGGGTTGGTGGATCCGTGCCCTAGCAAACTGCGAGTATGTCACATACACATCCACATACCTAATCACATGTCGATGCTGTGGAGGTTTAGCCTTTCATGCAAAACCGACAGATCTTTTGAGGTACCCCTCAAATTAAATCCCCTACTCCTGAAGTTGTGAGATTATTGCATAGCCGTCAAAAGGACGTGGACTATGGATACAGAAGAGGCATCTGATTTATTGACCAAGTGGGACATTGCGATCCGCAGAGTTAATGCCTTAACTAAAGAAGCCAACAAGAAATTGAAAGTAGGACAGAAGCTGAGTCGTGAAGCCGTCATCAAGATCTATGAAGTATTGTGGTTGACACTCCAAGAGTATCCTAAATATCAAATAGCTACCACACTACTGACAGAGATGGAGGTCACCATCCATGAAGTCAAGTTAGCAGAGGTTGAGCAGGCCTGTCTTGAAAGCAGGCTGACATGGCTTACAGTCGAGGATGCCCCTCCAAGGTATTTTTCCAGTTGGTCAAAAGTGTTGAGATATCGAGCTCCACTCATGATATGCCAGGGTGACCATTGTGCATTTATGTCACCGACTTGTTAGCTACAGATGCACTTGGTACACCACCCATGAATAATAGCTGGATGACAGCTATCCTTATGTACTCTAGTTTGTTTTGGCTTACACGACTAAGAAGAGGAAAATTGTTTTCAGCCTCCACCTTTGTGTGTATTCCCCCATTGTGTATGTGAGAAAGCCGCAAGTGAGACTCCTTCCTTCTCTCCCACTATCTTCACATGGTATTAGAGCTTGGTTCGTGGTAAGGAGCTCAAGAAAGCAAACCAAGTTCATAGTGTCCTGATAAGAGGACCAGTGTTGCTTTCCATTTTCGAGTTTGGGAGCAAATCTCTACAGGTAGCATAGCCGGAAAGTGCAAGAGTGCATTGTCTTAGATTGAGACGCCCTTCGCGGTGTGGTGAGAGGGCAATATATACTGCTTTGGATTTCTAATTCTAGGCCATTTTGGGGCCCATTTTGGAGGCGGAAGTTCTCCGCAAACACTGAGAAAAGGCCTTGTTTTTTGCTGTGCGACCACTGCTCTGCAGGTCGGTGAAAAGTTACCACATAAATTGCATCGTATGCCTGTGCACAAAGATATTGGGAGTTACAAAATCATCACTAGGAAGTGACTGTGTGGTCAAATACCACTTTCATCAGTTTTGCAGATTTGCCCTTGTGAGGCAGAAGCTGTGTTTTTTTGCAGAGAGAGAATATTTTGCAGTGTTCTGTAATGGCGTCTGATTCTCTTTCACAGATTGTCACTGAAAAGCTTGACAAGAACAACTTCCAAGCATGGAAGTTTAGAATGACGAATTTCCTTATGGGAAAAGGCTATTGGGAGTTCATTATAGGAAATGAAGAAGAACCAGTTCTTCCTAATGTTCCCAATCAACAGGAAATGCACGCATTTAGAGGATGACTACCACATGAAGGTGAAGAAAATTGCAGATGCACTTGCTTCCATTGGGTCGCCAGTGGAAGATGATGATTTAGTTTCTGTGACCTTGAATGGTCTAGGAAAGGATTATGCACAGTTTCGAACATCCATTGCCGTCCGTGAAAAATTTCTTGATTTTGAGGAGTTGTTTGCTCTTCTAATTTCTGAAGAGCAGAGAAATGGTGGTGCATCTTCTTCAGGAGGAACTTCAAAAGAAACTATCTTCTACTCAAATGCTGGAAGAGGTAGAGGCAGAGGTAGAGCAGGCCGATTTGGAGGCCATGGTAGAAATCAAAATATGTAGCAAACTCAAGAAAACCAGTCCTATGGAGGAGGATGTGGTAACTCTAGAGGCAGGGGCAGCCAAAGAGGTCATGGTGGATGGCAGAGGCCAAAATGCAAACAGCAATGTTGAATGCTACTACTATGGTAAAATGGGTCATATGGCTAAAGACTGCTATAAAAAGCAGAATGACATCATGAATGGAAAATTGCAGTAAGGGAATTTTGCATCTTCTAGTAGACAGGGTGATGACAGAAATGAGCATCTGTTTATGGTGCAGCACATGACCAATTCTGTGACAAGTGCAAAAGAAAGCAATGATGTGTGGTATGTTGACTCAGGTGCATTAAACCACATGACAGGTCATGCAGAATGGATGCAAGATGCAAGGAAAATGGAAAGACCAAGATTTGTGGAGACTGGTGATGATACTGCACATCCTATTGTGCAGATTGGTAAAATTCCTTTGTCTATGCAGGATGGGAAAAAGAAATACCTGTCTGATGTATTTCATGTCCCGAATATCACCAAGAACCTGGTTTCTGTTGGTCAAATGGTTGAGCAGGGCTTGCAAGTCAGATTTAATCCTCATGGATGCTTTTTTGAGAATATGAAAAATAACGGTCGCTTGATAGCAAAAGGAAAGAAGAAGGGCAGGATGTTTACATTGGATGCGGACATGCTTGAATTGAGTGCAGAAATGTTTGCACATGGGATCGGTGTAGTTGCAGATATTGATATCTAGCATAAACGCATTGGTCATGTTAATGTACAGTGACTTAAATCAATGCAGGCCCAAAACATTGTTGCAGGATTACCTAAATTCAAGGTTGCAGAAATGCATAAGGTATGTGAAGCTTGTCAATTTGGAAAACAGGCAAGGAAACCATTTCCTAGACATGTTCAAGAGAGTAAGAAGCCATTGGAATTAATCCACTCTGATGTGTGGACTACTAAAGCTGCATCTAATGGAGGCTGTCATTATTTTATCACTTTTATTGATGACTATAGCAGAAAAGTTTGGGTGCATTTTATAAAAAAGAAAAGTGAAGTGTTTGGGCATTCCAACACTTTTAAATCTATGGTTGAAAAAGAAACAGGCCTGCAAATAAAATGCCTAAGGTCAGATGGAGGGGGAGAGTACCTCTCAAATGAGTCTGCAAGCTTCCTGCAAGAGCATGGCATAAAGCAGCAATATTCATGCAGTCATACCCCACAGCAAAATGGACTTGTAGAAAGGAAAAACAGGCATATTGGAGAGGTATCTCGGGCCATGCTAAATGAAAAAGACCTACCAAATTATTATTGGGCTGAAGCAGTTGCTACAGTAGTTTACATAATGAACAGGACTCCCACGCAGCAATACAAGGCATGATGCCAGAGGAGATGTATACTGGTAGGAAACCAGATATTTCTCATTTGAAAATTTTTGGTTGCATTGCCTATGTTCATATGCCAGATGAGTTGAGGTCCAAGTTGGATCCAAAAGCTGAGAAGTGCATCTTTATTGGTTATTGTTTACAGCAGAAAGGGTATAGATACTATAAGCCTTCTACTCGTAAGTTTACAGTGAGCAGAGATGTTGTCTTTGATGAGATGAGTAGCTGGTATAAACCAGTAAATGTGATTGATGATGTAGATGCACAAAATGGTAATGTTGCACAGAATTCACAGCAGCAATCACAAAATATTAGTGGACCTATAGTGTCCTCTAGCACTGGTTACATACTTCGCCATGGACAGGCAGATTGAGATCAGGAGAATCTCCTCAAAGCAATGCAGATAGTGGTATGTAGGTATCACGAAAAGGAAAAAAGAAGGTAGATCAGCCCATGTTTGATGTGAATGCAGGTCACTCTTATGTGGATGGTGAATCTAGTGGCTCAGAACAGAGCATTGTTGACGAGTTAGGTATTCCTTCTATTGTTACACCTGGAGTAAGGAAGACCAGGGATGTTTTGAGAGCACTTGGAAGTGAGCCTATTTTGTGCAGGTATACCAGAGCTAGGTATCCTATGGATAGGCTGAAATATGATGGATATACAGCCATTCACTATGCCTATATGGTCAAAGTGATACAGGAACCAGATTCCACTTTTTTTGAGCAAGCCATGGGAAAAGAAAAATGGGAGAAAGCCATGGATGAAGAAATGGATGCCTTGGAAGCAAATGCTACATGGGAATTGGTGCCTTTGCCTAAAGACAAGAATGCAATTGGTTGTAAGTGGGTTTATAAGGTAAAGCACAATGCAGATGGTTCTGTGAACAGATACAAGGCAAGATTAGTTGTCAAGGCATATGCACAGACATATGGCATTGATTATGAAGAAACATTCAGTCCGGTTGCAAGGATGACAACCGTAAGAGCAGTCACTGCTACGGTTCCATCAAAGGGATGGTCTTTACATCAGATGGATGTAAAGAATGCCTTCTTGCATGGTGATTTGCAAGAAGAGGTCTTTATGGAGCAGCCACCAGGTTATGTTATGCTGTTCATCCTGAGTTTGTTTGCAGGTTGAAGAAAGCCTTGTATGGCTTGAAGCAAGTACCTAGAGCATGGTCTGACAAGATAGGACAATATCTTGTCACTATTGGCTTTCAGATTTCCAAGGCAGATTTCTCACTTTATGTGAGAAAAATAGAGAAAGGTATTATACGGCTTGTCATTTATGTTGATAATTTGATCATCACAGGTGATAGTGATGAAGATATCCTTCATGTGAAAATGCTATTGAAGTAGAAGTTTGAGATGAAGGATTTGGGAGAGCTGCATTATTTCTTGGGCATTGAGGTGATTATATCACCAAGTGGGATACGGCTCTTGCAGAGGCAATATGGATTGGACATGCTGTCCAAATATGGGATGATATGCTATAAGACTATTTTAGTTCCTTTGGAGCAGAATGTGAAGTTGAGCATAGATGCAGGTGAGTTTCTGGAAGACCCTACTATGTACAGACACATAGTAGGAAGTTTGATTTATATGACTATTACCAGGCCAGATTTGAGCTATGCTGTTGGATTGGTAAGTCAGTTTATGCAGGCTCCAAGGAAACCGCATTTCGATGCGGCTAGACGCATACTCAGGTATGTGAAGTCCACATTGCAGTATGGACTATTTTATGAGACTGGGGTTCAGATTCAGTTGCATGGATACACTGATGCTGATTGGGCTGGTAGTATTTCTGATAAACGATCTACAAGTGGATATGTATTCTCATTTGGGAGTGTTGCAGTCACTTGGTAGCAAGAAACAGCCTACAGTTGCCTTGTCGAGCATAGAGGCTGAGTACAAGGGTGCAGCAATGGCTGCATGTGAGGTAGCTTGGTTGCATAAGCTACTTTATGATATGCATTAGTCTACAGATGGGCCAGTTGTCATTTATTGTGACAAAATGAGCAGTATACACTTGGCAAATAACCCAATCTATCATAGCTCAAATCTAGCCTGGTAATAGTCATATAAATCAAACTTCCTACTATGCATCTGTACATAGTAGGGTCTTCCAGAAGCTCACCTGCATCTGTGCTCAACTTCACATTCTGCTCCAAAGGAACTGAAATAGGCTTACAGCCTGTCATCCCATATTTGGACAACATGTCCAATCCATACTGCCTTTGCAAGAGCCAGAGGCAGTCGATAGAGCGAGCAAGGAAAAGCGAGCGGGCCCAAAAAAGCGAGCGAGCTTTTCCACAATTTCCTTATCGAGGTACTCAACATAGCTTTGTGGAAACCACTATTTGGGAAGATTATCGAAAATAAAACTTATGTTACTATGTGTATCTATACCAATATTGCGAATTATAGTCTACCTTAACTTCCAATTAGAGCCATACTCACATTATGCAACAATAGTATGTGGGTTTGAAAGAGACCGAATTTCCACTCCAAAGCGAATTCCATTACTGATACAACAATTCTTTTGCATTTGAAATGGGTCTTATTATCAAACTCCTTCAATAATCAAACAAATGCGTTGCTTGATATGTTGAACTTAGTAACGTAAACATCACTTCACCCATATGCGGGGAAAAAAAACTGTCTGTAGACTTCATAGCATGGGATTGCATCAACACTTATGACATTCAAAATGGTTCTTCTTATTAAAAGTGTTATCAACCATGAAAGAAGTGAATGTTTAAAAATAGTTCACCCGTATGTTGAAAAACCTGTGTCATTTATGACATTCAAAATTGTTCTTGCAACCATCCTGTAGTTCCTAGAGATTTTGCCCATACTTCCAACCCCTTCCCTTCAACCACTAAGAGGTATCTAATAGTTTTATAGAACACTTGAGATATCATCACCTCCTAATACAAAACCATTATTACTATTTGTAGAACACTTGAGATATCATCACCTCTTAATACAAGACCATTCTTACTATTTGTAGAACACTTGAGATATCATCACTCCTTCCCTTCAGCCACTAAGAGGTACCTAATACTTTTGTAGAGCACTTGAACCATTCTTACTATTTGTAGAACACTTGAGATATCATCACCTTTTAATACAAAACCATTCTTAGGATTTGTATAACACTTGAGATATCATCACCTCTTAATATAAGACCATTCTTAGTATTTGTGGATCACTTTAGATATCATCGCCTCTTAATACAAGACCATTCTTACTATTTGAGAGATTAATGGATTAAAGGTTTGAAGCTCATAGGAGACGAAGGAAGAGAAAGTCAGTTTCAACATGAGGACAATAAAACTAATTGGAATATTTTGACTTATGTATTATACCTTTTTGAAGACTATGAATTTAAGTCAGTTTCAACATTAAGATGATAAAACTAATTAGAATATTTTGACTTATGTATTATCTATTTTTGAAGACTATGAATTTTAATGAGGAGAGGCATGCACACTACTTAGTAAATACGCTAGTACTACTAGTAGCCTACGACCATTAAGCCTAGTAGCACCAGTGTGATTTTGAGCCTTGTATCAACCTTTTGATAATTTTCTTTCATCGTTAGTGCAATAGAAATTATTCTTTCTATCAGAAGAATCTTGCCAAATTTATTCAAAGTGATGATTTTGTAGTCTACAGCCACTATTCTCTGACTCCCAAAAATATATTAAATGTGAGCACCCATTTATCTTGTATGATCAACCCTAGAGTATGCTGCAATAGGACATTACTAGAACAAAAAAAATATGAATTGATATGGTGATGTTCGGTGTGAAATAACCAAATTAAGGATTTAATAAGAAAGAAAACAATCAGAATCAATAGGCTATTCAATGGCTCAAATCTGCACAACAATTATAGTGTGCCTCCCAACTCTTATGCATTCCAGCTCCTCATGTTTGAAAGAATGCAAACAATAATGAAATCACATTATCTTTAGTTTCAAAGTAAGCAAAGCACCAAAAATAAATGCAAACATACTGGATGAGGAATAAATAGGTATAGATATAGATAGACCTATATATATGCATTTATAGATATAATGATGATTAAAGTTAGACAGTCATAATAATATTATGTGTACTATCATTGGGATTAGGACTACTATTGGTAATATTGTATGTAGTAATAGGAGAACTACCATTAAGGAACACTCTAATAAAATTACTAATGGTGGTGACAAAACTACCACTAGTAGTTTGGTAATTACCCCTAACATCTACAACAAATATTTGATGGGTAGCTAGTATTCGGTCAAAAGGCCCCAATTGTGTTATAATAATGGACCAAAAAAGGGAGTGCTATAGCATCACCTAAGGGTCACTTTTTATCCATGAAAGAAACAAGTCGGTGCAACCTAGGTCATATAGATCTAGGTCATGTGGAGTGGTTCGCATCTCTTTCCTTGACAAAAAAGCTACACTACCTTTGATAGTAACTACAAAGATTGCTACCATAGTGCCGTAGAGTAGCCCCTAGGTTGCACCATCATCCTTTTTTGCTTTTGAGCCATTAAGTTTGATCCACTGATTTTATGTAGAATTATTCTACTATATGTTCACATGTCCTTAATAGAATCTTGATATAATCCCTTCCATTGTAAGTACTTTTACTATAAGTTTCACATATCCTTAACAAACCACTAGGCTTCAACACAGATTCATTTTTATGTTTCAAGCCTCAAACTCAAACACCCTTGTAAAAGGGATAATGTATTAAAGCTACATTCAATCCATCAAATCTTTTGAATGATAGTTCTATTGAAAATTCATGTATCATCAATAGGATTTCATCCATTATATGTTCATTTGTCTTTAATAGTATGTCTAAAAATTCATGTATCTTCAATATTATTTCTCTCATGTGTTCCAATATCTTCAAAAGGATACCTTTATTTATTACCAAACTTGAGCATTGATTTGTATTTATCAAACAAAATTTCACTCCACCTATTCTTTAGAATGAAATTTTTTCGCCAAAAGTGGGCCAAACGTAAGGTCTTTCCATATATTCTTAAGAATGAAATTTTTGGCCTTACGTTGGCAAGTCTATGGAATGAGGGTAAGGCCAAAGTCTCTGGTATGGTGCATTAGGTCTTGATTAATTCTTCTTTAGGCTTGAATATTTAATGCATTAACTTCATGACTATTATTTATGCTTGAGCTTGTAATGTATTGATTTCATGACTTAGGAAGTTATATCTAACATGTCCCAAATTTAATGGAAATTAATATCCTACATAACACAACAAAGTATCATCATATCCCTTCCCAAAATCAATGCTACCTAGCAACTCTCTTGGCATTTTGACTACCTTGCATTTGAGTTAGCTATGATGAAGAATGTTTCCTGCCTTTGGAACCTCTTAGAGTTACCGTTAGCATGATCTAATTTCATGTACCCCAAAACTTGAGACTTGGAGATTCCCATATCACACCAGCGGTAGCTGTCTTGTCCACTATCAATGCTAGTAAGAGCTGGGCCCCATAGACTGGTAAAAGAAGTCTTTTTGGAGGTTCAATTTTTTCCCTCCGTCTTCTGTAGGCCTCATGATGAAATAGGATATATTCATCACCCTACATTTAATGCAAGAATTGAGACAACTTTTTTTGGACCTGACTATGCAGTTTACATCTTAAAATTGGTGCTAAAATTGCAGACTGGGAGATTCCCATATCACACCAATGTTAATGCGTTGCCTATTTTAGGCATTCAAACCTAAAAGTAGCACCCCATATCTTTAGACTTGCATATCCGAATGGGGTCATGTCATATATCAAATCGAATGGCAAGATCCAATTTAGATGGTTTTCATGTCCATTTTCTCCATCAACTAAAACTATATTCATCAAATAATGTTGTTTATCAATTTTTGGCATACCCCCCCCCCAAAAATCAAGACCCCCATTGCAAAGAAGGGTAAGGAACACAAGTGCTTGTTCTTATGCTCATGAGACAAAAAAATGCATGAAATAGGCAACCAATGGGGTCCTAATTTTGCTGTATGTATGTAAGTATGTATATATGTATGTATATACATACATATATATCTATATGTGTATGTGTGTGTGTGTGTGTGTGTGTGTGTGTGTATTACTAAAAAAAAAGTGTGTGTATGTATGTATGTATGTATACATATATATATATATATGTATATGTATATGTTGATGCATATATGTATATATTGATGTATATATTGATGCATACAATTTTGATATATGGAGAAAATGGACATTAAAACCATCTAAATTGGCTATTGTCGTTCGATTTGATATATGACATGATCCCATTTGGATTTGTAAGTCCAAAGATATGGGGTCCTACTTTCCCCCTACTTTTAGGGTGTGAATGCCTAAAATAAGCAGGGCATTAACGCACTACCTATTTCATGCATTTAGGCCTCAAAAGTAGGACCCCATTGGCAACACAATGGGGTCCTAGTTTTGAGGCCTAAATGCATGAAATAGATAGCGCGTTAACGCGCTGCCTATTTTAGGCATTCAGGCCCTAAAGTTAGTACCCCGTATCTTTGGACTTGCATATCCAAATGGGGTCATGTCATATATCAAATCGAACGGCAAGATCCAATTTAGATGGTTTTCATGTCCATTTTCTCCATCAACTAAAACTATATTCATCAAATAATGTTGTTGATCAATTTTTGGCATACCCCCCCAAAATCAAGACCCCCATTGCAAAGAAAGGTAAAGAATACAAGTGCTTGTTCTTATGCTCGTGAGACAATAAAATGCATGACATGGGAAACCAATGGGGTCTTACTTTTGATGTTTGTATGTATGTATGTATGTATGTATATATATGCATGTCCTAATTTTGAGGCCTAAATGCATGAAATAGACAGTGCATTAATGCGTTGCCTATTTCAGGCATTCAAGCCCTAAAAGTAGGACCCCGTATCTTTGGACTTACAAATCTAAATGGGGTCATGTCATATATCAAATCAAATGGCAAGAGCCAATTTAGATGATTTTCATGTCCATTTTCTGCATATATCAAAATTGTATGCATCAATATATACATATATGCATCAACATATACATACATACATACATACATACATATATATATATATATATATATATATATATATATATATGTATGTATGTATGTATGTATGTATGTATGTATGTATGTATATGTTGATGCATCAACATATACATACATACATACATACATATATATGTATGTATGTATGTATGTATGTATATGTTGATGCATATATGTATATATTGATGCATACAATTTTGATATATGGAGAAAATGGACATGAAAATCATCTAAATTGGCTCTTGCCATTTGATTTGATATATGACATGACCCCATTTAGATTTGTAAGTCCAAAGATACGGGGTCCTACTTTTAGGGCCTGAATGCCTGAAATAGGCAGCGCATTAATGCCCTGTCTATTTCATGCATTTAGGCCTCAAAATTAGGACCCCATTGTGTTGCCAATGGGGTCCTACTTTTGAGGCCTAAATGCATGAAATAGGTAGCGCATTAATGCACTGCCTATTTCAGGCATTCAGGCCCTAAAAGTAGGACCCCATATCTTTGGACTTACAAATCTAAATGGGATCATGTCATATATCAAATCGAACGACAAGAGCCAATTTAGATGGTTTTAATGTCCATTTTCTCCATATATTAAAATTGTATGCATCAATATATACATCAATATATACATATATGCATCAACATATACATATACATATACATATACATATACATATACATATACATATACATATACATATATATATATATATATATATATATATACACATACATACATACATACATACATACATACATACATACATACATACACACACACACACACACACATATAAAGAACACAAGTGCTTGTTCTTATGCTCATGAGACAACAAAATGCATGACATGGGAAACCAATGGGGTCTTACTTTTGATGTTTGTATGTATGTATGTATGTATATATATGCATGTACATACATACATACATACATACATACATACATATATATATATGTGTGTGTGTGTGTGTGTGTGTATGTATATGTTGATGCATATATGTATATATTGATGCATACAATTTTGATATATGGAGAAAATGGACATGAAAATCATCTAAATTGGCTCTTGCTGTTTGATTTGATATATGACATGACCCCATTTAGATTTGTACGTCCAAAGATACAGGGTCCTACTTTTAGGGCCTGAATGTCTGAAATATTAACGCGCTGCCTATTTCATGCATTTAGGCCTTAAAAGTAGGACCCCATTGGCAACACCAATGGGGTCCTACTTTTGAGGCCTAAATGCATGAAATAGGCAGCGCATTAATGCGCTGCCTATTTTATGCATTCAGACCCTAAAAGTAGCACCCTGTACCTTTGGACTTGCATATCCGAATGGGGTCATGTCATATATCAAATCGAATGGCAAGATCTAATTTAGATGGTTTTCATGTCCATTTTCTCCATCAACTAAAACTATATTCATCAAATAATGTTGTTTATCAATTTTTGGCATACCCCCCCCAAAATCAACGTGCTTGTTCTTATGCTCATGAGACAACAAAATGCATGAAATAGGCAACCAATGGGGTCCTAATTTTGTTGTATGTATGTAAGTATGTATATATGTATGTATATACATACATATATATCTATATGTGTGTATATATATATGTGTGTGTGTGTGTGTGTGTGTGTGTGTGTGTGTGTGTGTGTGTGTGTGTACGTATGTACGTATGTATGTATGTATTTATGTATGTATATATACATACATACATATGTATATATTGATGCATATCTTGATGTATATATTCATGTATACAGTTTTGATTGATGGAGAAAATAGGCATGAAAAGCATCTAAATTGGCTCTTGCCATTCGATTTGATATAGGACATGATGCCATTGGGATTCGTAAGTCCAAAGATACGGGGTCCTACTTTTAGGGCATGAATTCTTGAAATAGGCAGCTTGTTAATGTGCTGCCTATTTCATGCATTTAGGCCTCAAAAGTAGGACCTCATTTGGTCCTATATGGGGTCCTACTTTTGAGGCCTAAATGTATGAAATAGGCAGCGCATTGACGCACTGCCTATTTCAGGCATTCAAGCCCTAAAAGTAAGACCCCGTATCTTTGGAATTACAAATCCAAATGGGGTCATGTCATACATCAAATCGAATGGCAAGAGCCAAATTAGATGTTTTCTTGCCTATTTTATCTATTTAATAAAACTATATGCATCAAATAATGTTGTTTATCAATTTTTGGCATACACTCCCAAAATCAAGACCCCCATTGGAAAGAAAGGTAAGGAACACAAGTGCTTGTTCTTATGTTCAGGAGACATCCTGGTAGCCCAAAAATGGCAGTGCATCAATGCGCTATCATTTTTGGGTTGCCAAGTCTCTTCTTTGTTGTCTCACGAGCACACATATGGAGGTTATTATACAATATAACTAAGAAGTAGTATTGAAGTAGTTCTACAATTTGGATGCATTAAGAGCATTCATATAGCAAGGAAGAATATAATAATTGAATGCATTACATATTGCTAGTGAGACTACCAAAAAGAGGCTCTACCCCTCATGATGTCTCTGGATACAGAATATGAGATTGCTTGATGCTTAGATTGCAGCTGGAAACGTTGCATGGGCAAAGCCACTATATGCCTCAAGTGTTGGAAATTGATGTATGGCTCAAGTGCTAGAATGTGCAAATCATGGCCAAAATCAAGACCCCTTAGAGATTCCATGAGGGCTATCCTTTTGCTACTACACACGTCACCTTTAGTCGAGGGCAGAACCATTTGTCATCATAGGCAGTAGGTTCATGGGACCCCATCCTATGATCCAAGGCATTATTCAAAGACAAAGTATTTTTGACCATTCCCAAATCGAGTTTGCCAATTCCTAATCTGATTGATTTCATTTATTGGACTTGCAATGCTTGTAAAGCCCTTGCTTAAGCTTGAATGAGCCTCTTGATTTTGGGGGTATAATGGTCAAAAATGCCTTAACACACCCAAAATCAAGAGGCTCATTCAAGCTTAAGCAAGGGTTTTGCAGGTCTTGTTTTTGGGTGGCAAAAGCACAAAAAATGACAGCGCATTAATGTGTTGCCATTCTTATGCTTCCCCCCTCCAAAAACAAGACCCCCAAGCTATTCATTGGAGACACCAAAATGAGGGGAAGGATGACGTGAGGAGTAGAGGAGCTTGCCAATGAGGGGAGGGATAGCAACCTTGGAATTGCCAACAACAAGCATGATGCAAGGAGGTGAGAAGGCAAAGAAGCAAGGAGGTGAGGAGGTGAGGAAGCAAGGAGGCGAGGAGGCAAGAGGCAGTCTTGAAGGGCAACAAGAGGGTGGAGGTGGTCGAAAGAGTAAGTAGGAAAGGGAGGGATGGAGATTGCTTGCAGGAAATGCTTCGATTAATGCTACAAATGCCATTTTTTTGTGTGTGTTTTGCAGCATGAAATTTTTATGGCATTTTTCTTTAAAAAATACAACATCGTTGTGATTAATTGTGCTACAAACAACTCAAGCCATAAAGCACCATGGATCAATACAACAATATACATCACAAATGGATGCATACACTCATATACATCACCGATGGATGCATACACTTATACTCACATCAATTTCCAATATTGTATTAGATGGACCCTTAGCATATATGTGTGCATAGAAGACCATTTCCTACATTGATCCCTGATTTCATAGTTAAATTATTCCCTTTCTCATATTCTAACATGTGAAGATTTAATGTACATGCATTATGGGCACATTATATTGCAGTTTATGTCTAACTTTTTTTATGAATGCATGATACTTGTATATGGTCAAAGAAGTTATATTATCATTTTTGAATGACAACATTACTCTATGCTCCATTTTATCCTATATTAGAAACTATGATCACTAGATATTACATAAATGTATTGCTCCATTATATCCTATACTAAAAACTATTTTGACCCAAATACATAATGCCAATTGAGGTTAGTACTTATGACAAGTGATGAAAACAATCTAATGGTATGAATGAGATCTTGTAAATTTTGGATATATAATATGGGTACTATGTTGATTGAGCTATTTTTCTAAGGGAATATTTTCAATTTAATTACTAAATACATACTTACAATGGTGACCTGATTTCCATCTATATGTATAATCAAGTTTTACTTTGTGTTTTAAAAAAAGCTTTTGCATAAGGTTAAAATTCGAATAGTATTTATATTTGTTTAAGACTACCCATTGAGCTGGCTCCTATCCTTATCTTGAACATGATAATGTTCATAAAGATTTTATGAATACAAATAGATAGCATTGGCTCTCTTTTTAGTGGTTGGGAATGAACCCTAAAAGTACCCTAAAATGACTATGTATTCCCTCATTTGTAGCATGGAAGTGATCATGGTAGAGTGGCCTAATCCCTATTTTGCTTTTTTCATAGGTTCTTTTGCTACTCATGATTTGCGGATACACCACGGCATAGATCCGAATAGATATTTGGTTTTTTGCTTCAACTTGTTTGACTAGACTTTCCTTGATGATTGTCCGATTTTGCATGATGAGTAGTCATTGGCTTAATTGATGCATTAAGTGCAATGTTTTCCTTAAAGTTTTTCATACTACAGGATACGAGTTTGCTTATAGGGGTGGAAATAGAAGCTTGTTAATGCCTGGTGCATATTTTTCGTTAGATGCAATAGGATACTATTTACAGAGTGTCTTTGCCAATTATTTCACTTGAATCATGCTCCTCTTATGCTTGAGTTTGTGATCACATATTGAGTTTAACATAATAGTCTATAGGATACTGGGGATGAGCACTCAACATAGTGGTTAGATGCATTCATTTCTAGTTCCGATAGAACTATCATTCAGACATTGGTCATAATAGAAGTATGGAGGGCTAAAATCCTTTTTTGGCTCCCTAAGTTTTTTAAAGCATGGTATTGTCCAGATTACATAGGTATTTTCACTGAGAAAAATTAATCCTTATGATGAAAATGTGTTTTTTTTCTTTTGACATAGTTAGTTGTGTTTCCATGTTTTTGGATCGAATGTATAAATGATCTTCTGCAAGCATGAAAGACATGATATGTATATGTAGCACATGATCATGTTTACATATTTTTAGTCATATATTCTACCTTGTGATCTATCATTATCTTGCTGTGTGGATGTTCAATCTGAGTAGTGTTTGCTTTTTTTATCGCAAATTTTATGTATTGTTGTGTCTCTACCTCTCTATAACGGCTCAAATGTGATAGTATTGGGATGAAAGAGAAGTTAATTGTGAATTTCATGCATGCCTTCATTGTTGGAATATGTTTAATTTGCTTATGATCACATCAATTGTTCCAATGATATTGAGAGGAATAAGATGCTGGATGAGGTTCTCGCTCGCTTGAAACCTATTTAATCTTGCTCGCTTATTTGCGGCTGCTCGCTTTCCTCTGCTCGCTTTTTGATAATCCTCCAAGAGCCATATCCCACTTGTGGATCTAATCACCTCAATGCCCAAAAAGTAACGCAGCTCTCCCAAATCCTTCATCTCAAACTTCTGCTTCAATAGCATTTTCACATGAAGGATATCTTCATCACTATCACATGTGATTATCAAATCATCAACATAAATGACAAGCAGCATAATGCCTTTCTCTATTTTTCTCACATAAAGTGAGAAATCTGCCTTGGAAATCTGAAAGCCAATAGTGACAATATATTGTCCTATCTTGTCAGACCATGCTCTGGGTGCTTGCTTCAAGCCATACAAGGCTTTCTTCAACCTGTAAATAAACTCAGGATAAACAACATGAACATAACTTGGTGGCTGCTCCATATAGACCTCTTCTTTTAAATCACCATGCAAGAAGGCATTCTTTACATCCATCTGATGTAAAGACCATCCCTTTAATGCAGCCATAGCAATGACTGCTCTTACGGTTGCCATCCTTGCAACTAGACTGAATGTTTCTTCATAATTATGTCTGTGCATACCCCTTGACAACTAATCTTGTCTTCTATCTGTTCACAGAACCATCTGTATTGTGATTCATCTTATAAACCCACTTGCAGCCAATTGCATTCTTGTCTTTAGGCAAAGGCACCAATTCCCATGTAGCATTTACTTCCAAGGCATCCATTTCTTCATCCATGGCTTTCTCCCATTTTTCTTTTCCCATGGCTTGCTCAAAAGAAGTGGGTTCTGGTTCATGTATCACTTTGACCATATAGGCATAGTGAATGGCTATAAATCCATCATATTTCAGCCTATCCACAGGATACCTAGCTCTGGTAGACCTGTGCAAAATAGGCTCACTACCAGGTGCTCTCAAAACATCCCTTGTCTTCCTTACTCTAGGTGTAACAACAGAAGGAATACCCAGTTCATCATCAAGGCTCTATTCTGAGCCACAAGATTCACCATCAAAATAAGAGTGACTTGCATTCACATCAAACATGGGCTGATCTACTTTATCTTTTCCTTTTTGTGATACTTGCATACCACTATCTGCATTGCTTTGAGGAGATCCTCCTGATCTCAATCTGCCTATCCATGGTCAAGTATGTGAACCACTACTAGAGGACACTACAAGTCCACTAATATTTTGTGATTGTTGCTATGAATTCTGTGCAGCATTACCATTTTGTGCATCTACATCATCAATCACATTTAGTGGTTTATACCAGCTACTCATCTCATCAAAAACATCTCTGCTTATTGTAAACTTATGAGTAGAAGGGTTATAACATCTATACCCTTTTTGCTGCAGAGAATAACCAATAAAGATGCACTTCTCAGCTTTTGGATCCAACTTGGATCTCAACTCATCTGGCACATGAACATAGGCAATGCAACCAAAAACTTTCAACTGAGAAATATCTGGTTTCCTACCAGTATACCTCTCCTCTGGCGTCATGCCATGTATTGCTACAGTGGGAGTCCTGTTCATTATGTAGACTACTGTAGGAACTGCTTCAGTGCAATAATAATCTGGCAGGTCTTTTCCATTTAGCATGGCATGAGATACCTCTCCAATATGCCTGTTTTTCCTTTCTCTGCAAGTCCATTTTGTTGTGGGGTATGACTGCATGAATATTGCTGCTTTATGCCATGCTCCTGTAGGAAACTTGCAAACTCATTTGAGAGGTAGTCTCCCTCTCCATTTGACCTTAGGCATTTTATTTACAGGCCTGTTTCTTTTTCAATCATAGCTTTAAAAGCTTTGAAATGCTCAAACACTTCACTTTTCTTTTTCATAAAATAAACCCAAACTTTTCTGTTGTAGTCATCAATAAAAGTGACAAAATAATGATAGCCTCCAATAGATGCAGCTTTAGTAACACCTTAGAGTGGATTAATTCCAATGGCCTCTTACTCTCTTGAACATGTCTAGGAAATGGTTTCCTTGCCTGTTTTTCAAATTGATAGGCTTCACATACCTTATGCATTTTTGTAACCTTGAACTTAGGCAATCTTGCAACAATATTTTGGGCCTGCATTAATTTAAGTCGATGTACATTAACATGACCAATGTGTTTATGCCAGATATCAATATCTACAACTACATTGGTCCCATGTGTAAACATTGCTACACTCAATTCAGGCATGTCCGCATCCAACGTAAACATCTTGCCCTTCTTCTTCCCTTTTGCTATCAAGCAACCTTTATTTTTCATATCCTCAATAAAGCATCGATGAGGATTAAATCTGACCTGCAAGCCCTGCTCGACCATTTGACCAACAGAAACGAGGTTCTTGGTGATGTTTGAGACATGAAATACATCAAACAGGTATTTATTTTTTCCATCTTGCATAAACAAAGGAATTTTATCAATCTGCACATAGGATGTGCAGTATCATCACCAGTCTCCACAAATCCTAGTCTTTCCATTTTCCTTGCATCCTGCATCTATTCTGCATGTCCTGTCATGTAGTTTGATGGACCTGAGTCAACATACCACACATCATTGCTTTCTTCTACACTTGTCACAGAATTGGTCATGTGCTACACCATAAATAGATGCTCTTTTCTATCATCACCCTATCTACTAGAGGATGCATAATTGCATTGCTACAATTTTCTAGTCATGATGTCATTCTACTTTTTATAGCAGTCTTTAACCATATGACCCATTTTACCACAGTAGTAGCATTCAACATTGCTGTTTGCATTTTGGCCTCTCTACCATCCACCATGACCTCTTTGGCTCCCCTTGCCTCTAAAGTTATCACGTCCTCCTCCATAGGACTGGTTTTCTTGAATTTGCTGCATATTTTGATTTCTGCCATGGCCTCCAAATTGGCCTGCTCTACCTCTGCCTCTACCTCTTCCAACATTTGAGTAGAAGACAACTTCTTTTGAAGTTCCTCCTGAAGAAGATGCACCACCATTTCTCTGCTCTTTAGAAATTAGAAGAGCAATCAACTCCTCAAAATCAGGAAAATTCTCATGGACGGCAATTTATGTCCAGAATTGTGCATAATCCTTTCCTAGACCATTCAAGGTCACAGAAACTAAATCATCATCTTCCACTGGCCACCCAATAGAAGCAAGTGCATCTGCAATCTTCTTTACCTTCATGTGGTATTCATTGATGCTCATATTTTCTCTTTGCACATTATGCAACTCCTGCTTGAGCTATATTTTCTTGGCTTGCGTATTTGTGCTATACATTTTTGTCAAAGTATCCCATGCCTCCTTTGACGTGCTTGCATCCTGAATATGCACAATCATAGAATCTGAAATACTGATAAACAGCCAGTACATAACTTTTTTGGCTCTCTCATGCCAACCTTTAAATGCCTACAACTCTTGTTGATTGGGAAGATTAGCAATAAGTGGTTCTTGTTCAGCTCTAGTAATGAACTCCCAATAGCCTTTTCCCTTAAGGAAATTCGTTATTCTAAACTTCCATGCTTGGAAATTTTTTCTTATCAAGCTTTTCAGTGACAATTTGTGAAAGAGCATTAGACACCATTACAGAACACTGCAAAATATTCTATCACTGCAAAAAAACACAACTTCTGCCTCACAAGGGCAAACTGCCCTCTCGCCACACCGCGAAGGGCATCCCAATCTGAGGCAGTGCACTCTTGCACTTTCCGGCTATGCTATCAGAGATTTGCTCCCAAACTCAAAAAAAGAAAAGCAACACTGATCCTCTTACTAGGACACCATGAACTTGGTTTGCTTTCTCTAGCTCCTTACCACGAACCGAGCTCTAATACCATGTGAAGAGAGTGGGAGAGAAGGAAGGAGTCTCACTTACAGCTTTCTCACATACATAATGGGGGAATATACACAAAGGTGAAGCTAAAAATAGTTTTCCTCTTCTTAGTTGTGAAAGCCAAAAGAACTCTCTAAGTATAAAATGAATAGGTGAACCCTATATGTGGGTCTCAAACCAAACTCAGCTAACTAAGGTGGCATACTAAGTGAGCCACTAACTAGAGTACATAAAGATAGCTATTATCCAGCTATTATTCATGGGCGGTGTATCGACCGCATCTGCAACTAACAAGTCGGTGACATAAATGCACAACGGTCACCTTGGCATATCACGAGTGGAGCTCGATATATCAATAGGGCTGTCGGCTACTTTGACAGCGAAGAACGGTGAGAGAGGGCTACTTCCTTGCCCCCTTCTTTTGTCTTTGGCCACGGTCCCACTTATGTCTTTGATGAAATCAGCCTTGGTCTATCGAACTGTCCCTTCCTTCAAGGGAGCAGCTCAGTTGCAAATTATTCGTAGATGAGACTATGGCGATGGTATAGGAAGACAAGCCCAGCGTCCAGAGATCCTACAGATCTTGGATACCTTTTGCATTGCTTTGGGCTCCAAATGCAACTGGGCAAAAACCTTTCTTTTAAGGATGTTCAATGATCCTGCACCCGTCTGGCTCGAGGAGCTAGGGGTGGAATCCATCCCAAAAGGCAAAGTTGTTTGCTACTTGGGTGCCCCACTCGGAATTGACTTGTCAAGGAGGTAGAGATTTGAGTGGTTTCTGGACCAAATCATAAGGTAAAAATTTAGGCATGGAGCGGGTTGTCCCTCAGCTAGAAATCACGCATTCTAGTGGTTCATCGTATTCTCACTGCCTCAATCACTTACACGGCATCAATATGGCACTTCTCCAAAATGCAATGGCTAGAGGTAGACAAGCTCTTTTGCGGCTTTGTTTGGGAAAAGGATCAGGGGAAAAAAAGGATGCATTATATCCCATGGGATCCACTAAATGTGCCCAAGCTACAAGGAGGCTGAATCTACTGGACTACTGCTTCAAGAATATAGCAATGCTAGGTAAGTTGTTGCCATGCCTATTTGAGGTGAATGCTCCATGGGTGGCCATGGTTAAATATTTCATATCCAACAACTCAAGGGGAGTAGGAAATTGGCCTAATCTTGGCTGGTACGACTGCATATGCTCCTCATTCTCGGTGAACATAAAGGCTCGGATGTTTCCTAAGGTCTGGTTCAAGCTTGGAAATTAGGGGTCAAGATCATGACATGGAAGGGGCGAAAGGGTCTACGCAGACACACGAGCTTGAAAGAGAGCATCTGGTGGAGCAGAGCACCGCCCAAAGAAGGGGAGCCTTTTGCGATGTACGACATACGCAGAGCGAGGAGCCTTTATAGGAAAGGCATCAGGATCTGGGAAGATCTATGGGATGCAAGGAAGGCACATTGGCACAACATGGACCAATTGCACAACTCCTTTGCTCTCACCGATGGGGAGGCAGACGTGATTCAAGCCATGCTCGACTGCATCCCTGACTCATGGCCAACCAATGTAGTCTCTGCAATGGACTGGAGAGCCAATCAGTGGATAGTAGGCAAGACCCATCACAATCTGACAGCTAATTTTTTCTACAATCATCTCATTCAGACGGAATTGAGATTTCTAGGCTTCAATCGCAAATGGAACCTTAAACACGGGCCGTCATGTTGGAGGAAAAAATATGAATTGATCTAGAGAAGCTGCCCGATAGGCAAGGCGAGATTCCTCATGTGGAAACTTATGAATTGGTGGCTGCCTATTTGGGGGAAGCTAGCAAAACATCTCCCAATGAATCCGATGTGTGGTCTTTGTAGCGTGACCCCAGAGTTTGTAAGGCATCTCTTTTGGAACTATCCCGTGATGCAGGAAGTTTGGCAAAAAGTAGAGCGAGCCATTAGGAGCACATGTTTGATGGCTCAGTCCAAGTTAGGAGCAAGGTGGAGAGCAATGCTCTTAGGTGACACATACAAAATCCCCTCCACATTGGCAGATGTTGGCCTTTGATTAGGGCACTGGTTCTCCTCGTGGTGTGGGAGACGAGGAACCAATCTGCGTTCCAATATCATATGCAGAAAGGGCTGAGAGCCTCGAGCATAATCTCTAGAGTGAGAGCATATCTTTCAGGCTTTAGCTTCATAGTTGTAGAGAAGGAGCCCCTAGTTAGTACTATGCTGAAGGAAATGAAATCGGCCTCGAGGTCAGGCTAGTGGGTGGTAGCTACATGCAGCGCTGGTCCCGGGCTCTAGCCCTTCCCGTACCCAATTTTGTATGACTGGTCCTTTTGGCAGGCTGACCACTCGCTCTTAATAAATTTAGCAATTTTTTAAAAAGAAAAGTCATATGTGGTTAAGGAAGAGGAGCATGTTCATGGTAATTTGTGTGTAAATAATTTATTGTACAAAGCATTACATAGGTGCAAATATTTATGTGAAAGCATAGGTACCAAAACTTTGTACTTGATTTGCATTAGAGCCCTAGAATATGTTTTGATTCATTGCCTACAAGATTCCTCTCAGTCATGTAATTACATGTATAGTCATGAAGACCTCCATGCTTGAGAGGTTGCCTGAACTCATTTGTATTGGACCCCTAACCTCATGGAAGGAGACATCAACTTACATGCAAGGGAGCACCAACTTAGTTATGCAAGGAGCACATTAGTATTTCATTTATTACAATTGATGTTAAGGCACCTTGTTCAACAATGTGGACTGATTGGTATCGAACCCCTAACTTCATGGAAGGATGCAACCACCAATTGAGTGGTGTTAGAAGCCCTTTAATATTTTAGGGATTATAGGTGATCTTGATACACCCTCTTTAACAATGTAGGATAGCATATCTCTAATCAATATGCATGGAAACATATGTGGCAAAGAAAAAGTGCATTAATAGAAATGCAATGGTTTACTCCCTTGACACCTCCTTACAAAAAGAAAAGGCATCAAAACCATTCCTAGGGTAGGCAAATGTGTTTTCGCCACTAGAAACTAACAATCTATGGGGCATAATCCCTACACATCTAATGAGCATACACTATTCCATGTGTCATATAGTCCCATATAATGAAGCAAAGAGAAGACATACCCTCAACAAGTAATGTGTTGTACATAAATCATTATCATGTACAAAGTACTCCTCCCATTTGTATCCCAAAATCAATATTACATATGTGAAAACATTATTTAACTTCATAAATCTAGCCATCAAACTCTACATCCTAATCTACTCAATTGTTACAATTGATGCATGGAGAACCTTCTCTAGGAGTCAAATTAGCTCAAAAATAGAACCAAAGCTACCTTTAAAATCACAATAAGCACATCTTCATGCAAAAGAAGCTAAGGAAAATACACAAGCCAATCCAAGAGAAGCAAACCATGTGCTCTTTTTCCTAGCTCCCAAACATCACTGAGCTATCCAATTCAACTTGATAGCCATTCAAAGTGACCCATTATTCCTCTTCTCCATGATATATTTCTTAAGACAGAGCTCTTAATTAAGATATATCAAGCCCATAGCTTACATGTTCCAAGTTGAGCATGTAAGGAAAATTCATGGGGGAGTACCTAAATTATCTTGTTGCAATGAAATATAAACTATGCATCTCAAATAGCAGTGTAGGTATACTATGTCACCATGTATAATATTTATGAAAAAGAGCATGGAGCTCTTTGTTTTAAATCAATCAATAATGTACTAGATTTTTGCATAGTGATGAGAATAAAACTAGAGGGAATAGAGAAAGAACTTGTCAATAAGCCTGGAAGCTGATTTAGGAACTCATTGCTAATCAAAGGAGGACATCACTAGTGAAAACCTCCACCATATTTTCTATCATTGTGTGTTCCAAATGTAATACCTTATATGGGTGCCCCAATCAGATGATCAAGATACACAAATATTATGCAAGAAATAAACTATGGCAAAAGGCTCCTAGAGGTTCTAGAGGAAACCATGCCAACATGAGACAACAATGATAGGTAGGTTGAAAAAGAGGAAAATTTTAAATAATATGGAAGTCTCACCTAGAATATTATAGACATGTAGCCTCCTACCAAACTGGATAAGACCCAAGGAAGATCCACCTCAGGATCACTAAATGTTTGAAGACTAGGGTTATAAACTCTATACAAAACAATCACTCTGAACTCAACTCAAGGTGTCCCCATTCGGTGTCCATTCCAAAAGAAATCTGCCCCTTAAAATGCGTGATCTCCTTGATCACTTCTCCAAGTCTCCTAATACATGGTATATTTTTCCATGAAATAAGGAAATCTTGACAATCCTTCAAAAAGGCCTCATAATATTGTTCACCACTTATCCATGGATGTAGCCCTATAACTTGGGTTCAAAGGGAGGAGTAGTCAAATCTAGGAAATTCATGAAAATATATACAAAGGTGTGCTTTTAGCTTCATTCGTGAATCTCCAAGGCAGTTCAAATTGCCATACAATCATTTCTTTAAGTTTTTGCTTGTTTCTCCTTTATGTTGATATGGATTTGAGAGAAGACTTTGCAACCACCATGATTAATAGCATTGAAAATCCAACTATATTGTACATTGGTGCTCATATGCTAGGACTAGCTTATCAATAAGTGAGCCAAATGTTTAAAAATAACCCTATCGCATAGGGTTATCATCTCCTACAATATCTCATGCACCTTGGACCAACTCAACAATAAGGCTTTCCATGTTAACACACCATAATGGATCTACCAAAGAAGTGCATCCTAGGATATGAAGGGAAGTCACATAAAAGATGACCAAGGAGTTAATATGTAATCCCACTTGCAAGTTTTCACTTTCAAAATCTAAAGCTTTGGAATTAGTAGCTCTAACATGCACCTATAGACAAGCCACAAACCCATAGATTCAACTGCAAAATTAGAATCAATTCCAAAAGAGCTAGTAAATCTAACATGTAATTCTAGAGTCTCACCAAACAAAGTTGTTAGATCTTACCACTTTAAACTAATATCTAGTAGCCCAAGTGCATATTATTGTGTTTCAATGCCTAATATTTCCAATTAAGCATTCATCTGCATGATGTTTCATGTTGATAAGGGGAAGCAAAGTGCTCAAAATATTCAATTGTAGATGTGGTGTCACGTCAAGAAAACATGAAAAACAACAAGATCATCATCAAGAAATGACAAGAATAGATCCTTATAAATGAAGAGCTTGGGCACCACTCCACGTTGGGAGTAAATTTTTCTTCAAAAGAAACACTGACTAGGTCATTCGAATTGTGGCTTCATTCCTTTAGTCTCTCCCTAAACATTGAGAATGCTTATTTTTCTTTTGTGCAAATTCTTGAAACATTGTTGCATTATCCTAGTAATTGTCTTGTGGGCTTGCACTGTATAGGATAGGTATTTACATGGGTATGGAGGCCACAAGTCATAACATGAGAAGCAAGATATGGGAGTAAGAAGGCTATGGGTTTGAATATGGAGCACATCGTAGCATATAATAGTAGTTTTAAGTAGGAAATATAGTCGAGGGAGTGGCATGTGAGCACTATCTTTAAGTTTCCAACTCTATAAGAAAGTCAAGAAGGATCATGGTGAATGAGATCCCTATAGTAGCACAGTAGCAATGCAAAGTTAGCATCATGGTATATGCACATGGGTTACTTGGTCATTTGGGTCTCCTTGAGGCATTGGTTTCCTAAGAGCATGAAGGTGACTCTGGGTGGATGGTTTAGGACCTTCTCTCTCTCTCTCTCTCTCTCTCTCTCTCTCTCACACACACACACACACACACACACACACACACACACACACACACACACACACACGCACGCACGCACGCACGCACGCACGCACGCACGCACGCACGCACGCACGCATGCATGCATGCACACACACACCATAGACTACTTGATGGGCTCCCCGATTTTTATGACATGGTTGCAGGACTTCAAAGTCCCTCTTGGTGTCATTTAGTATCTTGACTACATTGCCAGCCATGGTATGTGATCCACCTTCCCCCAGCCACGTCTAAGTATCTTATCCCATGGGCTTGCAATTCCTCTTAGAGATGACGAAGTTCTTTCTCTTGCCTCAAACACACTAGTATTAGTGATTCATGATGCCGCCACCAAATTATTTCCTACGATTAGATCCACAACTCTCTCCTCAGCTATGAAGATGCCATAGAACCCTTGGTTTGATGAGGAGTGCTGGGTGATGAGATCCCACCTCGTACGGTAGTAGGGATTGGGACAAATGACGAGATCTAAGGCACATCGTATTTCACAATGTCTGACGTGATGGAAGAGGCGGACATTCCTCTCACATAGAAAGTCATCCAATCTTTTCATGGAGATGATCCCAGTTTTTTATGGGGACTCTTATCCGAGGGGAAGCCACCTATACCCATCATAGATCTAGTTGTGTGGCACACCTATGTGACATCCCTCTACGATGTCCTGGCTCAAACACCACCTAATATGTTTGCTCTCCTATGGCCCAGCACTTGCAGGTTCTTCACTCCATAGAATGTGAGGGCTACATTACGCTGGCTCCACAACCAAAGAGCCCAGTATCATGAGGGGCTATGGACTCAGCACTTTGCACATGGATAGGAGGTCTTGACCCCGATCTTAGCACAGATATTCAATCATGCTATGTTCCATGGCTTCCCCCTTGCTTGGAGTACTACCACCATTGTGCTAATACACAAAGTAGGAGATCCCATGGATACTAGAAACTATCACACTCGATGATTGGTCACACGTTGGCTAATATCTATGGATCGTGGTGCTTGAGCGAGAGATTAGCTCCTACATAGAGGCACACAAATAGAGAGAATTAGGGTATGCTAGCTTCAAGAGACAACACTCTACTCTTGATCATATCTTATGTTGAGATATCGAGCTCCACTCGTGATATGCCAGGGTGACCGTTGTGCATTTATGTCATCGACTTGTTAGCTGCAAATGTGGTTGGTACACCACCCATGAATAATAGCTGGATGACTTCTATCTTTATGTACTCTAGTTAGTGGCTCAGTTAGTATGCCACCTAGGTTAGTTGAGTTTGGTTTGAGACCCACATATAGGGTTCACCTATTCCTTTTGTACTTAGAGAGAGTTCTTTTGGCTTTCACAACTAAGAAGAGGAAAACCATACAGAGACAAGGTTAGTTTCCTGCCATGCGATGATAGCAGAAAAATGAAGAAGAAAGGCATGGTTTAATAGAAACCTTAAAGATAAAGAGATTAAGCAAGGTGATCTAATTATGCTCTACAATGCCAAAGTACACAAGGACAAACTCAAATATCTAGGTCAAGACCTCATAGAGTTAAAAAGATGAATCCCATTGGAGCAAATATGCTCGAAACATTGGATGGAGTCCAATTCGCCACCACAATTACAGTAGCTGATTGAAATGCTACTGCATGCCAATGCAAGCCATCCCTAAAAATAATGAAGATTTGGGAGTTCCAAGTCTTCCATAGTTAGCATTAGATTGTATCACGAGCACTCACTAGCATATGTATATCTTCACACATATAGGTAGCATCAATTAATTTCAACCTAGGGCTTAGAAGTAATGTGATTGATTCCTAGCTACCCTATGAAATCTTTGCAAAATAAGGATATAGTTAGTCCTTGCCTAGTTACTAGGCCACGTCACTCACATGCTTTTGCATAGGTACAGAGTAGATTGAATCAATAATTGTTCCACACACTTTCATTCCATAGTCTCAATGCATGTGCTAAATTCACATCTACCACATTGCCAAATGCAGATGCCTCAGAAGAAATGCCTATTAGGGAGAAAATGAGGAATTTCCCCAAGAGATGCTACAGCTCAATGCACGTTGTGACCAATATATCTCCATCAGTAGCAATAACAACAGCAAGAGCCAGAGGCTACAGTGGTGCCAACACCACCCACTGTCAATATCATGCCGGTCAATGAGCCACAAGGAGATCTAGTGCTAGCTCAGCAACACAACTACTGTACCCAAGTGTCCGGCCTAATAATGGAGAAACCCCCCACCAATACTACAGACGAGTTGCACTCCCATAAATCAACCATCTCAAAGCTTGAACTCCAATTTCTAGTGCAAAACAATGAGGCAATGGATGACACCACGAATGAAGCCCCACTACATTGTGCAATGCTAGTGTACCAAGGGCTTGTGGCTGCTCTACAAGTTGAAGATCATCTCAGAGCACAAGCGCTTATCCAATGGAAACAACTCCAACTCAAGATCATATCTGTTCATCTAAATAAAAATTGGGAACATTCCATGGGAACAAAACCTTTGCATAAAATTTGCCAACACTTTTTCAAAGATGAAAAAAATATCTTCTACTTGTGCACACATGATGGGTTTACTACACTCAGGACAGATGCTTTCATAGCATATGTATGCCTTGTGGGTAGTCCTCCCCTCAAGGTCATTGGTGGTTTGTTGCCATTGCTATAAAATCCATCACTCTTATCTACAATGCAGTAACCAACATCACTCTTATCTCTACAAGGCATGACATAACCAACATCCCACCCTTGTAGTAGCTAATGATCCCATCTCACCAACAAAAAAAAGTATCAGAGGATGACATCACCTATCTCAAATCTATCTTGCCATATCTAACCACTCTTAATGCCAAACTCATAATCTCATTTTCCCTTGTTGCTACCACCATTAGGAAAAAAGAGAGCTCACATTGGGACCTTTTAGGGTTTAGAAAATTAGGCTTTTGACCAATCAGAAGAGGGCCGATGTAACGTTGGAAAATACCAAAAACCATGTAAAAAGATAAAATAAGTCATATTTAAAATCTTTTTTTGTTATTATGTGTCACATATGTGATCTTCAAAAGATGATTTTTTGTGTAGAATTCGATGATTTTGACATTGTCAGCGTGTCTGGAGTGGGCCAAAACCCCTCCATCGACCTTGGAGACACCGAAAACCGACGCACTCGAAGGACAAAAAAAGGGCAAAAATGCCCAAAACGGGGGATTTGTACTAAAACGCGATTTGGCTAGTTGGCACAGTGCCAAATCGCGTTATCGTGCCAATTGGCCAAATAGCGTTTGAGTACAAATCCCTCGTTTTGAGCATTTTTGCCCTTTTTCGACCCTCAGAGCGTGTTGATTTTTGGTGTCTCCAGGGTCGGATTGGGGGGCTTTCGTCTGCTCCCGGATGCATTGGTGATGTCAAAATCATCAAATTCTGCACATAAAATCAAGGATCTTATATATGCATTTAATGTGAAGCCTGAGGACTAGACTGACATTTTTGTCGTAAGTATCCGTATTTTATGGTATTTCTCATATTTTGAGTGCAACAAAAATAGGTAAATAGTGAATTTCTTAGAGGATCCCAAAATGAGTTCCCTTCTTTCCTAATGCCTCTTAACCCTCCCTGAGCTCCAGCCAAATATCTACTCCCTTCCTTATCTCTTTGCTCATGCCTCTCACCACTTTCAATTCACCCAAAAGTCACAAACTTCCTAGCCCCTTACACCTAACTTCTTCCCTACCCTTGCTAATCCTACCCCCGAGGATTACCAAACTGCTCAATCCATTTGCCTATTTCTTCCCCCCCTCCCCTCAGATTCCCCTCCCATAAATAACACTCTTCCATATTACTCCCCCATGTCCCTATTTTCTCTCCATGCACCGCTGCCACCTCCGACACTATTTGTGCTGCCATCAGTAGAAATGGATCTAATCTTTGATTTTGAATATCAAGATCTAGATAATCTAAATTGCACTACCATGCCAAATTGCAATGATGGGTATGATTTTGATGTAATACCACTTCCTAGTAACCCCATGAAGGATTTCTGGAACAAGTATCCAAATATGAAAACTCGAGGGGAATGGACCCTGAACAATTTTTCTACCAACCTTCATCAACACCAAATTATTGAAGCTTGGATCTGCAAGTTGGATCCCCAACTTGATTGGTACCACCCCAAGCTCTTTGATGTAAAATTCTTGAAGGAATACCTCCATGTACCTCCATGCCTCAGAACCCATCCCAAACTCTACGCAGTTCCATGACAGCATAGATGGGAGGCCAACATAGACACTTTGGATGAGGATTGCACCATTAATTGGCCAATGATCGAGCCATACTCTGGTATAGAATGGAACATCCAAGGCACACTGATCCAAGCACTTCAACAACATGAGACAATAATGCGAGGTAACTTTGACTGCATCCTCTGACAAAATGCTCTCTTTTGCAAAACCTTGGACTACATTTTGGAGGTCCCCAACCATATCGACCGCCATTTTCCTACACTCAATTTCAATCCCAGTGGACAGATCGATGCTTAGACTATAAGCAGACCATGCCCTAGTGCCACAATAGAAGAGAAAGGGGTGTGTGTGTGTGTGTGTGTGGTGTGTCATTGGGAGTGTGAGAGAGAGATCCCATGCTAGCCCTCGTGCTCCCACACTGCAGCTTCTTGTTTCTCCCTCAATTTTACGCCCTCAAGGTTTCATTTGACGCGCATTTTGTGTCCATATACTCTGTCGAAAAATTCGGGGGAAAAAAATTTTATACTGTCAAAAATCCATAGGATTTTGTTCGTACAGTCAGGAAAAATCTGTACAGTTTTGTTTGTACAGTCGGGAAAATCAGTACAGTTTTGCTGTCAGGAAATAAAAAATTCCTATTGTCAAAATCTTTAATTTTGTCCGTACAGCCAGGAAAAATCCGTACAATTTTGTACCTGATGTGCTTTCTTGCTTGTAAAGCGTTACTGCTTCCAAGCCTTTTCCTTAACTCGAATGGCGGATTATTCCTATGAGAAAACCTTTCACAAAGACAAGTCAGTTTCCAACAAGAAACAAAAATAGATGATGGATTTAGATGATTCCCTTCATGACTCTACTGAGGCTCAGCTTGTTTATGAGGTTATGCATGAAGGGTTTGAAGACACCCACAAAGGTTGGAAAGATTCACTTCCCACCACTGGCATTATGGTGGAAGTGGATGATATATTTGATCCAGTTAAGGAGTATGCAAAGCATGCCATTATACTTTTCTTCCCCGGACGGATGCCTACTGCAGCAGATGTTGGGAATTGGTTGACTCGAACCTTGGGTGGTTCTTATGTCAAAAAAGTTCATTATGCAGCGAGGGGCTTTTTGAGATCATCATGGCTGATGAGGAGCACCGTCAGGTTTTGTTGGAGCACTCTCCTCTCTTCTATGGCCAACAGATGGTCCATGTCCTGCCCTGGTCTCCCACTCGAGATTATCAGGCATTGATTCGGCATCGTTGCCCTGTTTGGGTAGAAGTTGTGGATTTTCCTCAATTCTTGTCTTCTCTTCTAACTAAAATTGCAGCTTTCCTCGGTAAGGTGGTATGTCCACTGGGACTACAAATCGAACCTTGTTTCCTGAAGAAGAAGTTGCTGCACTTTTGTCCTCTCCTCAGGCTGATGCTTCATCCCAGGGCAGAGGCCCGGACATTGAGGTGGAAATGCAAACATAGACAACCCGTTAATTGCTGTACATACCTGTCCCATAACTGTAAATATGCTTGATCATCTGAAGTGTGTTACTCTCAATGTACAGGGAATGTGTGATGGTCGCAAATGGAAACTGGTCTGGATGTATATCAGGCAATTGTAGCCTGATATAGTTGCTTTATAGAGCATAATCAACATATGTATGCTGGCCAAATAGGGCATTTTGTTGTGTTATGATATCTTCTATGCTAGAGAGCAGTCCTTTTTTGGTGTGGCTTTTTTGGTAAAGCACGACCTTCAACCTGTTGTGGCTCTCAATGATCACCATGGTAGATGGATTATTGTTCAATGCCTTGTTCAAGAGGAAATTTTTGAATTTGCATCAGTTTATGCCCCCCAATCTTCGCGTGATAGAGCTTTGATATGGGCTGCCATGCATACTTATCCATGGCGACAACATGCCTTCATTTGTGGTGACTTTAATAATGCCCCTCAATCGGGTGACAACACCTCAAGCCACACTCATATGTTGGCTTCTGAAACACAGGCATGGTCTAATTTTTTGCTTTCAGCATAATCCTCAATCTTCTTATCAGGCATGCTTGGACAGATGGTATCAGATTGATCCACAGCATTGTAATGCCTTTACTTGTCAAATTTGGGTTGATCATGCTTTCACACATTCAGATCATGCTCCTCTTTGGTTGAGGCTTTCGTTACATGAATTTTCCACTGACAGATTGCCTTACTGAAGGCTTTTGCTGATTAATAATAATTATCTGGAGCATGCTGGCTTTAAAGCCATGGTCTCTAATGCTATTCAGCCTCTTTCTTGTCAGATACGCATTGGTTTGGATTATGCCTGGCAAGCTTTTATGCTCGGATGCAAGAAATTATTCGAGATTATGGCAAATCCTATATGCAAGCCACAAGGGAGACTGTAGCACATGCCAAATTTACTTGTCAGAGTTTGACTAAGCTTACTCATCTTCGCCCTTTGTCTTCACAGCAAAGCATGCTCTTATGTCAGGCTCAATTCTCTCTTCAATCCAATGATTGCAAAAAGCTTGCTAAATGGGAAACTCGATCCAAACAATGGGCATTTTTGGATAAAGGCTGCTCTTTCAAGCAATTTTTAAAGAATTTACACTACAAAAGACAGGCTGCCAATATCTGTTGGATCCGAATGCCTGATGGTTCTTGGTCAACATCTCGTTCAGAGCTTGCTGATTTATGTGTGCAGCACTTCTCCACTCATTTTGCGCATCTGGATGCTCTTTCTCCTCGGGTCATGTCTGCACGTCAGCTTCTTTTACAGCATATTCATCCAATTCTGTCTGATGCTTAGGCTTTGTAAAATTAACATCCCTTCACTGAAAGGGAATTGTCTGATGCACTGAGATCCTATGGCAGATGGAAATCTCTAGGATGGGATGGTCACCATTGAATTTTTTCTTGCATTCTGGGATCTTATTAAATTCACCTTGCTACAAATGGTAAATATAGCATGGCAAAATCAGCAGATGCCTGTGTCATGGAAAAAGGGTCTTCTCAAGGTGATTCCAAAAAAGCAGCTATGTGATTCACTTGGTGATTGGAGGCCAATCACGCTCATGCTAGTCATTTATAAGATCATTGCCAAGATGGTGGTTGATCAGATTAAAGGTTATTTGCATGATGGGTTGCATCCCTCCCAATATGGCTTTGTTCCACGTCACCATATCACAGATAACATTGCCAATGCTTATATTGGGATTGAATATGCCAAATACACACAACAGGATGTTCTACTCTTGCAGGTAGATATTGCAAAAGCCTTTGACACAGTTCAATGGGATTTCATCTCGCAAACTATGCGAGCTTTGGGGTTTGGACAAAAAATGTAGCAGGTTATTTATTGGCTTTACAAAGATAGCAATGCGGCTTGCATTCTTTCTAGGGATATCTCTGATGAGTGGACTCTTCGTTGTTCGGTCCGCCAGGGATGCCCTCTCATCAGTGCTTTATTGTATGCCATTGCTACTCATCCTATGCTGCAATATACTGATCAGCTTGTGGCTACAGGATCACTTCATGGCTTGGAATTGGATGCTAATCGCAACATGGTTGCTCAAGCTTATGCTGATGATTCTTTCTTTACCCCAAGGACTACGCCCCATGATCTTGGTGCCTTGATGCAAGCCCTCTCTGTTTACGGTTTGGCATCTAGTCTTCATGTTAATTTTTAGAAGTCTAAGCTGCTCCCTTTGCATTCCAAAGACTGGCATAGTCTATTATGGCTCGGGGATATCATTCCACCCACTCAGTTCATTCGTCATCTTAGTTACCCTTTGGGGTGGGAACTCACTCGCTGACAACAAACTGATTGGATTTTGGCTAAGCTTCGAAAAAAGCTTGTATTGAAAACTGGCAACCTGGCCTTTGCACGTTCGTCTTCGAATCGTGCAATCCATCCTTGTGACATATATTCAATTTTACTTGCCATTGATCATGTTCACTAAGGCAGATCTTACATCTTTCATGTCTGTCCTTACGAAAATCTTATGGCAATCCAAACATGGCAAAAAAAGTCTCAGGCTGCTTTCGATGCATCACATTTGTTCTCCCAAGATGCATGGTGGATTGAACATCTCAAATATTCATGTGCATATTCTTGCCCACAGGGAAAAAATGTTGCTCTACAATTTCTGCAAGGTGATCAACCTCGGGCTCTTATGAACAGGACTCTAGTCACTCATATCAATATTTATGCCTTTGGTCATTAACAACTCGATCACTTGGATTTCTTTTTTGGCTGCACTAATGGCACTTTGCCTGACTGCCCTTTTGTCTCCCGCTTGCTTCTTGACTAAGCATGTTCTTTCTCATCTGGAATGGAATGGACGGCAATCTTTGCTTGGGAATTCTTTAAGGGTTGAAAGCATTCACTGGTCGAAAGTATTTCAGCCTCCCTTGGCTTTATAAGAACCTCGACGTTCCTACTTTGTCTCGTTTAGAGACATCACCTCGATTGCTGATGTTATAGATGATGCTGGTACTGTGCTCTCCTTTTCTCTAGCAGTACTACATATGGATTGGGCTCTCATTATCGTCCTTTGTGGCGACAAATTACTTCTATGCTTTCGCATTTTGTTCCGATTCCTCCTTTGGAACTCTAGGACCGGCTAGAAGATTGAACTTTGACTTCTCCAGGGTCCTCTTCTCGTCCTTTGAGACAATCTCAGATTACTGTATTTGCATTATACAAAATCCTTTTGCCTCAACCTTGGGTTTCACAGAGAGATGATTCTGTTTGGCGAATGCATTGCCTAGCCAAGTGGTGGAGGAAAAGATTACAGCAACTTTGGACCTATAAAGTACCGCTTCAACAATAGTTTTCTTTTAGCGAGTTCTTTTGGGAGTGTTTCAATCTGGATAGCTATTAGCTCATCGACACATTGCTCCTGCACTTTGCCACAGATGTTCTGCTTCTTCAGAGACTGTCTCACTTGTTTTGGCATTGTCCGTGCTCTTATGAGTTTTTTTATCTGCTTCGACAGCGCCTGTGAGCGAGATTCCCATCTGTTCCATTTGGAAAGTTCTTCTGGCTATTTGAGGTTCATCCATCCAGACCGGAGTTTCATCTTTTCTTCGTTTGGGTTCGCTGCTGGACACTATGGACTTTATGAACATATAGGAATTATAAAGTCTTTGGTGATCCTACTTTCTCTCTGTTTGGCTTTTTTAGGCGTTCTCTGCAACAATCTTTCTTTGATTGCTTACAGACCCGCTGCATAGATCATGAGGTCTTTTTGGCATATACTGAAATTTTCAATTGATGTAATTATAGCACCTTATTTTGAGGTTGCTACTCATATAATATAATCAATCAAAGATTTCACCCAAAAAAAAAAAAGTGTGTGTGTGTCATGCCTCTCTCTCTCTCTCTCTCCCACACAAACCTACAAACATACAGGGGTTTCTTACAATCTAAGACAATCATGAAGGAAAGAGAGAGTTAGATGGGAAGGAGGGAGAAGAGAGAGAGGGAGAGGATGATGGAGAGGTAGAGGGAGAGAGTAAAAGAAAGCAATTAGGAGGGTTGGAAAATTTCCGACCCTCCATATCGCTTCCTTTTGTACACTATTGTGCACACGCACACACAGGGAAGGAAAAAGGAGAGAGAGAGAGAGAGAGAGAGAATAAATGAAGTAGTAGCATGTTTAGCAATTGACTTTATGATCTACAATGGGAGTCAGACTTGAGTGAATGCCAAAAGTAAAGCTCACCAGGTGGCACAAAGGTGGGAAAGTGGGGACTTTGTATAGCACTTGAGGGAGAATACAAGCCAAGGTACAAGCTTGGCAGTAGAAAGAAAGGGGTGAAATGGAGACGAAGGAAGGAGATGATGAAGAGATTGGACAAGGAGAAGGCAACAAGGTGGTGGAAGAGTAGTGCACACGAACAACAACTAAGTAGCTTTGGAGGGAAGTAGAAGTGAGCAAGGCAGCCAATCAAGTGGTGAACCATAACAGGCAAAGAAGATTGTCGTAGCAATGTGCAAGGAACGGAGGACGGAACTAGGCTGGCGGTGCAAAACGGCAAGGGGGGGAGGGGGATAGGGATTGGTTAGGCGGTGAGTAGATAGGGGAGAGATTAGGGGGGTGGGTTTGGGGGTTGGTTAGAGGGGATGCACGGTTAGGGGAGGAAAGATAGGGGGTTATGGGGTTTAATTAGGCGGAGGAAACAAATAATAATAATAATAATAAAATTATGGCAGTTATATTTTGAGAGATAGAGTTAATTATTACCAGTGAAGGGGAATTTAAAAGCTTGTGTGTGTGTGTGTGTGCCTGCACGTGCACACATGCACATGCACATGCGCTTTGGAATATTTTGATAGCCTCTTTACATTTAAAAAACTTGGTACAGCAAAATTTAGAATGCAATTCCATTGTAGAGACTAGTGTTAAAAGAGAGCTCAGATATTAAATTTTGTTCTTTACATTTAAAAAACTTGGTACACCAAAATTTAGAATGCAATTCCATTTTGTAGAGACTAATGTTAAAAGAGAGCTCAGATATTAAATTTTATTGACAATGGAAATTCATTTGTCTTAATTAGCTTTTAGACTTCCTTTGTAAAGTTACATGCAAGCTAAGCTGCTTGTTCGTAATTGAAATTGGAATCATTTCCTATTCCTGATGTTACTGGAGGTGCCAACAACCACAGGCACCCTCTATTCATCCCAGCTGCATCAATAGCTTTGTAATTGCTATGGACGAGCAAGAGGACAGACAATGCAAGATTGAAAATCTCATTTTTTGGCTTTAATATTCCTGTATAATGACAACAGATGTACTGCAGACCATGTTGGAGCTTAAGTTAGGAAGCTATGGACCAAAGGCTCTGCATTCGCGGCCATTGAAGGGGCATTTCAATATTTCAAGATTTCCTGGATCTGCTACAGTAGTATGAGTCATGCGTGTGTTTTTTTGGGCTACTTTATTACCCTTGTTAGTCAAAATAATCTGATGCTTGAGCTCGGAATCCAGTCACTGGAAAAAAAGTCTTGCAGCAGTGAGATTGTACTCAATAAGCTCAAGTTCAGTCAGACTGCTATTCAATCGTTTCACGATCTGCAACAGTTTCAGTTAAGCGTCATCAGCAAAACCAAGGCTCTGTATGCTATTAGACACTACTTTTAAGAATTGAAGCAAAAGCCTCACCAGCTGCATGCTCTGTGCTTCTTCCTCTGAAATAGATGCAAACTTTTGGCTCCATACTTGCAGCCCATTCATGCCACTCTCAATATTGTCCATATCAAGTCCATCTTGTACTCGATTTTTTTCATTCGCAATGTGTTTTCTTGCTGACTCAAACCAATGAAGTGAGTCGAATTGTTTGTCTTGATCAAGTACCTGCAGTGGGTGCATAAAAGGGTTTGTTCAACTCTGGAATGAATAGAATACAATCAACAGACCTAACATAAATGCAGGAGAAAGCTGCAGGCCAGCACCTCCCTGATTGCAGAAGTAAAATGCACACAGAAAGCATAGTAGGACAAATCCTCTCTCCTATGTTTTTCTGATTTCAGCCCACTCTTCCATACTTCAGGCGCAAATTTGGTAAAGCATAGAAAACAATAGCTCCTGTGAGCAGGATGAATTGTGAGAGAAGATTCCTACCTTGAGAATATATGCTATGCCAAGGACCAGACCATCATCAGTGAACAATCCACTTGAGCCATCACGACCTCTTTTGAAAAGTCTCTCTTTTGATTGTACCATAGTCTCTACAGCATTCAGGATCAATGCTGGTAGTATCAGGTAAAACTCCTTCAGGTGTAGATTATCTACACTTTGCAGCTCCTGCAAAACCAAGATTTCCAAATTCATACATTGCCAGTGCCTCTTAGTTTTTTAAGAATGAATGGTGTTCCTCCGTATGCAAGCCTAGAAAGAACATCTATAGTTTGCTTGACTTATCTCATCAAATTTTTAAAACAAGACCTGGCAAAATACTCCAGTGAGGATCTTGAAATAGTTAGTCTGTTCAATGGGCATTTCTTGTATCTTGAGAGTTCTGTCAAGTATTGCTCCTGCCCGCACAGCTTCTGAATTCATTTTTAACATCCTTGCAGCCTCCTCAAAGCTGGCTTTTTTTTTCATATCCTGCACAAATCTTTGAAAGAAAGTGACAATGCATAAGCAAGCAAGAAAAGATCAGAAGACTTGGATACAAAATACCAGGAGTAGCGACTACTAGTACCCAGATGCTGTACTAGAATGATGTAGACCCCCCATTCGCACCATGCGGACGAAGCCAAGTGCATTCCCCATTTCTGCAATAAGCCGTCGGAACTGATCAAGAGAATTCATACCGTCATCTGTTAATCCCAGTTTCTTGATGTCCCTGTTTAGTTTTTCTGCTCTCGCAAGAGGATACTCCTTATTTTTTTCATGACATTCCTGTGCAAACATCTGAGTTAAGAAAGACTATTTGTTCATCTTAAGTAGAACAACTGTATGAAACACTCGGCACTCACACTTAGACCATGGCTTTATCAAAGATATAAACCCACATACTGTGTTACAGGCAGGCACATTTTAGAATATTGCACGTGCAATTTCATGAAGGTAATAAATTTGCTGTATTACTTTCCTACACTCACGAAAATGGATATATTGCAGAACATACACTCTAGAACCACAGAAGAGGAAGCAGTATGTTGCAACTAGCATTCCACACAACCACTGCAGAGGCCATGAAGGCTTCTGATCATTGTTTTTTTGCTTACACATCAACAACAAGCTTCTCAACTGGTCAAGCTTCTCAACTGGTCAGGCCATATCCATTCAAACCACTCAATATGTGAGGAGACTCATAGCAAAGGAGCTGATTAATGCCTTATTCAAGTATAGTGACAAATAATCACATATGTCATTTTTTTAATGTTAAAAGAGAGAGAAATTTTATTTTTGAATTTTTTTAAAAATTGGGTTGGCTATTTTTTGGGAGTTGGCTTCTCGTTTCTTGTATGTGTGTGTGTGTGTGTGTGTGTGTGTATGTGTGTGATAGATCCATTTGGAGAACACTTTCAACTATGTTGCAGCCATTTGTTCCGGTTCCTCCACTGTTTGCACAGGACAGATTAATGGACTGGAATTTGACTTCCATACCTCCTGCTACACATACACTCTCGATACACAATCTGACTTCCTCGAAGGTTTACAGATTTCTTCTTCCACAGCCATGGATTGACAAGCATGCCAACACTCTTTGGAATTTGGATAGGCCTTTATCTTGGTGGCAATCCCGTCTCATGAAAATCTGGAAAACCAAATTGCCATTGAAACAGAGGCTTTTCTTTTGGAGATGTATAGTGGGAGCCTTTTCCATTGGGGTGAAATTGGCAGCTCGCCGCATTGCTTCTCCTTTCTGCCCCCGGTGCTCTCATCCCCGCGAGACAGTTCCTCACTTATTATGGTTTTGCCCGCACTCTCGCACATTGATCACTCATGTTTCTCATTTACTGCGGCTTCGGTTCCCTTCTATCAGATTTGGGAAACTTTTCTGGATGTTTGGATGCTGCTCATCTCAGATGTCTCCATTACTCCTTTTCTTTCATTGGACTCGCTTTTGGGTATTATGGACCATCTGGACACAGAGACTGCATTCTAGGATGGGTCAACAGTTTCCTCAGGCATATATTTTCTTCAGAATGTCCCTTAAGCAGTCTTTACATGACAGTCTTGCTGCAAGGGATTTGGATGCTACTTGCCTTGAAGTGTTCTCTACTTGTTTTTGAGTTCTTCTATCGGGCTCTCTTTTGGAGTTCTATGCTAGTGTGTGGGAGACTTCCCATATTGTAAATTCATGAGCTTATAAATACAATGGATTTTACCAAAAAAAGTGTGTGTATGTGTGTGTGTGAATGTGTATGTGTATGTGTATGGTGTGTATACACACGGTTTGTGTGTGTGTGTGTGAGAGAGAGAGAGAGAGTGTGTGCATCACATATTTGGGAAACTTTTTTGGTTATTTGGCAGATTTAGGACGTCTTTATCTCAATACTCACTCTTTTTCTCATGGGTGAGATATTGGGCTCTTTGGACAATCTGGGAAGAGCATAATCTGGCATACTTGGGCCGTCAGTTTCAAAAGTCATATGAATCTTTTAGAGCCTCATTGCGGCAATCTTTATATGATGCCTGCCATGAGGGTGATATACATGCATCTTGCATTGAGCTTTTCTTTTTATGCTTCTGATCTGTGGAATACTCTCCATCTTGGAGACTTTCCCTCTTGTAAAGTTATGACAATATAAATACACTACACTGGATTTTACCAAAAAAAAGTGTGAGAGAGTGTGTGTCAGAGAGAGAGAGTGCGGCCGCTGCAGTTCAGCCTCGCCAAGGAGCCCGTTCAGCCTCCCTCCCCGTCTGTACAGGTACACCTGTACGGACGCCGTACGCTTTCGTACGACCATACGGCCAACTAGGTGAGGTCTGGCTCACCCCTGCGCAGCTCCGAGCAGTCCCGTACTTGTTTTGCATCGCCATCGCTGTATCTTTTCCTTAGATTCTTCCGTACGTCCGTACAACCCCGTCCATTTCCGTACAGTCCAGTCTCTCAGTGCCCCGTCAGCATCCCAGTACAGTTTCAGTTCCTTCCGTACAGTTTCTTCCGTATACCCGTACAGTCCCGTTTTGCCCGTACAATCCCGTACCTTTTCCGTACAATTTTCAGTCGTGCTCCTGCATTTTTCCGTACAGTCCTTGTCTCGCTTGTTTAGATCCTATACCTTTTCGTACAATCCCTCTTGCCTTGTCGTATTCCAACCATGGCTTCAGGTACGGATGTTTGTACATATGATCGAAAAGAAAGACCTGCAGAAGCTAAGCGCCGCCCTTCACAGCCTGCAACACAAGATGATGAACTTACTATGGAAGCTCAATACGTGTTTGATACACTTAAGGATGACTTTCAGCAGTCACGACAGGAATGGGGCAAACCAGTTCCAGAGGTCACATACAAATTGAAATTGCCATCCCTCGTGAATCCTCTCAGGAAGTTATCTCAAACTGCAATAATAATTTTCTTTCCAGGAAGAATCCCAGCAGCCAGTGATGTTGCACAGTGGATTAAGTCCATCCTTGGAGGATGCTTTGTAGAGGGAGTATATTTTGCATCTAAAGGCTTTTATGAGGTGCATTTATCAGATGCTTTGTGCAAGCAGAGGCTACTTGAGCTTTCTCCCCTCTTTTATGGGAAGCAGATGGTACATGCTATGCCCTGGTCCCCAAACAAGGATTATCAAAGTCTTATACGACATCACTGTCCTGTATGGGTTGAGTTCCGGACTATATGCATGAAGAATTGCCAGGCCTGACTGCTTCTTTGGGACAGGTCATTTGTCCTCCACGCCCTATGGGAAACCGTAACAGGTTCTGCATTCTCTGGGACACTGATACACCTACCCCTCCTTCTATTGCAGTAGAAGTTGAGGGAGTGCACTTGGGAAAAAAGTATTTTGAATTGAAATGGGGTGTATTTGCAGGAGCTTGTTTTGCCTGCCACAAGTTTGGACATCTAGCCTCTGAATGCCCAATGGTTCTGCATCAGCCCCCTCCCAATGCCTTGCCGCCCCAGATACGGGAAAAGAATGAGAATTCGCAGGCTAAGACAGCAAATAGAAATGGAGCAAAGAATGCCAAACCAATTAATCAGGTGCAATCACTTGCTGGAAAAGGAAAAGATAAAGAAAAAGAAAAGATGAAGGTATCTGTGGGAACTGATCGGGATGGTTTTCAACACCCTAAGAAGGTGGTTGTATTGAAGCAACGCCCCTTTCAATCTCGTCAATGGGATGCTTCTTCTCCCTCACCAGGACAGGCTTCTACTTCAGCTCCTGTCCTTCAAAATTGGGTGGGGGTTTTGAAGAAGGGCATCCCCATATGTGATTCTAAAGAAGGGGTATACCTCTTTCATGATCAAACACTTAAGTGCTTTACATACAATGTACAGAGCCTCTGCAATGTTTCAAAGTGGAGGCTTTTATGGAATTATGTACATAAAATGCAGCCAGATATTGTTCCTTTGCAAGAGCATAATCAACACTCTAAGGCTGGTCATCATGATTATTTTGATGGTTATGACATATACTATGCTAGTACCACTACCTACTCAGGGGTATGCATAATGGTTAGACATGAGCTGGAGCCTCAGTTAGCCTTCAATGACAGCAGTGGCAGATGGATGGTCATACAATGTAATGTCAATGGTGATATTCTTGAGTTTGCATCAGTCTATGCCTCCCAGACCTCTGCCATCAGGGCTTCTTTATGGAATTCTTTAAGCAAATATCCATGGAGATCTAATGCATTCATCTGTGGAGATTTTAATAATTCCCCTCTGCCAAGAGATAACACTACTTCCAGATCTCATATGCTATCATCGGAAAGGCAGAAATGGAATAGCATGCTTCTTTCTGTGCAGGCTGAAGATTTATGGCTGCTTCTCCAAGGGTCAGTGCCTGGATATACTTTTCATCATAATGCACTTACTACATACTAGGCAAGGCTTGACAGATAATACTTCTTTTACCCACAACAATATGCAGATTTTAGCCCTCATCTCCTCATAGATTTCTCATTGGGCTTGTCAGATCATACCCCATTATGGATGAATCTGCACCTTGGTATGCCACTGGATGATTTGCCACCTTTTTCCAGTCGATTATTACATGTTAATCAGGCTTATTTCCGACATCACTATTTCCAGCAAATGATCAGACTTGCAATTCATCCCTTGCCTTTGCATGCCCAGGAGGACATGGATTATGCTTGGGACAGCTTTGTCTCTCGTATACAGAATGTCATTAGGGAGTATGGAAACTGGCATATGACTAAATGGAGGAATGAGGTTAAATGGGCAAAAAGGACAGCACAACAATTGACTGAATTTTCACATTTAAGGCCTCTCTCTGAATCAGAAAATGATTCCCTTTCCCATGCTCGGATTAAATTGACTACTAATGATCAGAGGAAATTGCACAAATGGCAGATTAGAGCAAGAATGAAGCCCCTCACGGATAAGGGCTGCTCATCAAAAGCCTTTTTCCAGGGCCTGCATGCTACTCGACAGAAAAACTCATGTCTAAGGGTAAGGAAGCTAGATGGCTCTTGAATGCACTCTTTCTCTGATCTCCGAGATGAATGCCAAAATTATTTTCAGAAATTGTTCTCTGCTCCTGGTTCCCCGTCAAATCAAATGACTCATGCGAGGACTGAATTCCTCCAATATGTTTCTGAAATAGTGGAAATGGATGATGCTCTTACCTTGGAGAGACCTTTTACTGATACAGAACTTGATAATGCATTGTTCCACCTCAGCAAATACAAGTCCCTTGGCTGGGATGGCCTTACGGTGGAATTTTATATTTCTTTTTCGGATGATTTGAAAGATGTCCTCTTGCAAATGATCAAAGTTGCCTGGCAAGCAAATCAGTTACCGCACTCTTGGAAGCATGGCATAGTCAAACTTGTGCCCAAAAAACACCTGTGTGACCATATGTCAGATTGGAGGCCTATTACTTTGATGCCTGTAGTTTACAAACTCATTGCCAAAATGATTGTGTATAGGCTTCACGGGATACTGAATGCGGGCCTTCATCCTCATCAGTATGGGTTTGTGCCGCCGTGAAGACAAATCCATGACAATATCTCCAATGCATTGACTGCAATATGCTAAGTACTCGCATCAAGATGTGCTCATATTGCAGGTAGATATTGCTAAGGCATTTGACACTATTCAATGGGATTTTATCTTTCAAATCATGACAAAGTTGGGCTTTGGTCCAAAGATAGCAAATGCAGTTTACTGGCTTTATTCTGGCTCTACTTCTCAGCGCATTCTTGGGGGTCATCTATCCCGGTCATGGACATTGGGTAGATCAGTTAGACAAGGCTGCCCTCTTAGTGCTCTCTTCTATGCCATTGCGACCCATCCCCTCTTAATGTATCTTGATCATCTTACAACCACAGGACAGATGACTGGTCTTAAAATCCCTGGGGCTGCATCTTTTTTGGCACAAGCATATGCTGATGATTCCTTCTTTATGCCACAGAACTCTCCCCGGGAAGTTCACATGCTTATGACCACTCTATCATTGTATGGATTGGCAGCGGGATTGCATGTTAATTTTGACAAATCTAAATTGCTTCCCCTGAAACAATGTGACTGGCATTCTATTCTCTGGCAAGGTCAGGTGGTGCATTCCAAAGATGTAGTCAGGCATTTGGGATATCCTATAGGATGGCATATCACCAGGAAGCAGCAGTTAAAACGGATCTTCCAAAGACTTCAACATAAACTAGAATACTGGAAAATTTCTACTTGGCCACTTCATGCCAGGCTCAGAATAGTACAGTCCATTGTAATGTCCTATGTCCAGTTCTTTTTGCCGTTGCTGCATTGGTCCTCCAGAGATATTTCAGCCTTTATGTCTCAAGCTATGGAGATGTTATGGAGGACAAAAACTGCTGTGAAAGCATTGAGACTAATGAAGATGGAAATGGTGTGCTCTCCTAGGATGCATGGCACACTTAAAATCCTCAATATAAGATATCATGTACTTGCAAGGCAGGCGACTATGCTCCATACTTTTTTCCGCCAACAACAGCCATGGACTTGTATGATAGCATCCATGTGTGTCAACATGAGGACTTCTGCATATGGACATTGGACTACTGATCATTGGGAGGTTGTTATTGGGAGATTTGTAGGGAAGATACCTAGCTGTCCTTTCTCTACTGCTCTGATACTTGATTGGAAACAAGTACTTTCTAAGATCAAATGGGCTCCTGATAATTGCTCGGCGACAAACTCAATGAGGAAAGAAAGTATTCATTGGAGTGCCATCTTTGACATTCCACTTGCTTTACAGGAACCTGTTCGGGCATACAATCTCATGAAATTGGGAATCAGATATATACATGATGTGGTAGATAATCAGGGCTATGTTTTATCTTTTCCTCAAGCTACTGCTTCCTATGCATTGGGAATGCACCATAGGTCGATATGGAAGAAAATTGCTGATTTGTTACATCCTTTTCTACCGGTTCCCCCTGTGGCTGACACAGACAGGCTATTGGATTGGCAATTGCAACCCTCTGCTACATGCTCTCATCCTGTTTCCCTGCCTGCCTTGACCTCCATCAAAGCATACAGGCTTCTTCAGCCTGCTCCATGGATTCAGCAACATGCTAATACTCTGTGGCATATCAGGAAGCCCCTCTCATGGTGGCGGAAGAATCTCAGGATATTATGGAAGTGTAAAATGCCTTTGAAACAAAGACTTTTTCTTTGGAGATGCATGACAGGCACATTGTCAGTGGGAGTCACACTTGCCAAACGTCGCATTGCACCTTCCACATGTTTAAGATGTCAGGCTCCTTCAGAGACTGTCCCTCATTTGCTTTGGCACTACCCGTGTTCTCGGAACCTCCTCGGGAGAATATCAGATCATCTTCGGCTCCGTTTCCCGAGTCACAATGTTGGGAAACATTTTTGGCTATTTGGCAGATTTATGAGGTCTATGTCTCAATACTCACTATTTCTCTCTTGGGTGAGATATTAGGCTCTTTGGACAATCTGGAGTGAGCATAATTTGGCATACTTGGGTCGGCAGATTCACAAGTCATATGAATCTTTCCGAGCCTCATTGCGGCAATCCTTATATGATGCCTGCCACGAGGGTGATATAGATGCTTCTTGCATAGAGCTTTTCTTTTTATGTTTCTGATCTTTGGGATACTCTCCATTTCTGGAGACTTCCCATCTTGTAAATTTATGAGCATATAAATACAGCACTGGATATTACTAAAAAAAAAGTATGTGTATGTGTATGTGTGTGTGAATGTGTATGTGTATGTGTATGTGTATATACAAACACAGGACAGATGACTGGTCTTAAAATCCCTGGGGCTGCATCTTTTTTGGCACAAGCATATGCTGATGATTCCTTCTTTATGCCACAGACTTCTCCCCGAGAAGTTCACATGCTTATGACCACTCTTTCATTGTATGGTTTGGTAGCGGGATTGCATGTCAATTTTGACAAATCTAAATTACTTCCCCTGAAACAATGTGACTGGCATTCTATTCTTTGGCCAGGCAGGTGGTGCATTCCAAAGATGTAGTCACGCATTTGGGATATCCTATAGGATGGCATATCACCAGGAAGCAACAGCTAAAATGGATCTTCCAAAGACTTCAACATAAACTGGAATACTGGAAAATTTCTACTTGGCCTCTTCATGTCAGGCTCAGAATAGTACAGTCCATTGTAATGTCTTATGTCCAGTTCTATTTGCCTTTGCTGCATTGGTCCTCCAGGGATATTTCAGCCTTTATGTCTCAAGCTATGGAGCTGTTATGGAGGACAAAAACTGCTGTGAAAGCATTGAGACTGATGAAGATGGAAATGGTGTGCTCTCCTAGGATGCATGGTGGACTTAATGTCCTCAATTTAAGATATCATGTACTTGCAAGGAAGGCGACTATGCTCCATACTTTTTTCCGCCAACAGCAGCCATGGACTTGTACGATACCATCCATGTGTGTCAACATGAGGACTTGTGCTTATGGTCATTGGACTACTGATCATTGGGAGGTTGTCATTGGGAGATTTGTAGGGAAGATACCTGGCTGTCCTTTCTCTACTGCTCTGATACTTGACTGGAAACAAGTACTTTCTAAGGTCGAATGGGCTCCTGATAATTGCTCGGGGACAAACTTGATGAGGAAAGAAAGTATTCATTGGAGTGCCATCTTTGACATTCCACTCGCTTTACAGGAACCTGTTCGGGCATACAATCTCATGAAATTGGGAATTAGATACATACATGATGTGGTAGATGATCAGGGCTATGTCTTATCTTTTCCTCGGGCCACTGCTTCCTATGCATTGGGAATGCACCATAGGTCTATATGGAAGAAAATTGCTGATTTGTTACATCCTTTTCTACCTATTGCTCCTGTGGCTGACACAGACAGGCTTATGGATTGGCAATTGCAGCCCTCTGCTACATGCACTCGTCTTGTTCCTCTTCCTGCCTTGACCTCCATCAAAGCCTACAAGCTTCTTCAGCCTGCTCCATGGATTCAGCAATATGCTAATTCTCTGTGGCATATAAGGAAGCCCCTCTCATGGTGGCGGAAAAATCTCTGGATATTATGGAAGTGTCAAATGCCATTGAAACAAAGACTTTTTCTTTGGAGATGTATGACAGGCACATTGTCAGTGGGAGTCACACTTGCCAAACGTCGCATTGCACCATCCACATGTTTAAGATGTCAGGCTCCTTCAGAGACTGTTCCTCATTTGCTTTGGCACTGCCCGTGTTCTAGGAACCTCCTCGGGAGAATTTCAGATCATCTTCGGCTCCGTTTCCTGAGTCATATTTGGGAAACATTTCTGGTTCTTTGGAAGATTTATGAGGTCTTTGTCTCAATACTCACTATTTCTGTCTTTGGTGAGATATTGGGCTCTTTGGACAATCTAGAGTGAGCATAATTTGGCATACTTGGGTCGGCAGATTCACAAGTCATATGAATCTTTCCGAGCCTCATTGCGCCAATCCTTATATGATGCCTGCCATGAGGGTGATATGGATGCTTCTTGCATAGAGCTTTTCTTTTTATGTTTCTGATCTTTGGGATACTCTCCATTTCGGGGACCTCCCATCATGTAAATTTATGAGCATATAAATATACTGCACTTGATATTACAAAAAAAAAAGTATATGTATGTGTATGTGTACATGTACATCTACATGTAGTATGTGTCTGCACTGTGTACTATATAGTCTATGTATGTGCACTATTTTTTGTATCTATATGTGCTTTTGTTTTTTTTATCATGTGCGTGCGTGCGCGCGTGCGTGTGTGTGTGTGTGTGTGTGTGTGTGTGTGGCAAATGATTCTTTCTTTACCCCGAAAAATACTCGGAGTGATCTCTCCTTGATTATGCAGGCTCTTTCCACATATGGCTTAGCTGTTGGTTTTCATGTGAATTTTCAGAAATCCAAGTTATTGCCATTGCATGCTAAAGACTGGCATAGTCTTTTGTGGCCGGGGGAAATTGTTCCACCTTCTCAATTGATTCGACATCTTGGCTATCCTCTAGGTTGGGGACTCACTCATTCTCAACAAATTGATTGGATGCTCACAAAGCTGAGGAAAAAACTTGAATATTGGAAGCTTGCAACTTGGCCATTACATGTTTGCTTGCGAATAACGCAATCCATTTTGATAGCATACATACAATTCTATCTGCCCCTCATCATGTTTACTAAGGCAGATTTGGTTTCATTTGTCTGCTATCATGGAGATTTTTTGGTGTTCAAAAAAGGGCAAGAAAAGTCTCAGATTACTCTCTATGCATTGTCTCTGTTCTCCAAAGATGCACAGGGGTTTGAACATACTCAATATTCAAATGCATATAGTTGCTCACAGGGGGAAAATGATGTTGCAATTTATGCAAGGGGATCAGCCTTGGGCTTTTACGATCCACTCTCTTTTGTTGCATATTGATACTTCTGCTTTTGGGCATTGGCAGCCCACACAGTGGGATTTTCTATTTGGCTCTATTCAAGGCAAGATCAAAGGCTGCCCTTTTGTGTCTCGTTTGCTTCTTGATTGGAAGCATATTTTATCCCACTTGGAATGGAATGGTAGGGATTCTTTGTTGGGAAATTCCTTGAGGGCTGAGAATATTTATTGGTCCAAAGTATTCCACCCTCCTTTGGCTATACAAGAACCTAGGCGTTCTTATTTTATATCTTTCAAAGGTATTGCTACTGTGGCGGATGTACTTCAGAATGATGGCACTCTTTTATCCTTTTCTATGGCTGCTAGCAAGTATGGTTTGGGAGCTCATTATCGTCCTTTATGGCACAAAGTTTCAGAAATGCTTCAACCTTTCTTGCTGGTACCTCGTTTGGAACTTCAAGATAGGCTTGAGGATTAGACTCTCCACTCTCCTTCTTCTTCAGCCCGTCCTTTGAAGCTATCACATATCACAGTGCCTTCTCTATATAAAGTGTTGTTACCTCCGCCTTGGGTTTCTGACAGAGCCAATTCTGTTTGGCATATGGATCGTCCATCAAAGTGGTGGAGAAAGCAGCTGCATCTCCTTTGGCACTATAAAGTCCCTCTTCGGCAACAGCTTTTCCTCTGGCGAGTTCTACTTGGCATTTTCCCATCTGGGCAGTTACTTGCGCATAGACATATTGCCCCGGCTGTTTGCCACAGATGCCTACATTCTGCTGAATCTGTGCTTCACATTTTTTGGCACTATCTACATACTTGTGATTTCCTCGCTCTCATTCGTTAAGAGCTTCGAGCGAGATTTCCTACTGTTACTTTTGGCAGGTTCTTCTGGTTATTGGATTATGATATATTTTTTGTTTGGGCGCGCTACTAGGCACTTTGGACTCTATGGATGGACAGAAATCATAGTCTTTGGTGATCCTACCTTTCCATCTTTCATTTTTTTCAAACGGTCTCTGCGGCAATCGTTTTATGATTGCTTTCAGACTCATCTGATAGATCATGATGTATATATGGCTTATACAAAGATTTTCGATTGAGTAGTAGTTATTCCACTTTTGGAGTACCTATGAATGTAATTATTTCACTGTAATAAAATATTTATTCTCACCCAAAAAAAAAAAATGTGTGTGTGTGTGTGTGTGTGCGCGCGCACTATGCACTTTACTCTGTGTGTATGTGTATGTGCATGCGTGTGCACGGTGTACCATAGTCTATGTATGTGCTATTTTTTACACGTGTATGTGTTTATGGTTCTTTTATCATGTGTATGTACTCAAATTCACTGTGTACTATAGTCTATATGAGCATGTGTGATGTGTGCACGCAGCATATGTGTGAAGAGAGAGAGAGAGAGAGAGAGAGTTTATTAAAGTCTTTGGAAGACCGATGGGTCTGTGAGACTAATAGAAAACTGATACAACAAGGAGAAAGGGTGGAGCTACTAAATGAGCATCATCACCCATGCTGAATGCTAAGTGCTAAGTAGTACATAGTCATATCATCAGTATTGGCATCATCGTCATCATCATCATCATCATCGAGTCAATCACCATCAAGGCTGGCTGGCTCTGGTCAATGCGATGCGCCCCCACAAGGGTATATGTGTGTCAGAGAGGTATTGATGTGTAGCCAGTGATGGAACGCTGGCGACTGTCTGTAGGTGCTGCCCATCTCGGTCTCCTGGCAATGATATTGCTCCTGACCAGGGCTACCGTAACCCCTGTGGGTCGTGTCCCAAAGCCCGAACATGGATAAGAGGTCGCTCAATGTGATCTGCATGTCTGTCCGCTGACAAGTGCGGCGTGTCTCAAGATCTAGATCTCTGCTGCGCCTGCTATCAGTGGCCGCAAAGCTCGTGTGATCTAACTGGAAAAACTCAATGATCCTGCTCTGAGAAGAGTCGGGCCATGTGCCTGAAGACTGTCATTGTGTCCTAAGTAAGTGTTCCCTGTGGCGGACCACCTCATGGATGAAGGCAACGAGGCATCCATGGTCTGAGTATGAGAGAAGTTTGGCCCAAAATCGGCCCTAAAAAGACAATGGTATCGACAGTGAGTACACAGGGCATCTGAATGCGAAGTGCTCCTCTGACTCCACCTCCTGTAGATCACATAATGTGCATAGGCATCTCTCCCTGGGTATCCCCTCTCAGCTTGTCCGCTCTCGATGCGGAGTTAGAGTGATGAGACTCGAAACTGTCCGAAAGAGAAACTCAGTGAATGTGGCAAGTGGATCCGAGTGTACTCTGGTGGTGTACTCTGGTGGGACAATGAAGCCCTCCTCAGAGATCTGTAGAAATTGAGCTTCACTCAAAACTCCCTCAGCTCCAACCAGGTCCTGAATGTGTGCAACTATAGTAGATAGTCTTGAATGACCTTGTTGACCTCATGGTACCCTAGCGAGATAGATGGAGCGTCTAAGTTGTACTGGAAGGGAGGAAGTCTATCTATGTGAAGCCCCAATCTCTTGAACAACCTACATGTCTTGGCATATCAACCTCTCTCGTCCCCAGTGTCTGTGAGGTCCATTGATGAAGACAGAGCCAGCCATGGCAACCTGCGCCGCTTCACTGTACTAGACCAGTACTGTCTGTGATGCAGTGTAGATAGGTAATGGTATGGATTGCCGCATCTAGCTCTAGTGGAGACACGTCGAACTCAACTTGCTGTGTCTGAGAGATCTGGCCCCCAACAAGGGCTGCCATACATGCCTCGTGGTCGAACCAAGGAGTCAAAGAGAAGAGCCTTGGTCCGAGGGTCCTGAAAGTGAGAGTGGAAGCACTGTCTCTCCAGGCGAGAAAGTGAGGAACGGGCCTGCCTCACTAGCCTCATTGTGAAAATTGGACAAGAGAAGATAACACATAGGTAGGTATATGAGGAGACAATCTCGACCGGTGATTCATCGAATGTGAATTGTTCTCTATGCACGACTCCTCCAGATGTGTTGAAGATCATAACCTTGGTCTTGCCAAAATTGACCTTCAAATCATGTGACTCACAAAAAACCTATAGTGCATCCAAATGTCACTGGAGGCCCTCAGCAGAAGAGGACATCAGAACCATGTCATCTACGTATAACAGAATCTGAATCAGAGTACCTACAAGAGAGCAATCAGCCCCCCTAGTGATCCCATGAATGTCTCGAGCTCGTCTATGCAGAGGCCAAACAAGGTTGGTGATAGTGGGCAGCCTTGTTTGACACCAATTGTGCTCATAATACATTAATAATTATGTATACAACATTTATATACCTAATATATTATGTATTTTTAATACATAACTAGAGTGTGTTTCTAGGCGAAACTCCAATCAAATTCTCGCAACATTTTTTAACGAAACTTTTAAAACGCGCTTCACGAAACGTGTCGGGTAACATAATTCAAGTTACTTTCACCTGACACGTCTAGCATCCCTAATCCATCACAGATTATATTCTATGGTAACTTTTACATATCAGCAAGAAACACTTTAGCTATCTCATGAAGAAATGGCATATCATCAAATTTCGCTTTTGAAGAAAACTCTCTCTACATGGGAGTCATCTCATAGGAAGGAGACGAGGAGAGACACTGGTGTGCGGGGTTTGGGGGGAGTGGCTATCCTCTTTAGATCACACATGAAACCTCTCATATCAATGGCACGGAGAGAGAAACATGCACGACACATGTGGATACGAGTCCAGCTACCAAACGCACGACCGATTCTCATAGCATTGTGTTATTTTCCCCTAGATACTTCATCCTATGCACGTGAGGTCACCATAGAAGGGCACAGCCCGTATGAATCGATTCAGGATGATATCACTAAATTCTCTAGGCAGGGGGGCATCCTCCTTCTTGATGACTTCAATGCACGCACAGGGAACAAGCAAATGGGCCTACTCGACTTTGCATTGGATTCCCTCATAGTACCAGAACTAGATGCAGCTGAGCTCGGGATAGTGAGACACTCTGCAAATGCACCACAAGTGAAAGAGTATGGACGACATCTACTTGAGCTCGGGGCTGTTCATGATTTGATCATTTACAATGGTCTACAGAGATGGCCATCATTCAGTGGTCTCACTTGTTTCCCACATGGCAGAGGGACAAGCACAGTGGACTACCTATTGGGTCACTTGGCCTTTACCTCACGGATATACGACTTTATTGTGCCCCCTCCCCCACTCGGTGCTGATCACTCGTACTTACCCTTTTGTATCTCTACCACTATGCCAGCAAGGAGGGTCCCCGCCATGCCCACTCGTGTACAGGTTCACTTTGATCATGCCTTGGACCCCATCTATGTGAGCAACCTGGCAAAGGGACTTCCAGCCCTACTACTTGGAGATGTTGTAGACCTCGCCCACGCCTCAAACACCCTTGCCCTAGTAGTCATGGACGCAACCATCGGGTCTTTCCCCACAACTTAATCTGCGCGTGCCTCACTAGGGAAGATGCTACAGAATCCTAGGTATGATGATGAGTGCAGAGAGATGAGAGCTCACCTCAAACGTGAGCGAGCCCTTGGCCACTTGACATCAACCGAGGCACAACGGACCTCACAGTGACTCACATGTCGTAAGCGGCGGTCCTTCCTCACCCACAGAATGGACGAGGTGATCAATTCATTTTGAGGGGGGGATCCCACCATTGGTTGGGGGCTTCTATCAGAGGGGAAGCCACCTATACCCATCACAGACCCAGGTGTTTGGCACACTTATGCATGCTCTTACCTGATGGTTAACCTTGGGAAGACCAAGGTCATGACTTCAACACCTCTTACACAGTGCTTCACCGACATAGCTTTGCATACCAAAGTCAGCCAGTGGAGATTGTGCAGTCCTACACATACTTGGGTGCAATTTTCATAGGGCCAGTTTTCACGATGCCCCACATAGCCAAAGCATGACTCACACAAGGGCACGATGCTTTGGCCCGACTAGAGCGACAGTGCTTCTAGACGCACTTCTAGAATTCACCGACGAAGTGTTGGCTTTTCGACACTCTAGTGAGGCCGACTGCCATGTATGCGGCACCTTTTTGGCGGTGTGATATTTCAGCAACAGAATGGAGAAGATTTGAGCGGCTAGAAGTGATTATGGGCTCTAGGATGATTCGGAGTAAGCCCTCGGTCCCCCATCAGATAGTACAGGAAGAGTTTGCCATGACCCCTCTCCAGGTTGATGCCATTTTTCAGACAGTGGCTTTCCTCCACGGAGTTTGGGACCTACTTTGCGAGAGACTTCCGAGGCTGGCACACTAGTCCTTCATACGACTAGCTAAGAGTGGGGTAGGTACAGCATGGTTTGCACGCATCACCGCATGGTTTGCCAGTCACGGCATTCAGATGGATTGGCTTCCCTTTAGCATGGATGCACTGCCCGAGTTGATCCCACGGGATGAGATTAACCGCATCTACGGTTAGATCTCCTCCAACTCCACACATCTCGCACTTTAGGGGGGGGGGACCAAGACTTCCCAACCAAAACCCAGCTCTACTATGACCACTTTCTGAGAGTATTGAAGGATGGGCTCATCATCAGACCTCAATATCTCGAGGACAGAAGAGTCTGACACGCACAGAGGATTGCCATCAGACAAATGCGGGTCTCGTCCCATCAACTGAGGATCGAGGCAGGGAGAGCTGCACGCATACTTAGAGAGCAGCGGACTTGCAGGTTGTGCACAATGGGCGTGGTCGAGACAGAGGAGCACTTTCTTTGTGTCTTCCTAGCCTACTATGAGATCCGAGGGCACTACCACTGCCTTTTTCAGGAGGGGCACGACTTTGGCCCACTCTCACGTCTGATCCACTTCCAGGACCAAGTTTGTATTGGGCTCTACCTGATGGAGATGCGACGACACAAAGAGACACTACTACGACATATCAGAGAGCAGCAAGATGGGACCACCACACCACAAGGTACTAAGGTAGACCGAGCGCAGAGACAGGTCATGGATTTTTATGCATTTAACTCAGCTCCAAGGCACTCTGGGATAGAGGAGGAGGAGCTAGCCGACATGAGAGATATATGGATCGGTGGGGAGAGCCGACACAACACTACTAGGTGAGGGACACCGAGAACGTAAATGGTGCGATAGGCGACCAGAGCACATGATCGAGGTTCGACCTATTTCAGCTCTCCTTAGGGGAGATCGACCGAGGCGAGGGGTCACCCTTAACATAGCCCATCGGATCCAGAGATCGAGGAGACCACGCCCTCCACCACGGGAGACATCCTGACAGATGCAAATACGTGCGCTCTTTGCATCTCATCAGAGAGCCACCATGAAGCCTGGATACGTGGAGCCGATCCATGTGTAGGCCATCTTTTGGTGGTTCTAGTGATGCCCTATAGACCATGGTATGTGCCTTGTAGGCATAAGTGTAGGCACTTATTGTGTTAGTGCTTACTATGCCACGTAGGACACTTAGTCCTATGTGACACCTAGGACACTTAGTCCTAGGCCTAGATACAAGTACTTTGTACTTGTGTTTAGGAACCTTATCTAAGTTGACGTGACTTCTTCTTCGACTTGTCCTGTACTGCACACTCTCTCTCTCTCTCTCTCTTCGTTTAGCATCTACAGTGGTATCAGAGCAGGTATTGCTCTAGCCTTCCAGCTCTCCTCAACCCCGAGTACTCCATTGCTCATTGGAGAGTTTTCTGCCCTGCTGGTCGACACTCTCCCAGATCTGGTTCGAGGCTCTTCATCGCTATTTGCTCCGTCGTACCTTTAGTGGTACCTGCGCTATACCTGCACGCTGCATCGCCAGTAAGGCCGTACAACCGTACCTTCAGTGGTATTCGCGTCGTACAACCATACGGTTCTGCTACGTATTGTGCATCGTTGTACTGTACTGCACGTCGCCGTACAACTGCGCGTCACCATACTGCCCGTCGCCGTACATCGTACTGCCCGTCGCTGTACACCATATTGCCCGTCGCTGTACACCTGCGCATTGCCGTACGGAATAAGTATCTGCGACAGCCGTACGCTCTTCTCCGTACAAGTGTACTCGCACCGTACCTGCTTTGTACAGGTTCGTTTGCTCCGTACGATCATCTGCTCCGTACGTTCCCCTGCACATCAGCCGTCGTACAACTTGTACCTGCATTCCGTACACGTGTACTTTGAGAACAGCTGACCGTACAGCTTGTACCTACTCCGAGTGTTTTGTACAATTTTGAAGTGCGAATTTACTTTCAGTGGTATCTACATTTGCAATTTGGGGCTTTTGCAGGACATTGCAAAATTTGGGGCTTTCACACATTTGCCCTCTTTTTGGCCTATTTGCCCTAAATAAATTTGGGGCTTTTGCCAAATTTGCTGTTTTTGCATCAGATTGCAGTACATTAAATCAGATTGCAGGACATTCAGTTACATTTGCAGGACATTGAGTCAGATTTGCATACATTGGGTCACATTTGCAAAATTTCAGCAAAATTTGGGGCTTTTCTGAATTTGCCCTCTTTTTGGCTTATTTGCCCTCAATAAATTTGGGGCTTTTGCCAAATTTGCTGTTTTTGCAGTGAACATTGCCTATCACAGTCACATTTGGGTCAGATCTGCATTTGCCCTTTGATTTGGGTCAGAAAATTGCAGATATTTGCTGTCATTTTTAGGACAGCCAGCTTATTGCAGTGATAGCCTTGAGGCTTTTGGGTTTTCCGGTCTTTTACAAGTTATCACAGTTGCTATGGCTGGGAACAATCAAGATTTATTTGGAGTTCTTCGTGAAGATGATAAGTTGGATGGCACCAACTATCCGATGTGGTCTTATCTCATGAAACATATTCTTGTTGCAAAGCAATTGTGGAATATTGTTTCTGGGGCTGATCTGAGGCCAGCCAATCCTTCAGTGGTTGTTTCTACTGCTGCACCTTCTGCAGGTGGTACTTCTCCTGATGCCTCTTCCTCTAGCACTCCAGCTGTTGCTCTTCCAACTCAAGAACAGTCTAGATGGGATGCAAGAGATGCAAATGCACATTCATGCATTGCTTTATCATGCAAGAGAATCATTATTCCACACATCCGTTCTTGCAGGACAGCAAAGGATGCTTGGGATAAATTGGCTTCTCTATATCAGATTCGCAATAAAGCTCGTGTTGCATATTTGAGAAGGCAATTACAGGAAGTGAATATGAATGAAGGTGAGTCAATGGATGCATATTTGACAAAGGTCAAGGACCTCATGGAACAGCTTGCCAACATTGATGAAGTGGTGCCAAATTCACAGCTTGTCAGTACTACATTGAATGGACTACCAGATACATATCAAGGGTTTGCTACAACCCTTCGATTAGTGGCCATGGGTAATCCATACCACTATTCTTTTGATCAGCTTGTTACTTTGCTTTTGAAGGAAGAGCAAAGTAGAGCTAACAGACAAGCCATTATTCCTGATCATGCATTTGCTTCACAGCAAACCATGCATGCTTACACGGATAGTGACTGGGCAAGATGTTCCGACACCAGAGTGTCACATACTGGCAATTGTTTTTTGCTTGGCAATTCATGTATTTCTTGGCTCAGCAAGAAGCAACCGACAGTTGCCACGTCTAGTTGTGAGGCTGAGTACAGGGCAGCCTTCACCGCTACAGTAGAGTGTGTTTGGCTTCGACAGTTACTTACAGATCTTGGTATTTGCCAGACATCCTCCACTATTGTCTACACTGACAGCCAGAGTGCTTTGGCCATTGCGCGTAACCCAGTGTTTCATGTGCGTACCAAGCATATTGAAGTTCACTATCATTATGTTCGGGAGCGGTTGTCAGCAGGCGACATAGAGTTGTCCTATCTTCCCACAGAGGACAACATCGCAGATATGTTTACAAAGGCACTTCCTCGTCCCAAGTTCGAAGTCTTCCGACAGGCTTTACACTTGGTTCCCTTTGTTACATGATCTGACATTCCTTGTACATTCATAGGTGGCTATATCCTTTTGGATGAACATGTGCCACCATGACCAGAAACTACCAGGTATTCTGAGACGTTTCCAGAGTACTTCAGCCCATCCCATGGAGGGGGGTTTGTAGGCCATCTTTTGGTGGTTCTAGTGATGCCCTATAGGCCATGGTATGTGCCTTGTAGGCATAACTGTAGGCACTTATTGTGTTAGTGCTTACTATGCCACGTAGGACACTTAGTCCTATGTGACACCTAGGACACTTAGTCCTAGGCCTAGATACAAGTACTTTGTACTTGTGTTTAGGAACCTTATCTAAGTTGACGTGACTTCTTCTTCGGCTCGTCCTGTACTGCACACACTCTCTCTCTCTCTTCGTTTAGCATCTACACCATGCACTTGGGACTCTAGCTCTGAGCACTTGATATTCTCATGCCACCCTCATGCTATTTTGCTACTTTTTTGCTATTTTGTACTAGTATAGCATTTTAGTACTCAACAAGGGCCTTAGTGAGCCCTTTGCCCTAGCCCACAGTGGTTTGTATGAGTTACTTGATTCCGTACTTTGTCCCATAGGCCCGCGAGGCCTCCTGCGGACGTCTCTCTCTGTCTCTCTCTCTCATGGCAGGAGGCATGGTCGATGGCCATGACTTCCATCATTTCTTTGGATCACAGACCCCTTAGGGAAGACGATGTTCCTCATATTTCATATTTTACATTTTGTATCTAGGCAATTTTGGTACTCTATTTCATTTCATTTTGTATCTAGGATTTTTGTAGCCATTTTTGGCATCTTAGCGGTATTACGATGAGGCCACCTAGTTGGCGCATCGTTGATGATGTATTTTCCTTTCGGATGATTTTGTGTCCCATAGGCCATGTATGGCCTTCCGTGGACCTTTAATAAAATTTCTTTCTTCTTTCTCTTTCTCTCTCTCTCTCTCTCTCTCTCGCAGTTCTCTTACGTTCCCTCTCACCCCTCGACTCAGCTCCATGCCCGCCTCCCCGCTTAGTTCTCCCGCTCACCTTTCAACTCAGCTCTCCACTCACCTCCTCGCTTAGCACTCCCGCTCAATGCTCCGCTCAGCTCTCGCGCTCACCACTCCGCTCAGCGCTCACCTATCCCGCTAGCTCTCCGCTCAGCTTACCTCTCTTGTTCAGCTCTTTTGGTCGAGGGGGCGTAGATAGCAATATTGCAAGTTCCATCTGCCAAAGAGAACACTCCTAGCTGCGCTGAACCCCCAGCCCAACTAGGGGGTTAGTACAGCCAAGAGGTAGCAAGAGAATTTGCCAGCAAAGAGTGGCCCAGCCTAAACCCCCTCAACTCCAGCAGCACTGACCAGTAGAAACATATATGCCACGATTACAGCTCGAACACCCTCTCTATATGCATAGGTCTATGAATGAGGAGGTCTTTTTGACCGACCCATCATTAGGTATCATTAACATATTTTGTTCCTACAAGATCAGGTGAGAGAGTTGAAGATGGAACTGGTGGATCCAATCACTAGAATCCAAGTGCTTGAAGGACTTGGTAAGCAGGAAGTAATAGATGACGTTGTCAAGCCTTGCAAGGCTTCCCCCTAACCCCGAGTTAGCCTCCACAGTCAAAGATTTAGTTCATACTGAAGTATAGACAGCCGAGAAGGAGGCCACTGTGGAGTTTGAAGCAAAGGCAAACAAAGTTGATATTCAAGAAGAGATCATAGAACATGAAGCTAGAGAGGATAATGCATTAAAAATCAGAATTGAGGGACTTCCGGACAGATGGTACAAAGAGGACTCATTTGATGATACCTTAGCACATGTCAATGCAGCTATGCCTAACATTGACTGGACAGCAAACGAGGATGACAAGCTTGACAACCCTAATGAAGATGGTGAAGCTAGAGCAGTTCGTATTGGTAAATGTAAAGGACATGCTGTCATTACATTCAATGTCATTACTTCAGTTTTTCAAGCCCACCTCATATGAGAATTAGTTATGGGATAGAGACGTTTGTCAGCATCAGCTTACAAGCCTACACATGTGGATTCAGTGGCACCTTGCTCAAGATTGCACTCACTAGTATCATCTTTCTTTGGCTTTTGCAGCACCATTGCTTAACAAGTGGCACTTGGCTTCAAAAAATAGGCAGATCCCCAAAGCATTGGTCTGATGGGATATCTCAAGGTGTATGCCCCAGGCACACCTTGGTTTCTATGTGTATGTGCTAGAGGCACAGTTAGGTGCCCATAAGCACTGTTAGGTGGTGGTAGAAGCCACATAGGATGATTGAGAGAATCTAGGAGCAGATTGAGGAGATGATTGTGGAGCTCAGAGGTCATCAGCGATGTCAGTGATCATGTAAGAGGTGCCTACTTAAAGACCTCACCTTTCTTCATTCTATGAGCAAGAATTCTCAGTTTGTGTTCAATCCATGCTTTCCTTTCAGTTCACCAACATGGTATCAGAGCCCTTTGATCCTCCTTGAGCCCATTTGTGCCACATCATCTTCTTCTTCTCCATCTTCTTCTTCTTCATCTTCACCATTTCTTCCCTTTCTTCCCAAATCTTGCTAAAGCTTGTTCTCCCTCGTTTCGCCGCCATTCTCCAAGCCCTTCCTGCTGGAGATACCCCTCGAATGGGCGAACTTCCACCTGCAAGCAATTGAAGAAAGGTTGTCGCTGCTGGTCGCCATTCCACGAAAATCGTCGAAACTGTCTTCTGCGTTTTCTCTGTGTCTGCTCCACCTTTCTCTAATTCCTTTCAGGGGAAGCTTCTCCATACCTTGGGCTATCTTGTGTTGAAATCTGAGCAGCAATGGTTGCATATTCAAGGAGAACAGAGCCAAAAACCAGTCGATTTTGATGACGCTCCAGCCAGCAATATCGCGCACCATTTCGCCCAACCTCTGTGCTAGATCTTCTTGGTATATGAGCTTTCTTTCGCTTCAGAAAGCCCTGTTTTCTTTGCTTTGAAGAGTGAGATACAAGCCCTCCAAGTTCAGGCCTCTGTTTTGGACTGTTTTGACAAGGTTGTGAGTTTGATGCTACATTAGATGCTACTTTAGCATTTCTGAGGTTTTAAAGTATTGAAAAGCATCAGTACAACTGTGGCTACAACTTTCTTTTAAGTTGATATACTTGGATTTGCTTGGAATACTTTCATTTAGTCACTTCTATGAAGCATGCAAGTGAAAGCATCATTGATTTGTAGTATGGATTTTGATTGCAAGCCTTTGCTACTCTAAATGCTTGTATTTTGAAGCTCTTCAACTCTTTCTAGCCTTGTAAGAGAGTAGACACTGCCCATTCTGGGTTAGACCCTCTCATGGCTACCATCTTGAATATGGATAAGTTCAATGGTAAGGGCTTTCACACATGGCAGATGAAGGTTAAGTTTGCATTGATGAGGGAAAACCTCTGGGGGCTTGTCAAACCGGCTTCAACTTCTTCTTCAACAGCCTCCAATGTTGGAGAATCCTCAGCTCCGACACACCCGGCAAGAGATCCTGCTAGAGAGGAGAAAGCCTATGGCACCATTGCTCTTGCTTTAGGAGATGACTATATTCATCACATCTCTGATTTGGAGTCTCCTTCTGAAGCTTGGCAGAAGCTTGATATTATTTTTGGTGCTAGCTCTCACATCTCAAAGTTGTCACTTAAGATTGCTTTCTTTGAATTAAAGATGGCTAGTGGCACTCCTTTGGCTGCCCATGTCAATCATATGCGGAGTCTCATGACTCAACTTGCTTCTATCAACTCTTCAATCACTACAGATGATGCAATGGCAGTGTTGCTCAAGAGTATGCCTGAAGATTATGATCATGTTGTTACCACTTTGAAAAATCTTCCTAATCCTAATCTTGAAGGTCTCATTTCTGCTCTTCAAGAAGAAGAAAGGCACATGGAACTCCGGAGAGGCAATGACACAGCCTATGCCATAAAAATCCAAAAGGGCAAGTTTTCACCTTGCAAACATTGTGGAAAGACTAATCACCTCCCAAAAGACTGCTTCAAGATCAATCCATGCAAACACTATTGCAAAAACAATCACCATGAAAAGTTTTGTAGAGCCAAAAAGGAAGCAACTACAAAGTCAGAAATTGCCAATCTACTTTCAGTTGATGTGCCTCCACAAGATGAGGCATCCTATGAAGATTATGCTTTTTGAATCATCTCCATATATGCTCCCGATCTCCCTTTTTTATGTTGAGTCAAGGTACTCAGCCTGGATAGTCCTCCAAAATGAATGAAATGAACTATTGTGTTTTGTAAACACCTCTGGTCACCATATGATGCAGGCCATGTGTATGTGTTTTACTCCATGGTACCTCCTGCAGACATTGTGTGCATGTACATGCAGGGGAGATAACCATTGGAAGGTCTTTTGTATCCCTTTTGTTTACTTCACACCCTTGGGAATCCCTTGCTAGCATGAGAACCTAGCCATAGATTTATCCTTGACCACCATGAGATGGCATGAGAAACTATGAGACTAGATGTATCCTTGACATAGTCTGAGGCATTCCCTTGAGGGGGGGTATGATGGGATATCTCAAGGTGTATGCCCCAGGCACACCTTGGTTTCTATGTGTGTGTGCTAGAGGCACAGTTAAGTGCCCATAAGCACTGTTAGGTGGTGGTAGAAGGCACATAGGATGATTAAGAGAATCTAGGAGCAGATTGAGGAGATGATTGTGGAGCTCAGAGGTCATCAGTGATGTCAATGATCATGTAAGAGGTGCCTACTTAAGGACCTCACCTTTCTTCATTCTATGAGCAAGAATTCTCAGTTTGTGTTTACTCCATGCTTTCCTTTCAGTTCACCAACATGGTCGTCCTAGGCTGAGACTATTTATGGGCCTGTAATTAGCCAAGGTGTATTTGAAGAACGATTCATTGCTTGAAACAGTTTCCCTTTGGTTGCCTTTGACTTTCTATTACGCTCAAGTTAAGGCAACATGACCTCGGAAGGGTCAGTCGACATTTTCCTCTATAAGGATCAATGTTTGTATTATATTTATTTGGGCTTCATGTAAATGGTCAAAGGGGTTAATGTCAAGGTCCTTGATGAGGGTGACAAGGCACTGACTAGATCGGTCTAAGGCTATGGGTCTTAAATGCATTAAGTGGGAAATGTGCCTAAAGGCAAGTGAATAAATTGATATCCCAAGAGAGGGTAAGTAAATATGCATTTAAGAGGTACCCTAGAATGAAGACATGTGGCATACTAGATCCATCTAGGGAATTGGGGCTTGGTGGAATATGTAAGCTGGAGCCTTCACGTAGGGGTGGTGTTCTCAGAGTTTGCTACCACCAAGATTGGCTAGGAGGAAAATCTGAGTGCCTGCCCCGTGATTGATCGTTGAATTGGCAATATGAAGCAGGTTCAAGTATAGTGATCATTATAATTTGATATCAGAGCTGCAGGATTAAGTGGTGATGGATATGGGGTTTCATAGCGTATGAGTTTGAGGGCTCTACGTAAGGGTGGACGGAAGAGTCGAAAAGTTGTTGAAGCGCACATATTACAGATTTCCAAAGAGCTTGTTGATTGCCAAAACATCACCTCCTTCAATCACTTCGTCATTAATCAGCTTCTTCCTTTGAAACGTCGAGCAATCAATCGTTCTTGCCTCCTTCTAGATTCCTTCCGCCAAAGTTCTGGTCCAGCAAACCACAGTAATCTTGCCGGAAGACAACGCTACCATTGACGGCTGCACCAACGGATGTGTCCAGTAGACACTCAGCGTCGTCAAGATCGCAAGAGCACGGGCGTGGAGAAGAAAAGGGCAGATGGGCGTCGCGTGGTTTGTATGACAGCGCATGGGTGAATCTATAGCCTAGAAAGTCTGGTGACGGTGAATTGCTCTGGTGGCATTGGTTGATCGCAGTGCTTCAGGACTGTCGATGGTCACGAGCCCAATCGTTGTGGGGTTTTTGGCTCACGCGAATGTAAGGAATGTACGTAGCTACAAGAGTGTCCACTTGTTGATTGACAAAAGGGATGTTTGGAGTTTGGAGAAGGTCATGGTGAGGAGACTGCAGAGATACACAGAGGTGTAGAGTGACGTCAGTGCATAGGCAGTGGCAGTTTTGACCAGGGAGCTTTCCAACCTTTCTTGTTAAAAGAGAAGAAAATTCGATTTTGTTGGGATGTCCCTTTTGCAGTTATTTGGTAATTATAGTTAATTTAAATTGCAAAAGTTTCCCTAGCATAGGAAAGTGAACTGACAATTTGTAGTTTACAGTTTTATAGTTTGCTATATGCTTGTATAGCGGGGGTTTGAAAAGTTACTATATACAGTTGTAAATATTATTTTTGAGTTTGTATCATTTGGATAGTAGGTGAGAGAAAAAAAAAAAACACCCATCGACCTAAATGGAAGTTGAAGAAGAAGCTTCTAGGGCGGATCCCGTAGAGTCGAGAGTCCGGCCGACCCCGCACGTGTTGCACCCAGCAGGCCATACACTGTCTGGAAGAATTGCATTATTGGAAAATGCTTTGCAACAGATTTTAGCGCAACAATTACAAGCAAAAGTAGGGCAATTTGAGCTCATAAAAATGGTTCATGGTATGTCTACTAGACCATCTCGTGAAGAGAAGGGTAAAGCTCCAATGAAGCCTAAATCCAGTGTTCATACGGTCGAGCCTAGGAGGGCTAAGGTGCCTAATAATGCCAATTATAGGCCAGAAAAGTATTCTGGTTGGATGTATGACCGTAGTTCCGATATCATAGACCTGGTTACACAAATGGGACGAGGCCTTCGCCATTTGTGAAATCAGGAATGATATGAAGAAAATTCGCGAGGCCACCCATATGTTTAATGAGGCAGCAAATAGGTGGTGGATAAGACAACAGAAAGATGGAGTGGCATTCACTACTTGGGAGGGGTTTAAATAAGAATTTAGAAAGCACTTCTTACCTCCTGACGAAGCATCCCGAGCTTGGGATCAGTATCGAAACCTTCGTCAGAGAAATTTATCAGTGGCGGAATACACTGATAAGTTCAGAGAAAGTGTAATGAAAGTTTACGAACCTCTACATCAGTCAGTCCAAGTAAAAGATTTCATCTTTGAACTGAATGATCGGATCAAGATGGAAGTTCGGGCTAAGTATGCGAACACGCTAGATGAAGCAATTGCCATAGCCCTGAACTATGAGGATGCCAAAGGGAACATACCAAGTGGGTTTGTGCAGGTTGTGACTCGGTATGAGTACCCAAAGAAAACGGGGTTTAAGAAGAAGTGGATTAGCAAAGGGAGTGCCTCACAGCCTAGTGGTCAAGCCAAGCAGGCGAAGCCAATTGAGACTCCTAAACCAAGTACCACCATTGGAGTGAAAAAAAAAGTAACACCAATGGCAGCTCGGGCTTGGTCGAAGTTAAACCCTAAACCTAGAGCAAAGAGAAAAAGCAAGGAGAGAAGCCTTGTGTTTTGGATGCCTTCAACCTCATCAGTGGAAAGATTGTCCACAAAATAAAGATCGTCGGATGGCTGAGATGTTGATCTCAGAATGCGACGTGGAAATGGAGGAAAGTCCCAAAGCAGAACAGATGAAGATTCAACTAGCGGGATCTTCTCAAAGGTCAGTACCTGTTTTGTTATGTATGTCTGTTGCTAAGCTAGTAACCAATGCACCTGATAATGTCCTATCAAAGCCCGCAGCAATGGGGTATACAGCCTTTAACAATACGGACCTAATTAAGATGAAAGGACAAGTAGCCAATCATGATGTCATTGTGTTGTTTGACTCAACGTCAACGCACAATGTAATTAACTCCAAGCTTATAAAGAGGCTAAAATTAAAGACTAGTCCATCTGACTATGCATATGCAGTCAGAATGGCAGACGGAAGTTCAACTGAAGTATGGGACCAAAGGGTTACCCAGTTAGAACTTCGATTTCAGGACTATACAGAGAAGCTTGATTTTGAAATGACAAAGCTTGCTCACGCAGATATAGCCCTGGGTAAGGCTTGGCATTCTAGGAAGAACCCAACCATAGATTGGAATCTGTGTGTGTGTCAAAGATACCTCAAGGCCAAGCTTGCAGAACCAAGCACAACGCTGTTGGAGCACTCATTACCCTACTCTCAAATCGAGTGCAATGCATAGATGATGTCTAGCCAGATGTCGACTAGGGTGGCTGCAAAGATCATAAAGCTGGCCGATGCACCTTGCAACCCAAATACACCAAACTATGACAGTTGTATCAGAGATTGTCCTACACACGTGGAATTCCAATGAGATGATGTGGCAAGGTCACTTGCACACATGGTAGATAAGTGATATTGACTTTGGTAGGTAGAAACATATAGCACGTCAATCTGTTGGTTTGTGCACATGTACATGGTGAATTCTCTCTGTAGGCCATCTTCTCTCGGTTCTAGTAATGCCCTATGGGCCATGGTATGTGCCTTGTAGGCATAGTTATAGGCACTTAGTATTTTAGTGCCTTTTATGCCACATAGGACATTTAGTCCTATGTGACACCTAGGACACTTAGTCCTAGGGTCTAGCTTCAAGTACTATGTACTTTTCATTTTATTATAATCTAGTTGACGTGACGGCTTATTTCCCTCGACTCCTATACTTGCTCTTTTGCACATCGCCCCTACAGTGGTATCAGAGCCCAGCAGGTTGAACCTGCTTCCTGTCCCCGGACCTTCATTCCTCCCTATGCCCCCTTCCATACAGTCCGTACAACTGTACAGACTGTCGTACAAATACATACGGATCCCACATCAGATCCCGTACGTCTTCTACTAGCTGCCCGTTTGATCCGTATGTACCTGCGTAGTACCTGCTCCGTACGTTGTACCTGTGCCGTGCATTGTACTTGTTCCGTACAAGTGTATTTGCAAAGTACCTGCTCCGTACAATCATTACTGCGATGTACATGCGTCGTACAAAGGTACCTGCGCCGTACCTATGTTGTACAGCTGTACATGCAGAGCAGCTGTTCCGTACAAGATACCCACTTCTACAGTGGTATTCTGTACATTGATATTCCGTATAGGTATACCTGCAGTGCTTACCGTACAGCTTGTACCTACTCCAGGTGTTCCGTACAGTTTCACACGTGCGAAACTGTCTTCAGGTTCTGTACTTGCTTTGGCATTGGCTATGAACCAGGTACTTGGTTCTTGCTTGCTACACCTTTTCTGGATCTCACTGCAGTCATCTATAGATATTTGCAGTGTTGGGGCTTTCAGTTCTTTTCACCTCCTTTGGTTGCAATTTCTTGCAAGAACATTGGAGTTTTGGGATTTGGTCTTCAATTTCTTGTCTAGATTGCAGTCCATTGGGTCAAATTGCAGGACATTGAGTCACATTTGCAGGACATTGGGTTAGATTGCAATACATTGGGTCACATTTGCAAAAATCTCAGCAAAATTTGGGCCTTTTCTGTATTTGCCCTCTTTTTGGCCTATTTGCCCTCATTAAATTTGGGGCTTTTGCCAAATTTGCTGTTTTTTGCAATGAACATTGCTTGACACAGTCACAATTTGGGTCAAATTTGCGTTTGCCCTTTGATTTGGGCTGGAAATTTGCAGAACATTTACTTGCAGACATTTGCTGTCATTTTTGGACAGCCAGCTCTTTGCAGTGATAGCCTTGAGGCTATTTGTGTTTTCAGGTCTCTTCTTTTCAGAGTATCCCATTTGCACTGGCTGGCAACAATCATGATCTATTTGGCATTCTTCATGAAGATGATAAGTTGGATGGCACCAACTATCCAATGTGGTCTTATCTCATGAAACATATTCTTGTTGCAAGGCATTTTTGGAATATTGTTTATGGGATTGATCTAAGGCCAGCCAATGCTACAATGGCTGCCCCTATTGCTGGTCCCTCTGCAGAGGGTACTCCTGCTGATGCCTTATCCTCTAGCACCCCTGCTACTGCTCCTCCAACTCAAGAACAATCAAGATGGGATGCAAGAGATGCAAATGCACATTCCTGTATTGCTTTATCATGCAAGAGAATCATTATTCCACACATCCGGTCTGCAAAGGACAGCAAAGGATGCTTGGGACAAATTGGCTTCTCTTTATCAGATTCGCAATGAGGCATGTGTTGCATATTTAAGAAGGCAATTGCAGGAAGTCAGTATGAATGAAGGTGACTCTATGGATGCATACTTGACAAAGGTCAAGGAACTCATGGAACAACTTGCCAATATTGATGAGGTGGTGCCAAATTCTCAGCTTGTCAGTACCACATTGAATGGACTGCCAGATACATATCAAGGGTTTGCTACAACCCTTCGATTAGTGGCCATGGGTAATCCAGACCACTACTCTTTTGATCAGCTAGTCACTTTGCTTTTGAAGGAAGAGCAAAGTCGAGCTAATAGACAAGCTATTATTCCTGATCATTCATTTGCAAACAGCAGACAGGAAGAGGCAAGGCTTCCAAGCCTATGGGCAAGCCTAAATATGGGCCTAACAGTGGCAATCCCTCCAATGCATCTAAAAATACAGCAGATAAGTCAAAGAAGAAAAGATGCAACTATTGTCGCAAGCCTCGGCATGAAATTTCAGAATGCAGGAAGTGCATTGCTTCACACGCAATTGAATCCCACGAGCCAACAGATGCCTCACATGCACATGCTCTCCAGGATGATTGGGCATGGCCTGTCCATTGCTCCTTTTATCCCTCCCAAGTTGATGCATTGTTTACTGCTAATGATGCTCAGTCTTGGTATTTTGATAGTGGTGCTTCCAAGCACATCACATCTTGCAGACAGTTGTTTCATTCCTTAGCTAATGCACCTCGTGGGGGAACTGTCACATGTGCTCACAATGCCTCCTGTGCTGTAAAGGGAATTGGAGATGCGCAGCTCACATCCATTTCAAGCCATCCTATCACTCTGACTAATGTTCTTTTCGTGCCTGGAATAGAAGTCAACTTGATTTCAATTTCAGCAATTGCCACTTCAGGTTTCAATGTGATTTTTGATGGATACAGATGCCTAGTATATGATCTTCATGATGACAATGCCATAGTTCTCACTGGCACTTTGAAAAAGGGGCTTTATCACCTTGATGATCACTCAGCTGCACTCTCTATTGAAGCATTTGCTATTTCAGATTCACAGCTTGCTGAAACTCATCTTTGGCATGAGAGAATGGGTCATCTCAATTATAGAGCTCTTGCCAAGTTACATTCACAGGACATGGCAAATGATGTACCTCAAATTCACACAGTTTCCAAACATGTGTGTGAGGGTTGTCTTTTGGGTAAGATGCATTGGTTTCCTTTTCAAAAGAATTGTCCAAAACTCTCACAAAGGAAATTGCAGCTAGTGCACAGTGATGTCTATGGCCCAATGAGGACAAATGCCATTGGGGGGTACAAATATTTCATGACTCTCATTGATGACTTCACAAGATATTGCTGGGTATATGCTTTAAAAGCCAAATCTGAAGTGTTCTCATGCTTTCAGAGGTGGCTGAATATGGTTGAGAATGAATCAGGATGCAAGCTTGTCACCCTCAACACAGATAGGGGGGGAGAGTATATGTCAAAGGAGTTTGATGCATTTTTGTCTTCACGGGGCATTGTTCACTCATGCACTACTCCTTACACTCCTCAGCATAATCCTGTTCCTGAAAGGAAGAACAGGTCCACTATGGAGATGGCCAGATGCATGCTTAAGGCCAAGTCCTTGCCCAATAAATTTTGGCTTGATGCGGTGATGTGTGCCAACTATGTGCTGAATAGATCACCTACAAGGGCATTGAAGACTATTACACCTTATGAAGCATGGAAAGGCAGGAAGCCTTCACTTTCACACATGAGAGTTTTTGGGTCTCTTGCATATGTTCATGTACCATCTCAGCTGAGACATAAGCTTGATGACAAGGCAATCAAATGCATATTTATTGGTTACAACCAGGAGAGCAGAGGGTATAGGTTATACCAACCAAATACTGGGAAGATTATTGTCAGTAGAGATGTAATCTTTGCTGAACATTCGGCTTCTCCTCTTGTGGACTGCAAAGCTAAGCCAGAAGTTGACATGTTTGATGCCTTTGACTCTTGGTTACCTCTGCCTTCCTCGAAGGGGGACTTTGACCAGCAACATGAGCCTCCTGCAAGCCCTCCAACAAGCAATGATCAGCCAGTATCCCATGCTGATTTGCAGGTTTCTCTTCCAGCACAAGATGATCCCACTATTCATGATGTTAGATATGCTCAATGCCCCACCCTCTTGGTAACCACCAGTGGCGACGGTATAGGGAATATTCCCTGAATATTCCATGGACGACTAGTCGGTTCCACCGACTAGGTTGACTGGTCGGCTCCACCGACTAGGTCGACTAGTCGACTCCACCAACTACGTTGATCCAACTACCGCCCTCATAGCTATAAAGAGGCGACCTCCCCAGTCCATTGTATTAGATCAATTCAAATCAGATCATCAGATCTTCTAGCTAGTAGCTCTTCACCTAGTATCTATCTAGATCACCATCTAAGCTCCACTGTGGGAGCGCACGGGTGGACGGAGCCATCATCTGTACTACATCAGTATTGAAGGAAAAGTTTGTTCCTCTCCAGTTTGCTGTGTACTCTCTATTCTTTGTTCGGTTTCTGTTCCGTTGCGCCGTGTAATTTAACATGGTATCAGAGCCCAAGCGGCTCTAAGGATCGAAGAATAGAAGAGAGGCGAGGGCTTCAACAACATACGAAGTGATAGCAACAGGAAGTGGCTCAACAGGAAGCAGCTCAGCTGCTGCTGCACCAACAATCCATGCGTTGAGGATTCGCCCACCAACCTTCACTGAAGGCAAGCTAGATGGTATGAACTACACTCTGTGAAAGTTTAAAATTACTGCTATTTTGCATTCATACGAGCTTTTGGAGACAGTACTGAGGACTGACCCACAACCACAAGGAACCCCCGACCCAGCAAATCCGGGGAGTATGATACCTCCTAATGCCGACCTTCTATGAGCTTGGAAACACAGGAATGCAGATGCTCTGTGTGCCCTGGTTACAAGTACTACAGATAGTGTTTTGACCTTGATTCAGCATACATCTAAGGGAACTGTGGCCTGGAACATATTGAAGAGTCAGTATGAGACCCGGAATCAGACAAGGATCCAGAACCTGGAGAATTAGCTCGCAGCTGAGAAGTTTAATGAAGGAGAGACAGCGAAGGCGTTCATAACCCGAATCAAAACTCTACGTGACTAGATGGCTAGCGTTGGGATACAAAAGACTAGCGAAGAGCTAGCTCGGCGGTGTCTCCGGGTATGTCCACCAAGGTTTGATGGACTGGTAACAGTGCTTAACACTCAGGTGAGACCCCAACCATTGTCATTTGAGGAGTTCTGTGCTTTACTTATGGAGGAGGAATTGAGGCTTAAAGCTCGAGATGGAGGCGGCAATGGGGCTGCTGCATTCTCTGCCACTGCGAAAGGCAAAGGTGGTTCCTCCACCAAAGGTGAGTCCTCTACTAGTGGTGACAAAAAGAAGAAGGGCGGCAAGAAGAAGTTTCAAGGAGAATGCTTATACTGCAAGAAGAAGCTTGCAAATTGCCAGGTCAAGAAAGCAGATGAAAAGAATGGTACCCTGAAGAAGACAGATAAGGGGAAAGAGACAGCTAACATAGCGGAAGCAAGATTGGATCTATTTCTGGCCATTGAGGAAGAGTGTTTCTCAGTTCAAGAAGCTTCAACCACTGATTCATGGGTGTTGGAGAGTGGTGCCTCCCGTCACATGACCTGCAAGAAGGGTCTATATTGTTCCATGCAGCCTCTACAAGAACCCATCACTGTGACGGTTGGTAATAACGCAAAATGCCCTATTGAGGGTACAGGCACGGTTTCATTTGTTTCTGTAAATAGAGATGTTAAGAAACTATCTAATGTGTTGTATGTTCCACAAATCAAAGAAATTTTCTATCAGTTGCTTCCATAACTGACCTTGACCATGAGGTGAGGTTCAATAAGACAGGAGTAAAAATTCTGGATAGTGCAGGCAATCTTGTTAGCATAGGAGTAAGGAGGAACAACCTGTATGAGCTAAGTGCTCTTACAGCCACCACTGGAGTGGGCACAAGCAGACTTTGGCATGAAAGATTCGGCCACATCGGATTTGCAGTGCTGAAGGAGATGCAAAAGCAAGGTATGGATGCTCACTTACCTGCAGTCGCAGAAATCAAAGAACCGTGTGAAGCTTGCATGATGGGCAAGCAACAGAGAAAGGCATTCCCACAAGAAAGCAAGAATAGAGCAAACGCTCCTCTAGAGTTGGTGCATGTTGACTTGAGCGGTAAGATGCCTACACAAGCCTTGGGGGGATCGTCCTATTTTTTATTGATTGTCGACGACTATAGTAGGAAGATGTGGGTGTACTTTCTTCGCGAAAAGACTCAAGCTTTTGGTAAATTTAAAGAATGGCTACAGCTTGTTGAAAATGAAACAGGGAGAAAAGTGAAGAAAATCAAATCGAATGGTGGTGGTGAGTTTATTTCTACAGAGTTTGGCGATTTTTGCAAGAGCAAAGAGATCAAGCGACAAACGACGACACCACATATATCTCAGCAAAATTCGGTTGTTGAACGCCGAATGCGGACCACCATGGAGATGGGGAGGTGTATGTTGAAAGGTGCTGGACTGCCGAACCACTTTTGGACTGAGGCTGTCAATACTGCGGTTTACATCCTTAATCGCAGCTATACAAAGACACTCAAAGGTAAAACACCACATCAGGCTTACAGCGGTAAGAAGCCATCTGTCTCCCACTTCAGAACGTTTGGGTGTGAATGCTATGCGCATGCACCAGACAAAGAGAGAAACAAGCTACAACCAAACAGCACCAAATGTATCTTCTTAGGCTGTTGTGATGAGAAGAAAGCCTATAAGTTGTCTGACCAAGAGGCAAAGAAGATCATAGCGAGCCGCGATGTGGTGTTCAGGGAGCAGCCACATGCAGTGGAGGTAGAGAAAAGCTCTTCCACTTTATCATCAAGCGAGGAGGTAATTCACTATGGACCTGTCCCAAGAGCTATAAAGGAGAAGGAAATATCAGATGATGAAGGTATAAGTCACCAACCTGTTGTTACACCACCGGAAAAGCCGCGATGGGTAAGGCAGCTCTATGACCATAATAATCAGATGCCTATGTCTGTTGAGCAGCATGCAGATGGACCAAGGCAGTCTCAGAGAATCGAGGAGCACAGGAGGGCTTCTGCTCACATAGTCAATATGGTCTTGATGGCTGAGATTATTGCAGAAGAAGCCTGCGAGTTTGGAGGAAGCACTTGCAGACCGAGATTGGAAAAACCCTATGCAAGTAGAATAGGACAGCATCATGAAGAATGAAACTTGGGAGATCGTAGATCGACCACCTAACAAAAAGGTTATTGACACCAAGTGGGTTTGGAAGGTAAAGTACAAGGCCGATGGGACTTTGGAAAAGTACAAAGCCAGATTGGTTGCACAAGAAGGATTTTTGCAGGTTGAAGGGTTTGATTTTCAGGAATCTTTCACTCCGACTGCCAGAATGACCACTATTTGCACAATACTATCGGTGGCTGCTCATAAAAAGTGGCAAGTTTATCAAATGGATGTTAAATCAGCATTCTTGAATGGTGACCTCAAGGAGGAGGTGTACGTGGCTCAGCCACCTGGGTTTGAGGCCCCCCATTCTGAGAACAAGGTACGTAAGCTGAAGAAGGCTCTATACGGGCTGAAATAGGCCCCAAGAGCATGACAAATTCTTTCATAAATTAAACTTCAAAAGATGTGCCTCAGATGCTAACTTGTATGTGTACAAAAAAGGTGGAAAATCTGCTATTATTGTTCTATATGTGGATGATCTCCTTACTACAGGTGACTATGAAGACATGATCCAGCAGACAAGAAAGGCGTTGAGCACTGAGTTTGAGATGACAGACTTAGGCTTGATGCACTACTGTTTGGGGATTGAAGTATGTTAAGAGCCAAGCAAGATCTTCATCTCTCAACAGAAATATGCAAGGGAGATCTTGAAGGCATTTGGTATGTTCGAGTGCAAGGAGATAGCTACACCTATGGAGGTAAATGCAAGGTTGTCTATGGAGGATGCCTCACCACCAGGAGACATCAGGAGGTACAGGAAGTTGGTATGCAGTCTCATCTATCTGTGCAACACCAAACCAAACATCAGTTTTGCTGTTGGCGTTTCGAGCAGGTTCTCCAATAAGCCCCGGGAGAATCATTGGAATGCAGGGATGCGGATGCTCAGGTATGTGAAGGGCACTCTTGATTATGGCATCACCTATGGTACAGACACTTCCTTGGCTGGTCATTGTGACTCAAATTGGGCTGGAGATGTTGATTCCAGGAAATCAGTTTCTGGATATTGTTTCTCTTTAGGTTTAGGTATCTTCTCTTGGATCAGTAAGAAACAACCAACAGTGGCATTGTCTTCCACCGAGGCTGAGTACAAGGCAGCATGTTTTGCTGCATGTGAACTTTGAAGCAGTGTGGCTGAGGAGGATCTTATGGCACATGGGAGTGCAAGAGGATGAGGCAACTGTGCTGAGGTGCGACAATCAAAGTTGCATGGCCATTGCTAAAAATCCAGTGTTTCATGCGCGCACAAAACATATAGAGATTCAGTATCACTACGTGTGTGATTTGATCGAGGACGGGATAGTGGAATTGGTCTACTGTCCAACAGAGCAAAATGGAGCAGATATCTTCACCAAGGCACTCGGGAAGGATCAGCTTCACGGTCATCTTCAGAGACTCGGCATTGGGCCGAGAAGGGCACATCGCCTCTACATTCTCAACCTTTATTGCTGTGGTTACGGTGAACGGTGTTGTCCATCAATGGCTTATACGATTGTAGCATGTCAATGTACATGGTCAGTCTCACCTCATGGAAATGAATATATGATTGAGAAGGTTGGATTCAACACTTATGGTAAACCCAAACTCAGTTTTAATTATTGTACAACATAACTTCAATCCATCCCTTGGGTTGTAGATTATAATTTATGTGAAATCTATACGTAAGAAGTTTACAGACCAAAGTTACATCAATGGTAGTGTTTTTTCCTATAGACCCTAAGGCCAACACCTTGAGGTTCTTTGTAGTAAGGTCATAGAATGATAACTGAGAGCTCAGGAGATTTGAAGTAGAATTTAACATTGCCACTTGCTTGGAAGTAATATATTTCTTCCCACTAGTGCTTGGCAACTAACAAAGGAAAAACATGAATTCCATTGACATGTATGCTACTACAGAATCACTCATAACTTAAATCGTTGTTGCAAGTGAAAAAGGAAAACGGCGGTACTTTCATGATGGTTTTCTATAGTCAGCCAAAATGTTCTCGATTTTCTCGGTAACCATTGGTTCAACAATACTTGCTATTGTTTCAAGGCAAACCAACCTTCCCCAAACATTGAACATAAATAGTAATAAGAACCTTTAAAAACACAAAGGAGAGAGTACAACAATTCAAACCTTAATGGAGAGAACGCTTACCTTCCAGAATCTATGCTCCTTTACTAAGCGTGACTTTATATGGTCATCATACAGAAATTGTGAGAAGACCAAAAGCTTCTGTGCAAGAAATTGATATACGAAATTTACAGTGGTACTCATAATGCCCGTGCCATGAGTGCGAATAGAATTCGCAACATGTTTCACACTAATAGTGTTGAGGTACTTCCTTTCACGTACATTTGTGACTCGTTCAAAAAAAACCTGAAATACAAGAAGTATTAATATTAACATATCTTCCAAATTCCTCAGTTTCTGTCCACATCCTTTCATTACAAATCCAAACATCAATCCCTCATCAAGGACAATCAACCACACTACAATACACAAAGATTAGCCAAATCAGAACAAGACCTCAAATCAGCTATTGTATATTTACAAATATCATAGAATATAGTGTTTTTGAAAGCTTATCAGCTTTTCTCCAATTCAATTTCGAGTTGAGTTTTAGTAAACACCAAAATCTATTCAATGTTGTAAACGTCTTGCATAAATTCCTTGAGCTGCCATAGCTTGTGTCACCAATTCCTATTTATTCCCAGAAATAAAGAGAGAATAGTTTATTTTGACTTCGGTCAAAGTGAGTTGATTTTTGTTTACTAGAAAGTTTCTATCTTTTGATTGTTTGCTTAGTTGCATGGCGAGGACGCCGACAAAGGACTAGGATTGGTCCAGAGAATTAGAATGCATGCATTGGCTAACCGTTAACCGGAGAAATCGTGCTTGGTGGTATTTTATTTCTGGCATGTAGGTGGAGATTATGGGGAAAGGCATGCAAACTGGACATCCAAAGGCTAGAGGGAAATCACACATTTAAGATTGCTATTTTTAGCAAGAACTGCCATGATTAGCAATCAGCTCGCCTCTACTAAAGAGGGGAGAATTTTGGATTTGGCTGCTTAGTTGTAACAGTGATTTTGCTGTAGCTTCTTCTGTGTGCTCCCCGAGAGCTGACCTTTGTATTGAAATTCTGAAATAAAAACCTTCAAGGGTTCACCAACAGTTACTTCTAGCCCCTAGTGTGCGTGTTCTCTGTTCTTACTCCCCTCTCAGTTTCATTTGATTCCCTGAAGAAATATTCTGCTGTTCCCATCAAATGAAGCTATCGATACTGTTTTTTCCTGTTATTCCTAAAATGTGAAATTTTCCCTGGAGATTATCTGCGGGTATACCAGGATGATTTCCTTGGTATTAGAGTCCAGATTCACCACTCTCCCTGGTGGTGACAATGAGAGAGAGCAAGCGAGAAAGAAAGAAAGAAAGAAAGAAAGTGTATTATTGTCCACTAAAGGCCAAAATGGGCCCATGGGACATCAAGAACTCTGCGTACAAGATAGCACAAAATCAACGTGCCACAAAGAAGAGGCATCGTCGAATATCATCTAAGTGCTACGCAATACAATGCAAGTGAAAGTACATAATGTCAAATCCGAGCCTAAATACAAAGTAAGCTAGATGCAAGGAAACCGCCCCTGGGTGCAAAATGGGGGGATGAGTACAATATGTCAATGCAAAGATACAAGTCCATGTATCACGGAGTCTGAGAACCAAAATAATACTGGAAATCCTGTCCATCGACTCTGCCTCCTGCTATGAGAGTACAAATCTGAGCAAAAGTGAGGTGAGCGGCTGGTAGGGCGAGATCTCCATGAGTAAGTCTCCTCCGAAAAGCTGCCATCATCCTGAATCGTCTGGAGATGAAGCGGCGAGTACGTCCCCTATGTAACAAGATCCTGCGGCGTCTACAAACCATCTCATATGTACATCCACAGGGTGGAGGCATGTGTCCTGTGTGAGCTCTGACCTCCTCGTGCTCCTCCTGATACCTGTCATCTGGTATAGCGTGTGTCTGAGCTCTATCGGGCTGGGCTCTATCACGCTCCGGTCTGTGCTGATGGTCTCTGAGGTAGTGTCGTCGAAGCATAGTGGCCTCCCTGACATAAAGAGCTAGGCAATGCTGATCCTCATAATCCATCACTCGTGAGAGAGGTCCAAAGCCATCCGTGAAGAGACAGTGGAATCTCCCTCTGATCTCATAATATAGCGGGCATCTGCAAATGAAGTGCTCCTCTGACTCCACCTCTCCCATGGTGCAACAAGGGCAGATCCTGGTCTCTCGGCCTGGACGCCGTCCATCCTCCATGCGTCGCATCCTACCAGCCTCTATCTCGAGCTGATGCGAAGAGACTCTAAGCTGGCCAAGGGCAATCCTCAGTGAGTGGGACATGTGGATACCTGTGTAGCCTGGTGGAATGACAAATCCATCCTCTGAGATCCGAAGGAAGTGGTCACGATATGTGGCCATCTTCGTCGGAAGCTGCGTGGGATAAATCCAAGTGCGGTACGTATGAAGCTGCAGCAAGTCTGCTCTCGTGACCTGACTAAGCTCGTGGCGAGTCAACTCGAGATGAGGGGCATCTATGCTGTATCGGAAGGGAGGCAGTCTATCCATGTCTAGTCCAAGAGATGTGAGCCACCTAGTGAGTCTGAAGTACCAGCAGTATCGGGCCCCAGATCGTGCCAACTCCATAGAAGATGCAAGTGCTAACCATGGCAACCCAGCTCTGCCTGCTGCTCAGTCTCCAAACTCCCTAACCCTGTGCAAATACATGACCGACTGAAACGCTGCATCCAATGCAAGGGGAGTAGCTCCAAACTCTGCTAGCATGATCTCGTGCGGAACTGTAGCCTTGGCCCTAATGAGCCGAGAGAACATGATGATCTGTAACCTCTCTACTCGTCTCCAATCTGCAGCGCCAAGGTCTCCTGCCCAGAAAGGAGCTGCATACATCGCAGCTGGTCTCACCAATGTGTCAAATAGCAGGGATTTCGTATCGGGATGCTGAAAGTGGGACTAAAAACACTGACGCTCAAGATGAGCCAACGAAGCATACCCTTTACTAATCCTATCTCATGCTGCATATGTCATGGTAAAGATCGGTACCCTGAAAACTGCCCCCAAATAAGTGTACTCTCTAACAAGCTCAATGGGCTGTCCGTCATAAGTGAAGCAAAACTCATCCGTGCTGTAGATACGATCAGAGGTGTTGAAAACCATAACCTTGGTCTTGCCAAGGTTTACGGTCAATCCCCTGTCCTGGCAAAACCTGTGGAGTGCCTCAATATGTGCCTGGAGGCCCTGAGCAGTAGAGGAAATGAGAACCACATCGTCCGCATACAGGAGGATAGGAATGGAGCATCCTGAGAGAGTAGAGCCCACACCGCCTGTCATCTGTACGAACATCTCTAGCTCATCAATATATAGTCCAAAGAGAGTAGGAGAGAGCGGGCAACCCTGCTTTACCCCAATCGTGCTGCATACCTCCTCTGAGAGCCCCTCACGAGTCCGAACCCGACCAGTGACCCTCTCATACAAAGCCATGATAGCCCACTGTGTTTCTCCACTGAAGCCCATCTCGCGAATCCTCTGAAACAATCTGAATCGCGGAACTGTATCAAATGCCTTCCTGAAGTCCACGAAGCAACAATAAAGCCGTTGCCTTCGTGACTTCGCCTCCTCTACTAGTGCCCTGAGTGTGAGAATGTGGTCAAGCGTCGAATGATCCCTGCGAAATCCAGCCTGTCCTCTGGCTCTGAGTCCTGTCGTCTCGGCATGGTCATTTATACGGCTTTCCAAAACTGATGCATAGATCTTGGCCATAACGTGGCCAATCATGATGGTCCTGTAATTCGACGGCTCCATAGGGTCCCCCGACTTGTGGATAGGTACTATGGTATTGCCTAACCAGGACTGTGGTAGGCCTGTACAAACAGACTCATTGAAGAGACGGGAGAGAACAAAAGCTAAGGTATCAATCCCATGGATTACATACTCCGCTTGCAATCCATCATGATCCTTAGCTCTCCCGTTCTTCAATCGGTGGACTGCTGCACGAACACTCTCCGATGTGAAGAGACTAGATGAAGCTGGCCTAGGGGAGTGGGATAAATCGATATCTGGCTGATCTGGAACATCGTATAGAGCTGAAGTATATGCAGACCAGACACGTGGATCTGTGAGGGGGCTCTGAGACTTCGAGCGGAGGAATTTTCTCCAGAATTCCTTGGAGTCACAGCTGAAAAGCAAGCTTCTCAGCTCCTCCTCATTCCGGGCTAGAAATTGGCGTTTCTTGCGCCTAACCAACCACTTGTAGTCTCTCTTGGTTTCGGCAAGGAGGGGAGACTTCTCCTTGGTCTCAAGGTTAAGTTTCCTGCGGAGTTCCTTACACTCCTCGTCATACCAACCGTTGCAAGGAACAAGACCAACCGGTGGGGGACTAGACGAATGACATGTGGCAGGGAACGACATGTGAGCGGCAGAAACGAGTGAAGTATGTACAAGTTCCCACCGGTCCCGCGTGGATGGTAGAGCATCTAATAGATGAGGACGGAGTAGGCGGCTGAGGTTCTGGCTATATACATCATCGAACTGGTGGTCGAAATGAACCTCGTAGTAGGGTTGGCGGTCGTGATAACGAGGGGGAGGTGGGTCATGGGAGACATGAGTCAAAGTAAAGTGGATGAGTGCATGGTCGGCACAGGGCATGAAGGGGCTAACAGTAAGGCTATGGATGGAAGGGACTAGAGTCGCGGGACCTATGATGTAGTCGATCACGCTAGTACCACGCCCAGAAGCAGAAGAGAATGTAGGCATGGAAGACTGTGGCCACCTGGACAAGCCATTATAAATGACCATACTGTGCGAGGTGAGGAGCTCCAGTAGCTGACGTCCCTGATCTGTGGGCTGTACTGTGCAGTCTGATGAAGTCCGACAGAGGCTATCATCGTGAAATGCTGGGAGTATGACCGGATCCTCCATGAAGTCATAAGTGAAGGCCTGTCTGTCTGAGGTCCTCGCGTTGAAGTCTCCTAAAAGGATGACTTCTCCGCGACGTGAAAAATCTGCAATGTCCGCTGAGAGATCCTCAAATATGGACTGGCCTGGTCCAGTGGAAGAATAGATCGACTGCGCCGGGGGGAAGTAGCAAACTGCAATAAAAAGATCTCGCTGAGGGGCCCTGCGGCAAATGCGTACCCACAAGAATCGGGCATGTGAATCTGCTCTCTCCACTGTGATGATCCGATCGAGATGCTCTCTGTACAAAATGGCCACTCCTCCAGATCCTCTCACTCCAAATGTCCGGGCGTGCTGCCTGAAGGCAGATCTCCATGTATACCCTGTCACTCGTGGCAAAGGTCTCTCTGGACTCTCGTGTGTCTCCGTGAAAAAGATGATATCTCTCCCAAAGAATGCCCCCTGTAGATTGCCTGGTTGTGCTGTAAAAGAACCATTGCAGTTCCATACAGCGATGCGTAGACTATCTGACGGGTGGTGTGTCCCATGGGCCCTGTCCCATCAAGCGGACGGGGCAGGAGGTGGAGGTGGAGGTGGAGGTGGGGCTGTATCTGCTGGTCTGCCATCTCTAAGCACTGTGGTTGAGAGAGAGAGAGAGAGAGTTCTGGTTGAGAACATCCTACCACAAGCAAAAATCGAAGTCCAGAAGAGAAGCCAGGCACAACCAGTGTGCAACAAAAATTCGCCCCTGCTTCCATAAGGGAGAGAAGCTTTGGCACAATTGTGAATCAGTTTAAACCTGACTCTGTGCAGCCAGCAAAGTTTGGGAAGCGATTTGACCTATCAAGGAGTGGGAACAGCTTGGGTTTTTTGCTGTCTAAAGTGAAACTTGAAATTCAGAACAGTTTGTTCTGATAGCAAATAAGAGAAGCATGCAGGTTTGAACACCAAGATGCCCCACAAGAAGGGACTAGAGGTACTAGTTGATGATCTGGATGAAGATGTTGTTAAGGCCAAGATTCAGGAGTATGAATTCCTGAAAAAGAACTCACGATTCCAGCATCTATGTTAGGTAGGTCCCATGGAGAAATCTGTCACGCAGGTGCCCGTAAATTCTCCCAAGTAATCCAAAAAGAAGCGTTCTTTAAGCCCCTCCTCGACTTTGACTTCAGGTTGATCCAAGAGACGCCATAAATCGCTGTCACGAGGACGTGAAATTTTGGGACTTTTGATTTGCGACTCCTGTAATTCGCACAAGACTACCTTGAGCCTCTGGGACGCGAGGGTCCGGCCATGGGGCGGGACTTGGGGAATTAAAATTCCTAGTGGGCCCTTGGAAATAGTGAATGTGCGCCCAGTTACTAGGCAATTAATTCCTAGGGCCAAAGTGTGCAACAAGGGGGCCAAAAGAGTGGTGCAATTAAAAAACACTGCTTTTTGAATTATATTGTGTGATCATTAAGCACCTAGGAAGTTTGGAGATAATATCAGTGGCAACAATAAATCTTAGATGAGCATGGGCCTAGGGCTTTAAAAGGGGGAGGGAGCCCTTCTTTTGGATGCAATTGGCCAAATCAGTTCTAGAGGAGCCACATCTTCAGTTTCAGGTGTTCTAGAGCCTGCCAGAGAATTCGTTTTTACCCAAGGGCTAGTTTCAGGTGATCCGGGGCCTGCCAAGGAAATTTGTTTTTACCCAGGGGCCAGTTTCAGGTGTTCCAGAGCCTGCCATGGAAATTCGTTTTTACCCAGTGGCCAGTTTCAGGTGTTCCAGAGCTTGCCACGGAAATTCGTTTTTACCCAGGGGCCAGTTTCAGGTGATCCAGGGCCTCCCAGGGAAATTCGTTTTGACCCAGGGGCTAGTTTCAGGTGTTCCAGAGCCTGCCAATGAAACTCGTTTTTACCCAGGGGCCAGTTCCAAGTGATCCAGGGCCTGCCAGAGCAAATCGCAATTAATCCAAGAGTCTGCTGCAGGTGGCGATTCCTGCCAGGGTGTCTGTTCCAGTTTGCGATTTGCTTTTGGGCTCTTCCAGGCTGTTCCAGGTGCCTGCGATTGGTTCTAGGGCTGTTCTAGGAGTTTTGGACTTGACCAGGCTACTCCAGGTGAACTGCGACTTGCTTTTTCAGGCTTTCAAGCTTTGCAGGAGATTTCGACCTGATTTCTGGAGCTTTCTGGGTAATGTGGCTGGTTTTGGTAACTTTCCAGGCGTGGGTGTTCGCTTCTAAGCTGCTCTTGGGGCTGTGCCAAAGCAGAATCAGCTTATCTCCGCAGGATCTTGGTTTTCTAGCCACGGTAACCTTTCTTCTGTGGATTCCGGGTAGAAGAAGGCTTGTCTTTGCCTGTTTTTGCCATTTCCTGATTGGTTGCTGGCTAGTTATTGCGTTTGGGTTTCTTTCCTCGCGAAGAAGGGTTGATTTATGCTCTACCATCGACTTCTTGCTACTATCAGAGCCACATTCGGAGTGGTCACTGAGATCCCCCCCCCTTTCCTGGCATGCCTTCTTCCTCGGCAGAGGCAATCAAAGCGGACGGGGTGCCTCGAGTTAGGGTCATTGTCTCTGACCCTAACATCTCACATGACCACATCATGCTTTAGCGCCCACATGGCTCTCTCTTTCGACAGAGAGTCGAGATTGCTGGTAGACAGGACCAGTGCAGGATTTGCAAGACCCTTGGGTACTTTGCTAGAGATTGCCCAAGGAAGTAAAAAAGACCCAAGAGGTCTTCTGGTGCAGCTCCTTCACGTACAACCCCGACCGCACCTCCCCAGCGCCCTGTACCAAGCACTCCAGGACCACTAGGAGCAGCAGGGCGCCCTGCTTCGCGCACCCCAGGACCACCAGGGACAGCAGAGCGCCCAAAGCCCACCGCAGCACACCCAGTACCACAATGGACAGCGATCAGAGCGGCTCCCTTACCTCAGGAGACCTTTGATCCGGTTCAGACAGACGCCATCCAGACTCTAGAGGTAGATATACCTTTGTAAGACTAGAATAAGTCCAATCATACAAATTTAGAATTTTTGTTGTTCTAAAGATCAAAAATCTACAAAGAAAATAAAAGAGAAAATGAAAGAGAAGAAAAAAGAGGTAAACAAAAACTTTTATGAAAAACAAAAGGAAGACATACTTAGCAAGCAAAGCAACACTTATGTCGTCATCAGTGCCCAAGCATAAGCAGCTATACTGGGTTTCTAAAGACCCGTGGAGTCTCTTGGGCAAACCTAGTGCTTACTAAAATACGTCAAATAAACAAAAGAGAATGAAAACAAGAAATAAAGAAGTAACAAAGCAGGTGACTAAGCAAAAATAAACAAGCAAGTGAAGAAACAAAAACTTCCAAAAAACTCACTCTCTCTCTCTCTCTCTCTCTCTCTCTCTCTCTCACAAATAAAGTCAAGCCACTTTACAAAGGAGGGAACCGCAATCAACTTACCAATTATAGAACCATAATGGTGAGCTCCACAATGGCAAAACTGTTTAGCACAATAATTGAGTTAGAACTCAGCCTATGGGCAGAGTTGCATAAAAAAAGGGCCATTGGACAAGCAGGATTTAGGAAAGCTCACAGCACTGTGGATCATCTGGTCAAAAAAGGGTTTTGCCTTGTAGCCTACTCTCCTCCATTAAAACTCGTATAGTGACCAGATGATCCACAGTGTTGTGAGCTTTCCTAAAGCCTGCTTGTCCCCAATGGCCCTTTTTTTATGCAACTCTGCCCATAGGCTGAGTTCTGACTCAATTATTGTGCTAAACAGTTTTGCCATTGTGGAGCTCACCATTATGGTTCTATAATTGGTAAGTTGATTGCGGTTCCCTCCTTTGTAAAGTGGCTTGACTTTATTGGAAGAGAGAGAGAGAAAAAAACTCACTCTCTTTCTCTCTTCCAATAAAGTCAAGCCACTTCACAAAGGAGGGAACCGCAATCAACTTACCAAGTATAGAACCATAATGGTGAGCTCCACAATGGCAAAACTGTTTAGCACAATAATTGAGTCAGAACTCAGCCTATGGGCAGAGTTGCATAAAAAAAGGGCCATTGGACAAGCAGGCTTTAGCAAAGCTCACAGCACTGTGGATCATCTGGTCACTATACGAGTTTTAATGGAGGAGAGTAGGCTACAAGGCAAAACCCTTTTTTGTTGCTTTATAGATTTTAAGAAAGCATTCGATATGGTGCCCAGAAACAGTTTATGGGAGAGAATGTTGCAGTTGGAAGTACCACACCAACTCAAGATAGCAGTTTTCAGGCTATATGAGAAGGTAACAAGCCAACTCAAGGGAAAAAATGGGCTATCAACAGCATTCTACAGCAATATGGCGGTGAAACAGGGATGCCCACTGTCACCTACATTGTTTGGCTTATGCATTGATAGACTAGAAGAATCGGTCGAGGAGACACTACAAGAAAAGAGCATAGACAGCCCTCAAATCTTGGGATATGCTGTATTACTGCTGTTGTATGCAAATGATGTTGTCTTCTTCTCACACACAGCAGAAAAGGTGGGATGGATGATGCATGTACTTCATAAATTTTGTGTGGAAAGTGGCTTTGCTGTTAATGTCAACAAAACAAAGATGATGATAGTCAAAACAGTACAGCCAGCAAACACACCAAATATTATGTACAATGGCCAGCAAATTGAAAGAGTGCAAACTTTCAAATACCTAGGGGTGGATATACCAGCAAATCACAGGTGGAGTGATTGTGTTCAAAGAAGGATTGATGCAGGGTGGGGTAAGTACTATCAGTTTGAGAATGATTGCAGGAATAGTGACACTATAAGATGGGGTATTAGACAAATCCTTTTTGATGCATATGTTGTACAGACAGTGTTATATGGGGTGGAAGTTTGGGGAGGAAGTATCTCAGCATCAAAATGGGATGATATTGAGAAGATGCAAAAATCATTCATCAGAAGGCACTTGGGAATCAAAATTACCACACCCTACTCAATCATGCTTCTAGAGACTGGCACCAAACCAATTGAAATAAGGGCATTGGAAAGAGTTTTCAAATACATCAAGAAGGTCAAGGCCATGGACATACACAGACTACCAAGAAAGGCATGGGAAGCAAGTAGAAGACTTCAAAAAACAAATAAGAGTAAGATACTATCCTCAGGATGGTGGCTAGATATTCATGGCTGGTTCCAAAGGTGGGAAGTTGCCTCATATTTAGATAGCCCCTCAGACAAAATGGATGAGGAGGCACTGCAAAAAGTGCTCCTTGAAGCATTGCATCATAAATGGCAATCAGCTAAGAAAAGAGCTAAGTTTGAATACTATTGCCAACATATTGGTCCCAGCTATTGGAGCACATATGCTCAAGCAAAGGACAATGTTCAAAGATACATAAGCATGCCCATACCTATTAATGTCAGGCGTAATATTGCAAGTATGCGTACCCGTTCTCATATGCTAGAGGTGGAGAGAGGAGCCTGGGGAGATACTTCAAGAGATCGATGAATTTGCCAAATGTGTGATTTGCAGGACGTGGAGACAGAAGCGCATGTTTTATTGACATGCCCACAGTATGCCCACATAAGGAAAGATTTTCAGAATGTCGTAGAGAGGCACTCAAATCTTGTGAGCCTACTCACGCATGTACATCCTCCTATCTTATATATTGGTAGGATTCTTAAGCACAGAGAACAATGCACGATGTCGTAGGCTATAAAGCAGTGATACTGTGTTACTTTATCGTCCCTTCCTCTTTGGAGGACAGAGACTTCCTTTTTTGTATCTTCTCTGATCAGATGAGGTCCCATGGGTCGTTTTTCAGCCCCCAGAGGACGATAATACAACATTCTATTCTATTCTATTCTCTCTCTCTTATTTAAAACATAAAAATCTAAATGGCCCTTTACACTTATGTATTGTTTCTACAAAGAGGCAAAAATACATTTCTAACTTAGAAAGCACAAGCATACTCAAACAAACTCTCTTTTGAAACTACAAGAAAAACGGGCTATTCAGCTCCCCACTTTTTGTTTTCAGCTATGTTCAATCATTCTAAACAAACCTAAGGCCGAAACACCATAGAAGGTAGATGTTGCTGCAGCCCCAGACACTACAGTTCCACATCAGGAGGGGCCTGTAGAAGCACCAGTACCAGCCCCAATCACTTTGGTTTCTGATCATGAGGGGGCTACCGATACTTCTTCCGATACTTCTTCCCCACACACTATTCCTGCCACAGTCAGGACGACCGAGGGAATGCATGGACAGATGAGGACTCCATATTCCTCTTCAGCCCAACCACAGGCCTCCTCAGCCCCCAGCTCCAGTTCTGCTGAGAGTGGCCGGCAGGTCCTTCTCCTCCATCTTCCACGAGTGCAGGTCTTCTTCGCACTCCTCGGCAAAACCTGCTTCTCAGGAACTCTTTTTCGGCACTGGCTGACTCGGCGACTTTCATGGATGAGGAGGAGTTTGTGCCCTCCACCTTAGGGGTCCCGGTCATTGGGATTCCTTTTGATAGGGCCTCCCCCTCAGCAGGGGTGGGGATCCTTTCACCTATTGAGTTTCCTGCCCTCAGTAGGAGAGTTTCGGCCCAAGGGAAGCTGGTCTCCTCTACTAGGTCGGGTAAGCCTTTCCACCCAGCATCCTCCTGTCGATGAGGATAGTCAGCTGGAACATACAGGGCCTAGGCGGAGTTTCACACCGTCGCCGTAGGCAACTGATCCGGAATCAGCTTCATCCAGGTGTCATTGGAGGTGCTATTGATATCCTTTTTATCCAGGAACACAAGTTGGATGCCAGTGATTGCTCTAAGTTTGGCAAACTTCTTTCAAGACATACCTTTTGGTCGCCTGCTATGGGCACAAGGGGAGGTACTTGCATTTCGGTCTCTCCTTCTATTCTACCCTTGGTTGCTGGTCATGGTATTATCTCCCCCTCTAGAGCTCAATGGATCATTATGTCGATTGGAGGGTGTAAGATTGGTCTTCTCAATATGTATGCCCCCAACAACAGAGGGGAGCGAGTCTCCTTTTGACAGGAGTTACTATCTTGGCCCCCATTGCAGATTCTTGGATCATTGGTGGCGATTTCAACATGGTTGAGTTGCCATCACACAAAAAGGGAGGCAAATAGGGTGGAATTCATTCTTTGAGAAGAGCAGCTTGGGATGCCTTCCTCTTTCAGCACAGTGGCATGGACACTTGGTTTGATGATGCCTTTCATGTTATGCCACAATTACTCATGTACTCTTGGTCGAACAGGAGAGTACACATGCCCATCCATGCACGTATTGACAAATTCTATGTAGACGATTGGGTACTTGATAGAGGTGGACCTGTATGCATTTCTATTGGGGTTACCACTTCATATCATTTTCCAGTGGTGTTACATATTCTTAAGCCTCATGGGAGAGGACGCTCTGCCAGTGTCAAGATTCCCGTTGCTTTTTATGCAGAGGAGAGCCTCACGGAGGATATTTTACAGATTTGGGTTTCTCACATACAGGGTGGAGTTGTCTGTCCATCTCAAGTAGCTACAGCCTTATCCGGAATTAGTGACTATTATCATACAGTCGTTGATTCCAGGAGACGCGAGATTCTCAGACATGAGATTGGTATACGCCAGCAGTTAGCGTCCCTTCAGAAGGAAGAGCAGAAGAGGCCCACAAATGCTTGGATTCAGAAGCGCCTTGCTGCAGCAAGGGCTCATATACAGATATTGTTGGATCAAAGAGCGGAGTATGCCTTTCATGCACAGGAATCCTTTTGGATTCAGATGGGTGGCAGGGTCAACAAACACTTTTTCTCTACTCATGGGCCTAGACATAGTAGAGATAGTGTCTCGCAGCTTGTTGACTCGGACGGGGTGTTACAGTCAGATCTTGATGCCGTCATGCGTGTAGCTTCAGATTTTTTATGCATCCCTTTTTACCATAGATCCGGGCACACATGCCATAGATGATGCCAGAGAGGTTATTTGGCAGTGTATCCCTGTATTGGTGAAGGATGAGATGTATGTTTCTCTTGACGCACCTTTCACCAATGCAGAATTCAAGACTGCATTACTTGCCCTTCACAAGGGCAAGTGCCCAGGTTCGGATGGACTTACCCCTTCTTTTTTTATTACTTTTTGGGAGAAGATTGGTGATCACATTACATCAGCCCTGCAAGGCGTGTGGGACTCTGGTGAGATGCCTGACTCACTTACAGATGGTCTCATTCATCTCATCCCAAAGGGGGGTAATAGGAATGTAGTGTCACAATGGAGACCCATCACTCTATTTAGCACTTTTTACAAGATTCTGGTGAAAGCCATCAGTCTGCGGCTACAGGTTTTTCTTCCAGATTTGATTCATGACACACAGACAGGGTTTGTGCATGGCAGAAGTATTTTTGATAATATTTCCTCATTATGGGAGGCCTCAGAATGGGCCATGCAGAGCCGCCAGAGGTTGGCCATTCTACTCTTGGACTTTTAGAAAGCTTACGACACAGTAGACTTGGGATTTTTTAGAGGGTACTCTATCTCGCTTTGGTTTTTCAGATGCATGGATTAGAGGAGTATCCTCTCTCTACAGATCAGCCCATAGCCAAGTGATTATTGGGGGCGTAAGAGGGGACAGATTTCAGATCCGTAGATCAGTCCGCCAGGGATGTCCTCTTGCCCCTTTTTTTTTCTGTTTGTGGCGGAAGCTATGAGTATCTATCTTAGATATCAAGTTGATATTTATGGGCTGAGGCTTCCTCTCCGCCGGGAAGAAGAGCTCCTGATAGTGAGTTGGCACATGACACGGCTGTTTTTTTGGATGCCTCCCCCAAGACACTCACTTCCTTCCGGACAGCCTTGGATTTATTTTGCACGGCTGCAGGTGCACACATTAATTGGCATAAATCCAATGGTTTTTGGATTTCCGATGATGACACCCCGGATTGGGGTAATGATATTGGTTTCACTTGGGTACAAAGGGGTGTCTCCGTCAAATATTTGGGCTGCCAGGCTGGGGTGGGCATGTCTCCTTCACAATAGTTTGCTCCGGTGTTGGAGAGCATCAGAAGAAAGCTCCTTTTCTGGAGCTCAGCCAAACTTGACTTGGCATCTAGAGTGGTGGTGGTTAACCAGGTTCTTCTAGCCACAGCATGGTTTGTATGCTCTTGTTGGTGCCACTGTAGGGATTGTATCACTCAGCTCAAGAGGCCTGTACGAAACTTTTTATGGAGTGGTCTAGATGGCACAACTGATGTTACAGCCAGGGTGGCTTGGGAGACCTTGATTCTTCCTACAAGAGAAGGAGGTTTGAATATCATCGACCATGATCTATAGTGCAAAGCCTTACTCTGCAAGGTCGTTGTGAGAGGACTTATGCCAGGGCAAGAGCCTTGGAAGGATTTTTTTCTCAGATGCATACAGTCTCGCACGCCCACTTTAGGAGATGATTGGATGCACAGTACCAAATGGGTTTTCACCACAGCCCACCTCAGATCTCCTTCTTCCCCTCTTATGGTTGCTATCTTGAAAGCATGGGCCAGCTTCCAGAGTACTCTTCGCAGGATTCCCCCGTCCACCCGTGAAGAGATTGAAAGGCAGCCTATCATGTGGAACGACAATATTTTGGATGAGCATGGCAGACCACTTGGAGCTTCTCTTTACATGCAATGGCCCAGATGGGAGAGGGGCCCTGCATCTACTGTGGGAACATGGAAAGCTTCAGGAGGCTTCCTGCAAACCGACAAACCCAGGTGGTTCATAATCTCAGAGGGAGTGCAGGGAGAGTTCAACAGATTGATGCAGCCTTGCCCTTGGATTAGGTGGACACAGATGACATGCCTATTACTTGTTCCACCTGGATGGGGGCATTTTCCAGATCAGGCATTCCTTTGCACGTGATTGCTTTACGTAACACACATGAGGATACCCTAGTCTTTGATGTTTCTTCGGGGGGCAGGCTGTCCAAATCCACAAATGATATATTGTTGGAGGTACCGTTTCAACCAGTCAGGATAGTGGGCTTCATGGAGCATGGCTCTCTTCACAGTGGTACTTGGATCCTGACCCACTACTCATTGCCCTGGGCTCATGGAGGCTGTGGTTCTATGGAGGTGTCCCAATTTTGCAATGGGACCCTGGGGAATGGGAGTGGTTAGATGAAGGGCACCAAGAGAAGGGCATCCCCTTCTTTCGTTACACGGTCAGTAATGCCAGGAAATTCCAGCTCAGCTGTAGGGGTTGGAGGCCCAGCAGAGCTCCTCATTGGGAGAATTATCAAATTTCTGCAGACTTGCAGAAATTTTTTTGGCAGAGGCTCTGGAAATCCCATCGGAATAGAAAATTCACTCTTCTTTTGGCTTTCTATTCATGGTGGGATAGCAGTGAACCATTGGAGATATAGGTTCCGGGCTGACCCTACTTGCCCTCGTTGCCTTTCTGCTTCGGAGACCGCCCGTACAGCACTGCCTTTGAAATTGCAGACAGGCGAGAATCATATGGAAGGGGATTGCAAGACTTCTCAGCACTTTTGTTCACCTCCCCTTCTATATGACCTGGGGATCAGTGGCTTGGCTCACTCTTTCAGGGCCCCAGGTTTTCTTTGAGAGACGTGACTCGTCTTGGGCTCTACACATCCGACGACACCTTGTGGAGTCGTGCTCTTTAGATGATGTTCCGGCCACTCTCTTCAGGGCTGCTCATTCCTCGGTTAACTCTCCATGGGAGGTTGTAGCTAGCATTGCAGCATGGCACATTTGGAGAGCCAAATGCACTGAGGCTATGGAGGGTTCTCAGGTTTACCCTTCTCAGATCTTGGCCAGTATACTTGGACAGATACAGTACACACTCTGATGGCCACATGGGCGACCATGCACGGATCCTCTTGAGCAGCCTCCTCCAGGAGAGTTACTTTTCTCAGGATTTGGAGAGACTCTCCCTTCGTTGCTGAGACTTCTACAGGGTTGAGTTGGCATTTTCAGCCTCAGCCTTGGTTTCTTTCTACCTCATTCTTCTGAGGTATTTTTTATTACATGCTTAGCATGTTGTATTTCCGCACAGAGCTTGCTCTAGCGAGTTTCTTTCAATGGCCGTGGGGATAGAAAAATCTATATAAAGGTACCATGTGCCCTCGGGTCGTCGCCATAGCAGTTACAACCAAACTGTCAAAATTCTATCGAAAATCTCCTAGCCCCCTTCCCTCCTCCAAATAGCAATTCAACACTTAGTGCATGTCCTCATGCCCCTCCTATTCTACTGATTCCCTCCTCACTCAGTTGCCATCCTTTTTTCCTATGGACCCGGAGAACGAGTTTTTTGAGTTTGAGACAGGAGCTTGACCTCCACCCCCAACCCCCTATCTCGCAAGCCACCGGTCCCTCCAACTCACAGAGAATGCCCTCGGCCATGATCCGTATGCCTCCAACTTCCCAGCATAGAACATGATGTATGCAAATGTTGGAGCAGCCCAAGGGATGCAAACAGGTATGCATAATGTAGCAACAGGTAGCCTTGCTTTGGGAAATATGCAAAATTTGGGTGCTGGTCTGAATAGTACAGCTTTTCCTAATGCTAGTAGTGTGGGGGATAGAGTGAGTGCTGCTGTCCCTTTTGCCCAGGCACCTGTTTATGACAATTTGGCACCTCAAGGGAAGTTGAAGGACTTTAAAGAGGCAGGTGAGCCATAAAATTTGAGACATTCAGTGGGGTGCAAGACAAACTTAAGGCCTTGACCTTTTTGCAGCAGTTCGATGCAGCCTACACAAGAGGGAATTTCACAGAGTCATCCAAAGCACGCCGGGCTGCAAGTTTTCTAAAGGGGAATGCACTTCAGTGGTGGACAACTATGCGTATGCAAAACACTGCACCAAACATGTGGGTAGGTTTCAAGCATGTGTTTTCAGCCACGTGGCTTACCACGACTTTTAAAGTGGCTATCATGATTGCTTGGCATGAGCTGAATTCCAATACTTGCCGTAATTTAGAGGAGTATAACAGCAAGTTTTGGGCGGCTTTGTTGCCCGTTAGCTCCTACCTGAAGGAATAGGAAGTGAGTGAGAGCAAGAGAGATTTAGAGAGCAGGAAGCTTGCAATAGAATAGAGTGTAAAGAGTACAACTCAAAGTGAGAAAAGATAAGGTTTTGTCCTAGTGACAAAACCTTAGTAGTCACTAACCATAGTTAGTGAACTAACTGCGGTTAGGGGGAAAAACCTCTTAAAGAGGGAAAAGTGCCCCTAACTAGCTTATTATATTACATTGGTCACTGCTGAATTATATCTATAATTCTAACACCCCCCTGCAGTGCCAATGTCATGTACAAGGCTGATCAATCGCCAAACGGATATAAGTTCAGGGCACTGCGAAATGCCTCAAACTTTTCACGTGGTAGTGCTTTGGTGAAAATATCTGCAACGTTGTCATGTGTGGACACAAAGATCATACTGATCTCTCCTGCATGCAACTTCTCTCTGACGTAGTGATAGTGAACCTCAATGTGCTTCGTGCGAGCATGAAACACTGGATTCTTTGCCACTGCAATGGCACTCTGACTATCAGTGAGAATTGGAGAAGGACCCTCCAAAGACAGATGAAGATCAGCAAATAAACGTCTCAGCCAGACACATTCAACTGTTGCTGTGAAAGCTGCCCTGTACTCAGCTTCACATGATGAGGTAGCCACTGTAGATTGTTTCTTGCTCAGCCATGAAATGCAAGACTTACCCAAAAAGAAACAATTGCCACTAGTGGACTGCCTAGTGTCATAATCACCAGCCCAATCTGAATCACTGTAGGCATGCATCTGCAAGTCACCCCCCCTGGGAAATAGTAAGCCAAAAGATTTTGTGCCCTGCAAATAACGGAAGATGCGCTTAACTGCCTGCCAATGCATAGTTTTTGGGCTGTGCATGTACCTGCTCACCTGAGATACTGCAAACTGAATATCAGGTCTAGTGTTGCAGAGATATATGAGGCATCCAACAGCTTGACTGTAAAGTGTGGCATCAACTGATTCTCCTGCATCATGCATTGTGAGTTTCAGCCCCGGCTCCATAGGAGTGGCTATGGGCTTACACTCTTGCATGTTAAATCTGTCCAAGAGTTTCTGTACATACTTGGACTGAGACATAACAGTGCCACGTCTCTCATGAGAGAACTGGATCCCCAAATAAAAGTGAAGCAGCCCCAAATCTGACATGTCAAAGTTGGTCTGCAAATCAGCTTTGAAATCTGCAATTTTTTCTTCATTGGACCCTGTGAGCAGTAAGTCATCGACATAAAGAAGGATGACTAATATTTCCCCCCCATCCATCTTGATGTAGAGGGTGCTCTCAGTAGGACTATTGTGCAGCCCCTTGCTGGTCAAAAAGGCATGTATCTTAGCATACCATGCACGAGGGGCCTGTTTCAGCCCATATAAAGCTTTATTGAGTTTGCATACTTGAAGTGCATTTGCTGTAATTTCAAAGCCCGGAGGTGGTTTGACATACACCTCTTCCAGCAAGTCCCCATTTAAGAAGGCTGTTTTTATGTCCAACTGATGAACATTCCACTCAAAATGTGCAGCCATTGCAATTACTGATCGGATGGTGGTCATCCGGGATGTAGGAGCAAATGTCTCCTCATAATCTATGCCCTTTTTCTGAGCATAGCCCTTAGCAACCAGCCTGGCCTTATATCTGTCAATGGAGCCATCTGGCTTCCGTTTGACTTTAAATACCCATCGTGTGCCAATAGCATGTTTACCCTGTGGCAAGTCCACAACATCCCAAGTCTGATTTTTTGCAATGGACTGCAACTCATCGTGCATGGCATTCATCCAATGCACATTACCTTTTGCTTCTTCAAATGTGGCAGGCTCCTCCTCATCAAGGAGAGTACCTGCATATGCTGATTCAACTGAATTAGCACCTTCCATGTGCCTTGCTGCACTGCGAGTCCTGCCAGGTAACGGAGCATCAAGTTTACTCTCCCTGAGAGTCTGTAACAGCCAGTTTGGGACTGTTTTTGCTGCATGTATGTCTGCAATTTCTTGCTGCACCACTTGTTCCACTGCCTGTGGAGGAGGCAAGACATCTTGTGGCGGAACTGAAGCATTTGAAGGTTGCTGTAAATTCTGATTTGGATCAGAAAAATCAGCAGAGGAACCCAAAGCAATGGGTAGCAACCCTTGAAAGACATCCTCTGAAGATGAAGGCATTTGAAATTCAGCCTGAGTGTGAGCTGAATTTTCAGAAAATATCACATCTCTACTTACAATGATTTTGCGTGTAGCAGGATTGTAGAGACGATACCCCTTGCTTTCTGCACTGTATCCAACAAATATGCATTTGATGGCTTTATCTGACAATTTGTGCCTAAATTCAACTGGCACATGTGCATAGGCAAGGCATCCAAAGACTCGGAAGTGATCCACTGAAGGCTTCTTGTCATTCCAGACCTCAAAAGGAGTTTTTGTTTTTAAAGCCTTAGTGGGAGCCCTGTTCAAAATGTAATTGGCACACATCAAACCCTCTAGCCAGAATTTATGAGGCATGTGTTTGCTTTTCAGCATACATCTGTCCATCTCCATGAGGGTTCTATTTTTCCTCTCAGCTTTGCCATTTTGCTAAGGGGTCAGCCTGACTGTGAGCTGATGCACAATACCCTTTTGCTTGAGAAAAGCATCAAATTCTGCAGATAGGTATTCCCCACCTCTATCCGTGCGTAATGTCTGTATCCTGAGTCCGGTTTCATTTTCAACCATGGCTGAAAAGTGTTTAAATACCGTGAACACTTCAGATTTCTTTTTCAGCCCATAAACCCAAGTAAAATTGGAGTAGTCATCAATAAATGTGACAAAGTAGAGATGACCACCCAATGACGGAGTCCTCATGGGACCACAGACATCACTGTGTATAAGCTGCAATTTGCGAACAGCTTTAACTGAACCATCCTTCTTGAAGGGGAATCTATGCATCTTACCTAAAATGCACCCTTCACAGGCATGTGGAGGAGGTATCTCAAGAGGTGGCAATGCATCAACCATTGAAAATTTCTGAAGTGTCATTAAGCTGTTGTAATGCATGTGGCCATATCTCGCATGCCATAATTCTGCATTTTGCATGACAGCTGTAGGAGTAGAAACTGCCAGAGCATGGGCTGCTCTTTTCTCAAAAATATCAAGCTGAAAAAGCCCACGCAGCAGAGTACCAGATAACATTAAGGCATAGTTAGCTTCCCTGTCTCGGACAGCACATTTGTCATCCTCAAAGATGACCTGAAATCCCCCTCTGTTAAGAGTGGACACTGAAAGGAGATTTTTGGTTATGCCAAGCACATATAAGACATCAGAAAGTCTGAAAATTGAGCCATCAATTGCAGTGAGCTCAACTTCTCCTGTGCCACGTACTGAATATGAGGAGTTGTTGGCACAAGTGACTTTCTTACCAACAGGAGGTGGATGCAAGGAAGTAAAAAGACACTTCCTAGAAGTGATGTGCTTGGATGCACCGCTATCAAAATACCATGTGTTCAGTGTTTCATTAACACTGAAAGCAGATGCATCTGTAGAAGAGTCAAAGCTGCAAGTCAAAAAAGCATATGTATCATCACTGCAAGAGGCTGTACTATCCCAAGCATCTGGAACAGCCAACCTAGAATCTGAAATGCAAGATAAAAAGGCATAATCTTGACCAACAAAGTTGGCTGTAGCATCCCCACTATCAGATGCACAAGGGGCTGAATCTGAAACAGCCATTCCTGAGCTGTTTTTCTTTTCTTTTGCAATCCTTTTCCTGCATTCTGCTATGTGATGACCTGGCTTTTTGCAGTAGTGACAAAAACCCTTCTTTTTGGGCTTACTTGCATCACTTTTAGCCTTTTGTGAAGGCTGTCCTGACCCACTGGAAGGCTGATTTGCTGCTGTCTTTGCCTGTCCCTTTGTTTTTGATTTAAATTTTGAGAGCATGGCTTGTTCACCTGCACGTGAAGCCAAATTTTTCCTGGTCTGCTCTTCCTGAAGCAGAAGTCCTATCAACTCATGAAAAGTGAGAGGATTTGCACCCCCCCTCAATGATAAATTCAGCGAAGTGTGAAAGTTGAGATAAGACTCAGGAAGAGAATTCAGAGTGGTTGTAATCATCTCTGAATCAGGAACAATTTCATCTATGTTTAACAATTGCTCTCTGAGATCCTGTAGCTTTGTGAGGTGGACTGACATGGAGTCACCCTCCTCCATATGTGTATTGCTCAACTCTCTTTTTAAGAGAGATACCCTGGCATCATTCCGTGCTGCATACATGCTTTCCAAAATATCCCACGCTGCCCTGGAGGTCTTACACGACCGGATATGCGGAATGATTGATCTTTTCACTGAAAGAGAGATGCATGACAAGGCTAAGGCATCCCGTGAATCCCATCTTTTCTGCTCTGGAGTATTGACTGTAGCTGCACCAACAATTGTCCTGCAGCTGCACCCTGTGCACGACCTCTTCCACCTCCTTGCTGAGGAGGGGTAGCAGGTGCAATATCTGCTGGTCGGATTTCATCCCCATTGACATAATCCCATAAATTGCGAGAAATCAGAATATTACGTACCATGAAACTCCAGAGGGAGTAGTTGGTACCATCCAACTTGTCTTCCTGTGAAAGACCACCGAACTGGAACTCATTCTGATTTTGATGGGCCATATCTGAGAAAGAGATTGAAGCAGATACAAAGCTGAATTCCCTTACTGGGAATAAAATGCACAACTCCCAAAAACACAGCCAAGCACGGGCTGTATATGCAACTTAGATTTCTGTACTTGAGCTGTCAGCAATCTGTCCAAGCATCAAACACTCTCCAAAATCTGCCAAAAGTGTTCCAAACACTCCAAGAAAGGCAGTATGTACTGAATACTCCAAAAAATGCTCTCTCAACACAAAAGCCCCAATTTGTGGCTAGAAATTGCAGCCAGAAAGGGGCAAAATTACTAAAAACCCCAAATCTGCAATTTTTAAACAAAAGCCCCAAATTTCAGACTAGATCTGCAATTTTGCTCCAGATGTAGCTCCAAAATTGCACAATGATTGCAATGTCTGCAATATGCAAAATGCCCCAAATGTACTCCCAAACAACTGAACCAAACTATGGTTTTCTGCAAGATGTGCCTACCAAAGAACACCTGTGGCTGAAGGCAACCTGTGTAAATCTGCAAGTACAGATCTGAAAATGCAGAAATGCACACAAATCTGTGAAGAGTGCAGGTGGTACGGTACAGTACTAACTGTACGGTGGTACGGTACAGTACGGACTGTACGGTACAGTTTGTACGATCAGTACGACAAGATTGTCCAAGTGCTCCTGCTCAAGTACGGCGATGTACGGATGGCGATGTACGGAATCTTGCGCAGGTACGATGACCTGCACTGTGCTGTACGGGCGATCTGTACGGAGCAACGACGATCTATACGGGAGCAGTACGGATGTTTTACGGGAGCTGTACGGAGGTATTACGGGAGCTATACGACACTATGCGTCAGGATTCCGTACAGTCGTACGGACTGTACGGACAGGTTGGAGTAGACTAAAGCTTGAGGCTAAGCGCTGGAACTGAAGGGAGCAATGAGCTCAAAGCTCTTGAACCTACTCTGATACCAAATGAAGGAATAGGAAGTGAGTGAGAGCAAGAGAGATTTAGAGAGTAGGAAGCTTGGAAGCTGAAGACGTAGTTGCAATAGAATAGAGTGTAAAGAGTACAACTCAAAGTGAGAAAAGATAAGGTTTTGTCCTAGTGACAAAACCTTAGTAGTCACTAACCATAGTTAGTGAACTAACTGCGGTTAGGGGGAAAAACCTCTTAAAGAGGGAAAAGTGCCTCTAACTAGCTTATTATATTACATTGGTCACTACTGAATTATATCTATAATTCTAACACTACCGGCTTGTTCCTTTCACTGAGCAGGTTGAGAAATATTGTTACGGGCTGCCTAAGGAGTTGAGAGACTACTGCACGAAGACTGAAGTCTCCAATATGTCTTAGCTTATCGAGAATGCTAGCACGGCATATGCTTTGATGCAGGGGAGGACTTCTGGGTTCAAAGGTGGACAGAAGCAGGAATCTAAGAATGGATCTCGCGGATAAGTCTAATAGAAAAGCTAATCGTCAAAAGGCTGAATGTAATCGTTTGTCTCCAGAGGAACGACACGCTTTATATGAAGCTGGCAAATGTTTTATTTGCAAAGAGGAGGGACATCGGTCCCGACCGTAAGAGGAAGGAGTCGGCTGGTGACTCAGATGAGCCACGGAATGTTCCAAAGGGCAAGAGTTCCTAATTCCATAGCGGGTTGTTTACGGCTCATTTTGCATAGCGTTGTATACAAGTACTTGTAAAAAGAATTTTGTATGGCAGAGTCTGCCACTCTTTTTGGCATCCGATTCTGGATGATGTATACGGTTTGCAAGATGGTGTTTTCCCTGCTACTTTTGGATGCTCTTTTGTCATGAGGTTTCGACAAAATGAGATTGCTATTTTTGTCATGAGGTTTCGATAAAAATAAGAATGCTATTTTTGCCATGAGGTTTTGGTAAAATATGCATGTTATTCTTGTCATGAGGATTCGACAAGATGGGAATGCTCTTTTTTGTCATGTGGTTTCGACAAAAAGAGAATGGATTCCCCTAGACCTTGGTTCCGGATGCGCAATTCCTGGAAGTGGTCTATGTCGTGCATCATTGGCCGCGATGTACGTCACACGTGGTGTACTAGTCACAGTGGGTGTACTAGTCGCTTGGTTTGCAATGCTATACGTATTTGTTATCTGTAGCTCTACAAATCGTATATGCATTGTTGGTGATCTGTTGGCGGCATGGTTGGCTGTCCACTCAAATTTGGATTTGATATCTCAGCTACTTCAAATGTTCATGATGTACAACTAGTGTGGGTCTGAAGAGATCGCCACAGGTGGGTAAAGCATGCATGAACTATTCCTGGGAAGTACAGTCTGAGTATCTATGTGCATGCATTAAGTGTTTACATATGCTCATGATGTACCATTGGCAGTGGGTCCTTAGGGATGGCCATACGTGAGGTGGATCGGACATCGTCGGGAGCATATTGTTTGTGTATGCATGTATGCATGTATGTGGAATGTTTGCTTGTCTTTTGCCTGACAAACATTGTAGTGTTTCCACTTGGTTTTCTTTTGCAGGCAATCAAGGACATTTGCCTTCTTTCAAGAGGGGGGTATGTCACGAGGACGTGAAATTTTGAGACTTTTAATTTGCGACTCCTGTAATTTGTGCATGACTGCCTTGAGCCTCTGGGACGCGAGGGTCTAGCCATGGGGCGGGACTTGGGGAATTAAAATTCCTAGTGGGCCCTTGGAAATAGTGAATGTGCGCCCAATTACTAGGCAATTAATTCCTAGGGCCAAAGTGTGCAACAAGGGGCCCAAAAGAGTGGTGCAATTAAAAAACTGCTTTTAAAGACCAAAAGAGTGGTGCAATTAAAAAACACTGCTTTTTGGAGCCTAGGGCTTTAAAAGGGGGAGGGAGCCCTTCTTTTGGATGCAGTTGGCCAGATCAGTTCCAAAGGAGCCAGAGCTTCAGTTTCAGGTGTTCCAGAGCCTGCCAGGGAAATTCGTGTTTACCCAGGGGCTAGTTTCAAGTGATCCAGGGCCTGCCTGGGAAATCCATTTTTACCCAAGGGCCAGTTTTAGGTGTTCCAGAGCCTGCCATGGAAATTCAATTTTACCCAGGGTCCAATTTCAGGTGTTCTAGAGCCTGCCACAGAAATTCGTTTTTACCCAGGGGCCAGTTTCAGGTGATCCAGGGCCTACCAAGGAAATTCGTTTTTACCCAGGGGCCAGTTTCAAGTGTTCCAAAGCCTGCCAGGGAAATTCGTTTTTACCCAGGAGCCAGTTCCAGGTGATCCAGGGCGTGCCAGAGCAAATCGCAATTGATCCAGGAGTCTGTTGCAGGTGGCGATTTCTGCCAGTGTGTCTATTCTAGTTTGCAATTTGCTTTTGGGCTCTTCTAGGCTGTTCCAGGTGCCTGCGATTGGTTCTAGGGCTGTTCCAGGAAATCTGGACTTGACCAGGCTACTCCGGGCACCGAGCGACAACTCAATAGACACAGATACGAGAGCTTCTCACATCTCATCAGAGAGCCACCAGGTCACCTAGATATACAGAACCTGAGCATGTACTAGGAGCGCTAGGTCTGAGCACCTGATACTCTGCTACTCTGGTATTTTGTTCACTAGTTTAGCAATTTAGCTTTTAGCGAGGGTCATAGTGAACCCTTTGCTTGAGCCCTCGGTGGCATGTATGAGTTACCTTTTGGTTTTGCACTTTGTCTCATAGGCCCGCAAGGCCTTTTGCAGATGTTAATACACATCTCTCTCTCTCTCTCTCTCTCTCTCTCTCTCTCAGTTTTTGAGATTTTGTTGAGATCATTAGCTTAGCTTAGTACTCAAGAAGGGCCTTAACGAGCCCTTTGCTTCGACCCATGGCGGCTTGTATGAGTTATTCTGCTGATTGTAGTTTCTCTCATAGGCACGTGAGGTCTCCCAAAGACGTTAATACAACACACACACACACACTCTCTCTCTCTCTCTCTCTCTAACTCTAACACACATATACCTCTGTGGGGCCGCTTGCATGGACCAGTGTCAGCCAGCCCTGATGGTGACTGACCCGAGTATGAGGATGATGAGGATGTTGATGACGATGATGATGATGTCACTACTAATGATATGACTATGTACTACTTAGCATTCATCATGGGTGATGATGTTTGTTTTGTAGCTCCACCCTTTCTGCTTGATTTGTATTAGCTTTCTATCAGTCTCATAGACCCATCGGTCTTCCAAAGACTTTAATAAACTTTCTTTCTCTCTCTCTCTCTCTCTCTCTCTCTCTCTCTCTCTCTCTCTCTCTCACCGCCAGCAGATTTTCGGAGGAGATTGCTCCATGGAGACTTGGCACCGCCAGCAGCCCATTTGACACTTGCCCAGATCTTCACACTCATGGCAGGAGGCATGGTCGATGGCCATGACTTCCATCATTTCTTTGGATCACAGACCCCTTAGGGAAGACGATGTTCCTCATATTCCATATTTTACATTTTGTATCTAGGCAATTTTGGTACTCTATTTCATTTCATTTTGTATCTAGGATTTTTGTAGCCATTTTTGGCATCTTAGCGGTATTACGATGAGGCCACCTAGTTGGCGCATCGTTGATGATGTATTTTCCTTTCGGATGATTTTGTGTCCCATAGGCCATGTATGGCCTTGGCCTTCCGTGGACCTTTAATAAAATTTCTTTCTTTCTTTCTTTCACACACACACACACACACAAAAACCCCAACGCCTCCCCCTACCTATGGGGGCGGGGACTGTGAGACTCAGAATACCAAGACCTTGTCCTATACCATTTGGAACGGTAATGGTACCTTATGGTCAAAACCAGGTCAAGACATAGTCTTTTATACAGAGACACACCAGAGCCCAGAGCGTCCACTACCAGCTGTCAGTGGCCTTATAGAGATGAGGCGAGGATACGGGTGGAGTACGAAGTTCAAGAGTGGCAGCACGAGTGTAAAACTGCCTATTGTCGTGCCGACACTCTACAAGTTCTCTTTTCGGGGCAAACTGGGTAGAGAGAAGAGACATTCATTCCAAATTCCTATGGATCCGGATGCGGCGTACGGACAGCAAGGACTTGTTCATTGCCATGTGCTACTTTCCGCCTAAGACCTCCCACTTTGCTCGGGATATCTAGGAGGAGACTTGGAGGTCACCTTATGCAGCACTCTATCCACTCATTGTGGAGGACTTCTCGAGTCGCGGAGAAGTCCTTATTGGGGACTTTAATGCATGAATATGGGTGCGTCTGGTGCCACTTCTTGATTTCAGAGAAGATTCAATCTTGCTGCAAGACTTCGACTTAAATGATGTAGGTATGTCACGAACTCAGCTGATAGGTGGGCCCCGGGGGCGGGCGCTACTGGATTTGGGTAGGATGCATGATCTCATTATTTACAATGGTCTCAACCGATGGCCCTCCTCAAGTCATTTCACCTGTTTTCCACAGGGGGGTTTTCCAACGTAGTCGATTACATCATGGGATCCCCCCCCTTTCCTTCTCATATCACTGACTTCACTATTGCACCACCTCCTCCAAGAGCAGACCACACTTACCTCTTCTTTCGCATCTCTACTCCTCTACCACATACACCGCCGATCGTTCATACCACTTACACTTTGACCGCATTCTTTCACCTGGTTAATCTGCTCGACTTTATACATTGCTCACATATATAGATTTCATAGCTCTTCTAGAGGATCGTGTAGCTTTGATCACTCGCTCACTTCACGAGGCTGCACTTCACGCCTTTCCCTACACTACCCGCTCCTCGTGTCCACCACCTCTTGGGACTGTCCTAGGTGGTACGACAATGAGTGTAAGACTCTATGCCGCCAACTCAAATTCGAAACCAAACATAGCCTTCCAAATGAACCAGAGATGATACGTGAGTATCGTCGATTGGTCCGCCGGAAGAAGTAGGCTTTTATACACCGGAACAAGGAGGAGCTTCTAAATGTCCTGTCTAGTAACAACTCCAAAGGCTTCTCACGGAAATTCCTTGAACGACGGTCCCCCTCCCCTCTCACAAGTACTCAAGTTTGGCATGCCTATGCACCCACATTATATGGCATCCCTCATCAGCCCACTCCTGACCTGTCGTACTTACCCCGCCCCACCTTTTGCACTCTTTTCACTAAGGTGGTGTTAAGGACGCTGTAATGAAGCTTCACAATGGCCAAGCGAAAGATCATGAGGGTTTATGTACTGAATTTATTAAATATGGGATTTATATCCCAGCCCTGATCTTAGCGAAGCTCTTTAATGAAGCTATTTGCCTTGGCTTTCCATGTACCTGGACTCTTAACACCATTTCACCTATTCATCCCATGAACTAAAAGACCATCATGATAGGATATCACATGTCCCTATGCATCAGTACTTGACACTGAGGTTAGCCATTTCGCAGATATGCAAGGGCTTTGAGCAAAGGGGCAAGCTCAGTTCCGACATGATCACAGGACCATGGACCATATACTCACACTCAGGTGCCCATTGAGGAGCCCACAGCATGGAAGCACAGGGTTTATTGTTGCTTTGTGAATTTCTGCAAAGCCTTTGATACCGCCACATTAGACGACTGCAAGAGTTGGGATATGACAAGGAGACCATTTGGGCGGTCATGGCACTTTATGAGAGTCTCAGGCAAAGTCCGGAAGGGGGCTGGATAGACATATGAGATCATGAGTACCATTGGGGTGAAACAAGTGTGTCCTATTTCACCCACCCTATTTGGCCTCTACATAGATGAGCTCGAGACTTTTATGCAGACTTTGGGAGGGCCTGATTGTTCCCTTACTGGTTCTTTGATTCTCTCTCTCTCTCAGAGTACGATCGTAGAGTTCGTCCAGGAAGAGCATGTTGCTATCCCAGCCACAGTTAGCAGGAGAGGAAGAGACCCTGGGACCGAGACGCAGCACACCCAACAGAGGACAGATGCATAGATCACACTCACTGACATCTCCTCTATTTTCAGAACTGGGGTGCAGCCGACCGGGGTTACAGTAGCGCTCGTCAGGCATCGAGTAGCGGCCAGGAGGGCACAACGGATTACTCATCCAGATAGCAGACATCGATCAATTACGGGCTTCTTGCCTATACTACCACTGGCTGACTTGATGATACAGATTCTACTATACCCGGATGATTTAGTCCTCCTGTCATCTTCGCCAAAGGGACTACAGAGACATCTAGATGATTTTGGCCGTAGTTTGTTGCTCCTACTTGCTCCAACCACTCAGCCCCTCCTCTCACCCACTCAGCCCCCTTGCAAGCCCCCATTTTATTTGAATATTTTGGTATGTTTCCATGTGATTTGATGACGTGTCTTATGACATGGCGTTCCCGTTCCCGTTCCCGTTCCCCCATTCCCTCTTCCCAATACGTTCCCGTTCCGACCCCCCACATTCCCGAAACGTTCCCGTTCCCTGGTAACTATGATATCAAAGAGCAGCAAGATGGGACCACCGCACCACAGGGTACTGAGGTAGACCGAGCGCAAAGACATGTCTCAGATTTCTATGCATTTGACTCAGCTCCAGGGCACTCTGGGGTAGAGGAGGAAGAGCTAGCCGACTTGAGAGATATATGGATCGATGGAGGGATCCGACAAAGCACTGTTGGACGAGGGACATAGAGACCGTACACAACACCACAGTCGACCAGAGCACACACGATCGAGGTTTGATCTATTGCAGCTCTCCTTAGGGGAGATCGACCGAGGCGAGGCGTCACCCTTGACATAGCCCATCGGATCTAGAGATCTAGGAGACCACGCCCTCCACCACCACGGGAGAGAGCCCGACAAAAGCAGATACGTGAGCTCTTTGCATCTCATCAGAGAGCCACCATGGAGCCTAGCTACGTGGAGCCAGTTCATGCACTTGGGACTCTAGCTCTGAGCACTTGATATTTCATGCCACCCTCATGCTATTTTGCTACTTTTTTGCTATTTTGTACTAGTATAGCATTTTAGGACTCAGCAAGGGCCTTAGTGAGCACTCTGCCCCAGCCCACAGTGGTCTGTATGAGTGAGTTGATTCCGTACCTTGTCCCATAGGCTTGCGAGGCCTCCTGCGGACGTTAATCTCTCTCTCTCTCTCTCTCTCTCTCTTCTCTCTTAGCGCGCCCTTTGCCTCAGCCCTTTGTGGCTTGTATGAGTTTTCCCCTTTGTCCCATAGGCCAGCGAGGTTTCCCGTGGACATTAATCTCTCTCTCTCTCTTTCTCTCTCTCTCTTTTCACACATACGTGCACACCCATACAATCATGCACACACACAAAGAAAATAGTGCACGGTGCACACACACGTACACATGATAAATGGTCAAATTAAGATGAGGGAAGAGAGAGAGAAAGGGAGGAATCCCCCAAATGGAAAAGATATGAGGGAGAACTAGCTAGTGTCCAAAACAGCCAGCCTGGGCTTCCAAGAGCCCCAAACTCTCCAATAGGGCACGGGCATATGGGCCTGCAATGTGCACAAAGGACAGGCCCAATAGTGGCCAAGAGGCATAGGAAGAAGAGATGTCTTTTGCCAGAATCCTCTACTACGAGCTCCTCTTATGCCCCAAAATCTCTGCTGTGAAATAGTCTCCACCACTTGTTACTTTTCTGTCATGATCAAAACCCCTCTTCAAGTCATCAGTTCCAATTATTCTGTCACTCCCTGCCCTGCTTCCTTTAACTTGATATTCTCAGATTTGCCAATCGCATACTGTAGGCTGCCCTCTTGTTTGCAATGTGCCAGTTTTCCCTTGTCCAGCCCCTCCCACTGCAGTCAATACGTAGTCTCTCATCAACTGGCCATGACTGCAAGCATCCACAACAAGAAGTGCCTCAAAGCTGTCGGGCATTCTCTGCTCAAAACCCAGATGAAAGAACCAGTATCAACTTCAGTTTTCAATAATGTTGCTCTCATTCCCTAGCCTGATTGATCTAGAGATCAGCCAATTGCTAGGCACATTGATCTGTTATAGAGCTGATGGACAGGACTAAACATGGCACATGGCTGAAATGTCAATATGTCAGTCTTTTATCCCAAGTCTTTTAGCCAAACGTTAGTGCCATGTGGCAGTGAGCGCCCCTCGCTCTTAAACATGATAAGCAAAAGTTTTTCTGGAATCTATGTAATCTTGTTGTACAAACCTGTGTATTGAGATTGTATGTGTAACAAGCCACAAAATTGTGAATATTCCTCATTATATCCAGCACGTCCACCCCTTGCTCTATCATTTGACCAGGCAGATGGATGTCATCAAGTTGCAATCCATACTTCTGCTCTGCAAGGTGCCTCATTTCACAATATGTCTGCAATAAATGACCCAAATTAGAAAGCATCTTTTTTAAAAAACTTCAGGAACTTTAGGATTGTAAGAGGGATGATATCAGAACAAACCTTCCAATTGTGAAGAGCCATTGCTGTATGATTATAGAAAGCTGCATTTAGATATGTTTCTACACGAGTCTTGATGTGAACAAATTTGGAAGGTAGCCTTAAAGGTTTGATAAAAAGAAACCAAGATAAATCACGAACCCCTGTCTAATCGCAGGCCAACACAAATTTGCACATGTTAGAATGTAGCAGAATGGATTATACAGAACACTGAAAAGAGCTTAGCCCTCCATGTGAGATCAAAGCTAAGCTTCCCAAACTAATACCTTGGTAGGATTGACAGTTACTGAACCCTTTAAATGGGCTGAGTGAACATGCAAGCGAAGATCGGTTTCAATGTCTCTACAAAGCGGCTCAATAATTTCCTAAAATCAATCAAAAGAAACAAATTAAGGGATGTGCTTGATTTCCATAAACAGATTGTAAGCACGTCTCCCAAAAACTTCATCTCACCTTGGTAAGTGCAGCCTCAATCTCATCTTCGTAACGAGAAATAGTAATTTCTTCTCCATTCCCCCTCTTCAACAGCTTAACTCCATCACAAAAGGCATTCAAAACTAACCTGGCAGAATATTCAGGCACCAAAATCCAGTTTATGGGCTTGCTCAAAATGTTACCTTTTAGAAAACCTCAACAGACTTGAAGCCAGAGTTAAAGCTTACTGTAATTGTAAAGCCCTTTCTGCCTGGCCATATATCATGGGAAACCATGTTAACATCATCTCCCTTCTCAGGTACAGAAAGCTGCAATCAGTGGAAGTTTCTACAAGGGTACTGATGTCTGCAGCGATATTTAATTCTGACAAGAAAGCAGTCATTCTTGTGCGAAATTCATCTTGAAGTCCAGGTTGCTGCGACCAAATGATTTTCAATGTCTAGATTAGAAGGAAGAACTTTTTACAAGACAATTTTTTCAAAATGACCCATAAAATGAGTCACACAGGAAGTAAACATTTGGTTTAGCATATTCTCAGACCTAAAATCAAAGGTGTGAAAGTACAGCATGGCCCTTCACTGCCAGTCAGCATTATACAGTATGGAAGACATACCCTCATCATTAGGATGTTATTACAGCAGCCAAAGTCCAGCAATGTTCAGAAAAACAGATGAACCAACTTTGTTCCATGGACGGACATAGAGTTTGTTTAAAAATGCAGCTTGTAGAATGCCTAGAGCTCCAAAAAGAATCTGACTAATTGTAATTTATTAGGGTTTGGACTGCCAAGCATCTCGTCTTCTTAAGTTGTAGTGTACATTGAGCCAGTTGTTTCAAACCTAAATGTTTAGTGTTTGGTATGTACATGTACCTTACCTTTACTTCCATATACTTGTACATGCAACAATAAACTATATAGCACAATTCTGTGTATTTTCTTTTGAATTTAGAAGTAAAATATGTAAATCCTGACAAAACGTCAAAATTTTTCCCATAAAAGTTTCAAATCCAATGTTTCAAACATTTATTTTTATTAGGGCATACAAAATAAGATTGATGCTAATAGCAAGGCCCCATGTCCTCTACTTCTATGTTTACCACACTGTTTGAATCACACATGTACATGCAACAATAAACCAACACATCCCATAGCACTATAGCCCATCCTGAGGGTATATTCATTCTTCCCTCACTCAATTAGGCTACACAGGACATCAAGCTCCACAACACTTGATGCCCAAATGATGAGGGCTATACTTCTTATGGTGCATTAGCCCCACATCTATTATATTAAATCTTCCAAGTGTGCCCTGTGTTGCCCCATGGATGCCTATCTCCATTGCCAGTCCCAAGGGTCGTCTAGCTTATACCTATTCTTCCTAGGCTATACATCTCCCAAGTTAGATGCAAGCCATGGTTACGTAACACTCACCTTAGCCTCCTACTCCTCCATGGTCTTCAAAGAATCTAAGCAGCTGTCAATCCACATCAAGGAGAGTCATAGTAATTCTAGTGGGAGGTAAGGCAGCGGACGTGGAGAAAAGATGATACACCCACATAGCTCTTATCTACTATGCAAAACAAAGCAAAGACCGTAAACAAAATACTTGAAGCATATTGCAAAGACCTGCTCATACAAGAAATAACCCATGCAAATCATTCATCCAAAAGCAGCAGTAAGTAGATAAGTATAGCAAGAAGTATATTTAAAAAGCACTAGTGAGGTACAAGTCTTTGAAAGTAAGACCTACACCAAAGGAATTGTGAAGATCACTCACCTATTGAGATTGCTATTTGGTTGGACATTAAAAGAACCCTGATTGTATCTAAACTTGCTCAATTATCCTTTAACAGCGAAGAGAGCTCTTATTGAGCTAAGAAAGAGTTAGGGGCAGCATTCGCATCACGGTGTGACTTCATCTAGTGGTAGCCTAGTCTAGGCATGTGCATGTACCTGCTCAACTGGGAGACGGCATACTAAAGATCAAGCCGGGTATGACATAAATAAATAAGGCAGCCCACAGTCTGCTAATAAAGGGTGGCATCAAAGGGTGCACTCCCATCCTCGGAGGAGAAATGAAAAAGCCAGGCTCCAATGGTATAGAAACTGGCTTGCAATCTTCGAACCGGAAGCGGTCTAAGAGCTGTCCAATGTACTTGGACTGACTCATCATTATACCCCGGTCCCCCCCTTAACGTATTCAAACTGGATGCCCAAGTAATAGTGCATCCAGCTGATGTTTGTCATTGCAAATAATTTCTGCAAATCAGCTTTGAAATCTGCAATTTTGTCCATATCTGGACAAGTGACAAGCATGTCATCCACAAAGAATGGAATTAAAAATTCTGCAGCACTTTTTTGGACATATAGAGTTGGTTTTTTATGGCTGTTCTGAAAGCCACAGGCTGGCAAATATGCATGTACCTTGGCATACCATGCCCGGGGTACTTCCATAAAGGCCCTTTTTGAGCCGGCAAACCTAATGTTCAGAACCTTTTATCTCAAAGCCAAGAGGTTGAATGACATGGACCTCTTCCTGTAAATCACCATGAAGGAAGGCGGTCTTAATGTCCAACTGATGCACCTCCCACTATCTATGACATGCAAGAGAAATGATGCACCGCATCGGCGTGATTCGTGAGGTGGGAGAAAAGGTCTCTTCCAAATCAATGCCATGTTGTTGTGCATAACCCTTTGCAACCAGACGAACTTTGAAGCGGTCAACGCTGTCATCAGCTTTCCGTTTGACCTTGTAAACCCATTTTGTGCCTACAGCACACTTGCTTGCAGGCAAGTCACACAACTCCTAAGCGCCATTTGCATGAAAGGGGACTCAAGTTCAGCATTCATAGCACCCATCCATTCTCTGCTGTCAAAAGCATCGTGGCTCTTCATTACAGGCACTCACAATGCCTTGCATCTGTTTGTGCAGGGCAAGTCTCAGCCTGCTTGCTTTCCCTGAGGGTATCAAAAAGCGAACAAGGGACTGATTTTCCACCGCTTGATAGCATGGCCATCTAGCGGTGGAAAATCACGCTAAGCAAAAGCAACAAGAGGAGGATTGGAGCTGTTAGAAGCATGAGGCATGGCGCTCTGCACTGTGTCATCTATATATGTGAAAGGCGGAATAGAATCAAACACATCAAAGGCTTCCACTGAAGGCTGTATTTTACACTCCAACCAAGGTACAAGGGCATGCTCAACAAAAACCACATCCCTACTGACAATCAACTTGCCTGTGCTAGGCTTAAACAACTTGAAACCTTTGCTTTGTGAGCTCTAGCCAATGAAGATGCATTTGACAGCCTTATCATCAAGCTTATACCTCAATTGAGAGGTACATGCACATACGCGAGAGACACAAACACTCGCATGTGAGATGACAGGCTTAGAACCTATCCATGCTTCATAGGGAATCATGGTCTCAATGCCCGAGTGGGTGCTCGATTGAGCACATAGTTGGCTCAATTATCCTCTCACAGCGAAGGGAGCTCTTGTTGAGCTAAGAAGGAAATCACAAGAGTTAGGGGCAGCATTCGAATCATTATGTGACTTCATTTAGTGGTAGCCTAGTCTAGGATTGTGCATGTACCTGCTCAACTAGGAGACGGCATACTGAAGATCAGGCCGGGTATGACATAAATAAATAAGGCAGCCCACGGCCTGCTGATAAAGGGTGGCATCAAAGGGTACAATCCCATCCTTGGAGGAGAAATGAAATCAATCTCATTGAAGATTCAATATGCGACTAGCATTGAGACAAATAAAAACAAGAGTACGACACCCCCTCTCAAGTCCAAACTAGTACACTCTTGCCATATCAATGAACTTCAGTGCTCCATGACAACTGGCATATAACAGCTCTCAAGGATCAATCAATTGTGTTAGGATTCGCGCACTGGCAATCTACTGACCCATCCGGATCTCAAGCAGCATCAGACAATAGCTACAACTGAACACTAGGAGATCACCTTGGAATCTGCTAGGTCATAACATCCAAACAAAATATATATAGATAACATACTACCACCTGAGTCAACAGGAACAACTCCTCGTGGCTCAAGGTCCTACCTGAAAGCCTGCCTCGATCTCAATGACTCCCTTCCCCTGGCACCTGATTGGCAGGTCCTACTGCCACAAACAAGCAAGCAATCCTCCACTTGGATCCAAAAAGCCTGCTGGTAGCACCTGCCTCGTGCTACTAGAAGGCTGGAGTATACATCATTGCGGCGGTAACACTATTGGCCAACTGGTTATTATTGGGTCCCTCAATGTTCCTTGGGGGACACTGCCGCCAATAATGACCTTTCTGGCTACATCACTTACACATCGGGATGCCTTGAGTGCTTCTCGTCAACTGCTTTCTACCTTTCTGCTAAGCTGCTAAAGCCTCAGGCTGACTTTCATAGGTACAATCTACAAAGCGCTCCTCATGTTCAAGCAACATCGGCTCCCAGGTCAACTCATTCATCCTTCCACTTGAGATCAAGGACGAATAGAAGGCCCCATATTGAGAGGATAACTAGGAAAATAGAGTTATGGCCATGTCCTCGGACGATATCTGCTTCCTTGCCTCGAGGATCCCCTGCTGAAATTCCTGTAACTTGCTGATGTTGTCCTGCAGTGGAGACTTCTTGGGATCCAATTGTGAGAAGTGCAGCGGAAATGAACGGAAGAGAGAGAGAGAGCACGCCTCATACACACACACTGAAAAGGAGAGAAAGGAGAGAGAAAGGCACAAGAGAACTGCAAGTGGTCTCTGGAGAAAACCCCACTACAACTCGGGGAAACTCTAAAACGACAGGCTGCTCAAGAAACCGCTCAACGACAAAGTGGAAGGGAGCACAAGGGACTGGATGAACTGCTCCACAAGTGCTAGACTGGGCTTGCTCTGCTCCTCTGCTAGGCTCTCAATGATGTGATGAAATGAGCAAGTGGGGGGGGGGCTATAAATAGCCCCCAACCTCCTAGTCGGCCCGCAAGGGGCTGGGCCGACTTGCTGCCTCTCGCTATGTTTCCCATGGAAAGACCTCCTCTCTGATCTGAAAACACCCTTCAAAGTCACCCTTTGCTGGACACCCGAACAGTCCACTCCTCGCACACGTTCCTCCTCAAAGACACCTCCGAACAGCACCCTAAACGTCCTCTATGTGCTGGCTCAACACTCCCTCCGCTCCTCGGGTCTCAAGCAAACTGTGGCTCTGATATCATGTGGACCAGGCTGCCATAGCCTGCAGCCCTACAGGAGGCTGCCACAGTGCCACCCAGTCTGCCCTATGCCTCCAAGTTTGGGCAGACACATGGTGGCTAACCTACCCTAGCCTACCCTCATGGGGAGCAGCCACACCCACAACACAGGCCCTCACTCATCTACCCTAGCCTCACACTGGGCGGGCACACCCATAAGCAAGGCCCTCTCTCTCTAGGTGACATCAGGAGATGTTGGCCTCCAACATGCACATGCCGTGTATCCCTATTTGGTCGGGGCAGGGGTTTCCAACTAGGGGCTCTACTCAAGGGTGCGAAACTTCCATGAGACCTTCTAGGGTAGGGACATTATGGTCTAAACATAATCAACACCTTGAGAGGGGCCTCCCTATTGTACATCAGTACACTTAAATGATTGTAGAGCAGACACAGAAGCCATACGGGTTTCCTGGGACAAGTGGAATGCAAGTCCTGTTTTGCTCACACTTACAGTCATACATGCTGTGCCAGAAACTTATGTGCATGCCCGCTATTTATTGAGAATCTTCCACCGGCATACTACTTCTCTCTACAGTCATTGGATTATGCCAAGGCTCCACAGATAGAGCACAAATGTCACCATTTTTGGCACTATTTGAGGATCTGTAGGGTATGGACAATAAGGTGAGATGCAACGTGGGGGATTTAATGGTTGGATGGAGACTTAAGGCAAAGATTTTGGACTTTCTCGGAGGATGCCAACTGCTCTCATTGGTAGATAGTGTGATGGCATTTAGGCACAAATCCAAGGACACATAAGGTCACACCTATTTCACAGGCTATAGTAGTACTTGCTTTGACATGCGTGCGACCCAAGAGATGTATTGTACGAGGGTCCATAGAGATGGTCAGGGTCAAAGCACTGTACATTAAGCCCTCATGGGAGTGGCCAAGTGTCATTGGGGTCTCATGCTCTTACCTCATATTCTTGATCACAGTATCTAGTTATACCAGGTGCTGATCAATCACATAGATCCTCTCATCTAGCCCTTGGCTCACCCAACCCAGCCTCTACCCACCACTAATTGTTTGCTTACACTCATTATGACTTCAACCACTCCCTAGACCACATCTCCTGTAGTTATTGTCTATTTTTCTCAGAAATATAGACAATCAACCATCCTTGGATGCCAAAGCATAGCCTCTTACTCATTCACTTTGTAGCACAACACGCATTCTCTTGCAAAGTCAGGTCTGGCTGTTACAATGATGAATGCAAGTGCTTTGTGACTCAAACAAGGGTGTCTAGACAAAGAATGAATTGGGAGAGAGTATCAGTTCTTTTGGAAGGCCTATGCTGAGACATTAAATGAGCCCACACTTGAAGTTATGGACACCCCTTGCCCAAGTAGTTTTTTACTCTTCTCCATTGCCTGGTTTAAGGAAGTCACTGAGAAACATTAGAATGACAACCTACAATCATGAGCAGCTTCAAACAAAGTTTTGACCATAGTTGGGAAGTACTTGCACTTATCCTAGCCAAGCTCTTTAATGAAGCTATGCTATATCCCAATCCACAAAGCAAGAAGCCCTATTTATGCAGGCGAGTAGTCGACCATTATGCTAGCTCTGGATGGTCCGTCTCCACTCCAAGAGGGAGAGTGAAAACAACCTCTATAAAAACTCATTGTACATAGTGAGAGTTCGATACTACTAAAATATACATGTGCCATAAATCGACCCGCACGATCTGATGGATTTTCTATCATGTTCAACTAAGAGAAATTGCAAACCAAGGAGTATTGGTATAGTGGGAGGTGGTCAACAGACATGCCTTGAGAGTGAAACCATTACCATGGGAAATTTTCTCTGCTTCATTGAGACTGGATTTATGAGGAACCAGATTATTCATGGTCACCTGCTGTGACCATAGCCATGGTCCAGCTTCAAGTATCATCCCATCAATTCCACATTGAGACACGATGGGAGGTTGAGGCCATACCACACCATTCCAAGGTGGGATTCCACACCTTATGCGAGATATAGGAGGTGGAATAGAGGAGCATATGCTCATGAGATGTCCTCCAATATTATGAGATCCGAGGTGGATACCACTGTATTGAGAGCAAAGGTTCCAAGACATGGGTGATCTAGATGTGCTACTCTTTAGGTTAGAAGTTAGAATAGTCATATAGTCATGCTACGCAAACTAGACAAGGGATATAGATAATCAAAGGGTCACAAATTTCTATTTGACATGAGAGGTGACCACAATGGCTAGATATTGTAGGGCACAAATGATGCCAAGCTAGCTTGAATACGGATGTAGCAAGTATTTTGACCGATATACTATCCTTACTGCATCACAATGTTATGTAGCCTCTCAACTCTCACGGTGTGCGCTCCATGGAACATAATCAAGGGCAACAAAGGTAGATCTCAAATATGTTCAAGAGGCATGAGACCTCCCATTGCGACCCTAGTCACGCTTCCATGCAACTTAGATTGCTCAGCACAAATTAGGGACATGACACATCCATCCAATATGTGCACACAACACAAAGGAAACACTCCTGTCCTAATTTCCATCAGTTTTCACTTTTTCTTTAGATTACATATATTAGAGGTGTATGGGACACCTCTAGTTCTTCTATAGGGACTGTTTCTTATCATGATGTGTTACAATTCTTTGGTCTCATAGGCCTTTTTCGCCTTTCTCATGTGTTTATAAACCTTTTTTTTTCTTTCTCTCTTTCTTGGAAAAACCAAGGTCATATATGATCTTCAACCATTCTTGGGCAGTCGTCCATTGAGAGTAGTCCACCTTCCTTCCGGCACCGGTGGAGATTTTTGCATCTTGTACGTACTTGGGGATTCTCTTTTTAGGCTTAATCAAATAATCTCCCAAACGGAATCGATAGGACGGTAAGGTCTATGCATAGATACTGGTTATGCATCATAAGTTGAGGGAGTTCTCTTAGAATCCAAATCGTTTTGGCTCATAGAGTCAAGTCCTCTTGTGTTTTGTGTGGGTTGTGGAGTTTTTTTTTTTTTGGGGCAAAAAAGAGACTTCTATTAAGTAAGAAAGAAACTCGCTAGAGCAAGCTCTGTGCAGAAATACAATATGCTAAGCATGTAATAAAAGACACCTCAGAAGAATGAGGTAGAAAGAAACCAAGGCTGAGGCTGAAAATGCCAACTCAACCCTGTAGAAGTCTCAGCAAGAAAGGGAGAGTCTCTCCAATCCCTGAGAAAAGTAACTCTCCTAGAGGAGGCTGCTCGAGAGGATCCCTGCATGGTCTGAGAAGGGTGAACCTGAGAACCCTCCATAGCCTCAATGCATCTAGCTCTCAAAATGTGCCATGCTGCAATGCTAGCTAAAACCTTCCATGGAGAGTCAACCGAGGAATGAGCAGCCCTGAAGAGAGTGGCCGGAACATCCTCTAAAGAGCACAACTCCACAAGGTGTCATCGGATGTCAAGAGCCCAAGACGAGTCATGTCTCTCAAAGAAAACCTGGGGCCCTGAAAGAGTGAGCCAAGATACTGATCCCCAGGTCATATAGAAGGGGAGGCGAACAAAAGTGCTGAGAAGTCTTGCAATCCCCTTCCATATGATTCTCGCCTGTCTGCAATCCCAAAGGCAGTGCTGTACTGTCTCCGATGCAGAAAGGCAACGAGGGTAAGTAGGGTCAGCCCCGAACCTAGATCTCCAATGGTTCACTGCTATCCCACCATGAATAGAAAGCCAAAAGAAGAGAGTGATTTTTCTATTCCGGTGGGATTTCCAGAGCCTCCGCCAAAAAAATTTCTGCAAGTCTGCAGAAATCTGAAAATTCTCCCAATGAGGAGCTCTAGTGGGCCTCCAACCCCTACAGTTGAGCTGGAGCTGGGGGCTAAGGAGCCCTATGACTGGGCTGAAGAGGAATCTGGAGTCCTCATCTGTGCATGCATTCCCTCGGTTGTCACAATTAGGAACAGTCTGTGGGGAAGAGGTACCGGTAGCCCCCTCATGATCAGAACCAAAGTGACTCGGGCTGGTACTGGTGCATCTAAAGGTCCCTCCTGATGTAGAACTGTAGTGTCTGGGGCTGCAGCAACATCTACCTCTGGAGTGTGGATAGCGTATGTCTGAACCGGATTAAAGGTCTCCTCCTGAGGTAAGGGAGCCGCTCTGATCACTCTCCATCGTGGTACTGGGTGTGCTGCAGGCTTTGGGCACCCTACTGCCCTGGTGGTCCTAGGGTGCACGAAGCAGGGCGCCCTGCTCCCAGTGGTCCTGGAGTGCGTGGTACAAGGCGCTGGGGAGGTGCAGTCGGGGTAGTATGTGAAGGAGCCGCACCAGAGACCTCTTGGGTCTTTTTCCCTTCATTGGGCAATCTCTAGCAAAGTGCCCAAGGGTCCTGCAAATCCTGCACTGGTCCTGTCTACCTGCAATTTCGACTCTCTGTCGAAGGAGAGAGCCATCTGGGCGCTGAAGCATGATGGGGTCATCTGAGATGTTAGGGTCAGAGACAATGACCCTAACTCGAGGCACCCCGTCTGCTCTGACTGCCTCTGCCGAGGAAGAAGGCATGCCAAGAAGGGGGGGGATCTCAGTGACCACTCCGAATGTGGCTCCGATAGTAGCAAGAAGTCGATGGTAGGCCTGAGGAAGACCACTTCCTCAGGAAATCTAATGAACAGTGGTGTGACCTGACTGTCTTCCTCAACCGGATCGAAGCCCAAGGTGTAGGGCAAAAGAAAAATCCTCCTTGAACCCAAAGCCACGGGATTAACTTTGAGAACAAGGGCTGTGGACTCCTGGGAGTCGAAAACCACTTGGAAGAATCCACATCCCAAAAGTCAAATATCTTTGAGGTGTGCGGCGAGATCTCCTGGTAACGCCGCCAGCATCCAGTCTCTAGCCTGTGATCTGGAAGGGTGTGACCCAAAGATGCGGGCGAAAAGTGATGTGGAGCCCTCTAGTTCCACATCTTTCTTGAGCTGCTGCAACTCATCTTTTGAAAAAATGACGGTTCTGGCGGCCAGTGGAAGTGGACGAAGATTGGCTGAATGGGGATCCATTCGCCAATCGATGTGAAAAGGCCAATTCAAACACTGAAAAAGTTCAGTCCGTGAAACTGCTGCCCAAGATGCCCTGGAACACGGGCGCTGGAGGAAGGAGAACAGGAGAGGGTAGGAGAGAGGGGAAGAGGAGGAGAGAAGGCGGGGGGGGGGGGGGGGGGGGCGGGGGGGGGGCTGCAGGGGGGGAAGAGGAGAGCGAGGGTATAGGCTGCGGGAGGGAGAAGGGGGCAGGGGGGTAGAAGGGGGAGGGGAAGGCAACAGCGGGCGGGGAGGAGGGGAGCGGGGGGGAGGAGGCGGGGGGAGGCGGAGGGGAGCTGCGGATTAGGAAGGGAGGGGGCCCGGGGGGGGGGGGGGGGGGGGGGGGCTGGCTCCCATTTCGATGTTTTTTTCTTAGTCCCCAATTATAGATTCTCTAGTTTCAATACTTTACTCTCTAAAAAAACTATGTTTCATTTCAAATTGCTTCATTTTTTGTTGGTCTTTGAATTTTCTAATGAAATGAACTTCTATAGCAGCATCTACGAAAGAAATCTCTTTAGTTTCTTTTAGCTATCATAATAGCTCTAGCCTTCTTTATTCCAAGTACCTTTATCTTAATATACACTTCATGTGTAGGTTATAGACTATTTTTAAACTAGGTGTAAGACTTGTATAAGTGTCTAAATCAACTTCTGCCAACAAAAGAAACATGATACAATAAACACCAACATCCACAGAAGATATCATTGTCAAACAAGATTACAAATCAAATGGTAAAACCTCTACAAGTATTTTGATAAGCTAGAAAATAAATATCGAAAAAGCCTTATCAGTGTCTGAGCCAATGAAGTCTAGATATGTTGATGAAGCAAAGCAGGTATGGATGTGTTGATGAATCATGGCTTATTGACCAAGAAGTTTAGTTACTTTCACTTATCACAAAGTATGGAGAACAATGATGATTTAATGAAGACATCCATCTCACTGGAAACAAAGCTAAGGACTTCAAATTAGCCAACAAGGTTGAAGACAGAGACTTGTATACATTGATAATTTCCATACTATCTTTAAATCCTATATCTCTCAGCAGGTATGCTTAAATGGAGCAAAGCAATACTTAGAGTAGTATGCCATAACCCACCATGCAGCTAAGGCTTTTCTGAAGAAAACTTCTTAAGAGGCTTTTACAAGTCAAAAGCCTAGTATTGACCATCTAAGGATACTTGGCTACATAGAGGATGTCCGTAATTCTAATGACAACAAAGAAATAGTTATGTTTGTTGGCTACATTAACGATTAAAAGGCTTAACACATCTAGAACCTTGAAAAAAAAAAAAATTACAAGCAGGAATGTAATCTTTAACAAAGGTAGTATTAGTTAAACTCCACAATCCCATCTTTGGAGCTGCTCCTCTCCCCGTGAGCTGCTGCCCCCCCCCCTCTCCTCTCTCAGCCAGCCCCCCCTCTCCCTCTCCCTCACCCTCGCTGCCCCCCCTCTCCCTCCCCTTGCTACTACTACTCCTCCCCCTCTCTCCTCAACCCCTCTCCCTCCTCCCTCGCCCTCCCGCTCCCCTTCCTCCTGCCCGCCCTCCCCCTCCTCCACCTGCCAGTCCCCCCGCCCCCTCCTTTCCTCTCCCCCGCCCACCCTCTCCCTCCCCGCCAGCCCCCTCCTTTCCTCCCTCACCCTCTCCCTCCCCGCCAGCCCCCTCTCCCTCCTTCCTCACCCCCCGCTCCCCTTCCTCCTCCCCGCCCTCCCTCTCCTCCACCCGCCAGCCCCCCCGCCCCCCTCCTCCACCCCCGCCCCCTCCCTCCTCCCCTACCCAGCCTCTCCCCCCCCACCTGCCTACCCACCTTCCCTCTCCCCCTTGCCAACCCCCTCGCCCGCTCTCCCACCCGCCCCCTCCCCCTCCCCCGCGTCCTGCCCCCTCCTTTCCTCTCCCCCGCCCACCCTCTCCCAATCACACGTCTCGCCACGCTACCTTTTGGAACAATCCATGCATGCATGCCCAATTCTACAAACCCCACAATATTTGCACAATGATTGAAATGTGGTTGGGTTGCCTCTATGCAGTGAATCTGTAATTTTATGATTTTCACCACCCCCAAACAAAATTTGATCAGCATGAGGTATGTGTTCAATTTGACTTGATTGGCATATAGTATAATATTTTAGCTCCTCCCTTTCATATTTTGAGAAAATGATTCGTTAGCTCCTACCACATAATAAGGTGGTCAATTTACTTGGCATGCAAATCAGGTCTCCAACTCTTTAGGATGAACATGTTACATCAGTATAGCTTGTGGATCTAGATTAGGAGCTTTGGAGTTTGGTAGAGCATGAGATAATTCTGAAGCTCATTAAGAGTGCAAGCATTACCTCTTTAAGGGAGTTGGTGACAAATGAGCTAAACCTTTAAGAAGGTGAACTACCTATTGACATGGCATCTTCTCATGATGCATGATTAGCTTGTCTAGGTGATCTTTGATCATATTGAGATGGTCATCAGTATTTGAACATTTTCTGATCATGATCCTAATAACCTCGCTCTTCATAGATAAAGACTCTTGTGTCACGGGCATCCACAGCCTCTTGTGTCACGGGCATGCTTCCTACAGGCTGTAGCGCCATGAAATACATCCAGGAAGCCTCATAAGACAGCGCAGGTCAAAAAATGCAGGTTTGACTTTTTGGTCAAAGAGTCAATGTGTCGACTTTTTGGTCAACATTGATTTTTTACCAACCTAGTCAATAGTCAGCTGACCAGGTCGGTCAATCTTCCCTAAAAGCCTATGTAAGGCTAGCCTATTGGCCTCATTCTTCATCCACCTCTCAGAGCTTCTAGCCTCAGCAACAGGTAGCAGGCTTTGGGACCAGGGTCAGGCAGGAGAAGTCTGTAGCAGCCCAGCAGCCCCTTCCAGCCCTTCTTTAGTTAATCCTCAGCCCGGTTCAGTCTGGTACAGCAGTCTTTAGTTCTCTTTTGTAGTGAGGTTCTCCCTCCATACGGTACTTGTTCTGTCAGCCCTCTGGGCCAGCCATTGTTCAGTTATTATTTTCCCTCTTCGAAGGCCCACTATATTGTCTCCCTCTAATTCTCACACTTGCTCCACAGTATCATGTGTGTTTTGAGTGCATCATTCTTTCAGTTTAGATAGTATTGAGCAAGAGGGAGAGTGAGTTAGATAGTATTGAGTAGGAGAGAAAGTCAGTTTAGATAGTATTGAGTAGGGGAGAGAGTGAGTTATGATGCAGATGCAACAGCAACAGTCCGAGACTCTCTTCACCTGCATCACTCAACTCTAAGAAATGCGGGACGATTGTGAGTAGGCCGCCCGAGAGCCCAATAGAGTAGCTCGGGAGGCAAAAGAGGAACGCGATAGAGAGGTTCGGGAAGCCAAGGAACTCCGGGACCCGGAGGTTCAAGAAGGCAAGGAACTCCGGGACTATGAGGCTCGGGAAGCCTAGGAATTCCAGGACTGCAAGGCTTGGGAATCCAAGGAGCTCCGGGACCTCGAGGCTTAGAAGACCAAGGAGCTCAGAGAACGTTCCACTCAAGAGGAAAAGGAAGAACGGGAGCGTAGTGCTCGGGAGGAGAAGGAAGAATGGGACCAGCAACTCCTCATTTCCTACTCCGACCATCGAGGGAGGAAAAGGGAGAAACTCCCACCGCCCATCAAGCCTTCTTTCCTTGGGAAGCTCAACTTCACGCGGTACGATGATAAGCAAGAACCCTTAGTGTTGACTTCATGGCTCAATCTGTTTGAAAGTTATTTTTCAGTGATGTCTACGAACGACGACGAGCTGTACATCCTAGCATCCATGCACCTTACAGGCGAGGCGGTCTAGTGATCACCGTTTCAGTATCCCCCTATCGCATCTCATAGAACTGACTCCGAAGTTCTACCAAGTACTGAGGTGGCAGGAACTGAGATTGGAGCTCTTTCACAAATTCCGGCCATCTGTAAATAGATGCCTCCTCGTTTGGATCATAGTGGTCCTTCTGTCACTTGAACCACATATGCCAACAAGTTCACCCAGGTGTTGATACAGCTGGAGGAAATTATGAAGATGAGCAAGTTCCTCCATGGTTCAAGGAGCCAAGCAGGTCAATAGTAAGAAGCCCCAGGATTCCATCTCAAAAGAAGAGCTGGATGGCGAAGGACAGCAACAGATATGGTGGGTACTTGGATGCAGCAACACGAGCACTCTATGCCAAAGAGAATCGATGCTTTCATTGTCATGTGCCGGGCCATAAGAAGGAAGACTGCCCGCATTACTAGAAGCTTCGCGCATAAGAAGCTACGTCAAGTGGTTCACCTACAGCTTCAACTCCTATAGAGACAACCTCAGTGGTCATCGAGGAGCTTGAACTGTAGTAGAAGGGCGAGCCTCATCAATTTCCCAATATGTTTTAGTTCTATGGACAGATTGGTGGTTAGAAGGTCCTTATCCTAGCAGATTCAGGCACTTCAAAGGACATCATTTCCACTAAAGCGGCTAAGCAAGCTCATCAATTTCCCAATATGTTTCGGTTCTATGGACAGATTGGTGGTTAGAAGATCCTTATCCTAGCAGATTCAGGCAGTTCAGAGGACATCATTTGCACTAAAACAGCTAAGCAGGCTCAGTGCCAACGGAACCTATTGCCTTGAATGGTGTGTTTCCGCGGCAACAGATAGAGAGTAACATGCAGGTAGCTTCAGCCACTCTGAAGATCTTAGGGTGGGTAGATTGTTGGCTACTCAGGGTCGCACCTACGCAGGGAACGGATATCATCTTGGGGACACGATGGTGGTACCAGTTCACCGACTAGATTATCAGAACCAAGGCTTGGATGTCAAGATCCCAAGCCATGCGTCCAAGTTCATATTCTTGGCTTAGAGGTGTTCTGCCTCAACCTTTGATTTCAGTAATTCATAGGGCTCAAGCCAAGACCCAGTAGGACATAGTAGTATTACAATAGGACCAGGATGTATCCCTCATGACGAATCTTCCTCAGTCCCTATCACCAATATGCCATGGTGCCCAAAAACGCCATTGCTGGGCACCCAAAATGGTTCGGGCAGGGCAGTTTTTTCCCCAAACCCTGCGACCCCTTCTCGCGCCGTTTCTTTGCGCACCTCCGCTCTAATCTCACCGTCTCCTCCTCACTTTCCTCTCAACCCTCTCAGCCCTCTCACCCTATAGCCCTCTTAACCTACATCCCTCTCTAACCTCCCCTCCTTGCTGTCCTACAGCCCCCGTCTCAGCCTGTTGCCCCTCCTCCTTGCTCTCCTCTCCAGCCTCTCCTCCTTGCCCTCTCCTCTCCTCCTTGCATGACGTTGTGTGAAAAAGAAAGACAAAAATGTTTTTCACTTGTTGCATGTTGATGGGTAGGTGCATAGCTATGTACATAGCTAGTTGGTGGTGGAAATGAGCTATGGACACTCTCATAAAAGACTCCACATTGATGATATACTTTCTTGAGATGGCAGATACTTCTATGGGGACTTTTGGGAGATGATGGAAAGCAGTGTGGTTGCAGCAGGCAATCCAGAGCATGGTACCCAGATTGTGACGGTGTTGATTGTGGTTGTCTTGTAAATCCATTGAATCGGGAGTTCATCATATGTGGATGGTCGGTGGGCAATTAGATGCTAGTGCTTGAGGCATGCATTGGTGTGCCTAAGGTTGGAGTGTGGAATAATTGCCTTGGTCTAGTTTGGGGGAAGTTTTAAGTGGTGAAAATAACATGATGATGTGGCTTATATCAAAAAGGCATGCATGAAAGGTGGCTACGTGAGGATGAAGGGAAGCTTCTGGTCGTGAGCTGGTGGCGCGGGGATCCTGCGAGCGAGGAGGAGAGCTCTGGAAGGGAGCGCACGCCATTACTGCAGGCCTGGAGGTCTTACAGAGGGGGACGTGTGCGCTACAGGAGCTGGAAGTACGTGAGAGAAAGAGCTTGGGAAGAAGGCATGGCTATTATACCATCTGGAGGATAGCAGTGGGGAGGGTGTACTCCGTGATGAGCCAGAGAAGCTCGCAGTGGAGGGGAAGAGAAGCTGTGAGGCTATGAGGACTGTGTGAAGGAGATAGGCTGATGGGGTGGTGCATACTGAGAGCACGGTCTAATTGGTGTGGAGCTTGGTCTTGCAGGAGAATTCCAGAGGGAGAAGGTGAGCTCAACAGGAAGGGAGAGAGGGACTGTGTGGGCTAGGAGGACCTGAGATGACAGGGATCGGTTGTTCTGCAAGTTGGGAGATCTTGAGACAGGGATAGTGTCTTTGAGGGAGTTTGGGTCCGCGAATGGAGAGATGGACTATTGCGCTGGTACTATTGCGCTGGTCCAGAGCTGATGAACAGAGGATAGACTATTTTGGCATTGGTCATGAGCTTCTAGCCAGGGGCGGTGTCAATACTATGCTAGGAGAACAGTTCACGACAGAGGGGGATCTGGTGTTTGTAGTGTTGAAGAAGATCGTAAGCAAGGGTTGCACACAGGTGCAGGGAGTCATTGCGCAGAGGCAACGATAGACCACAAGGGCGACTCCAAGGAGGAGAGGCTCCTGATGTTTTGTTTGAGGTCAGCATCGTGGTGAGATTGATGGGATGAATCTCGAGAGCAAGAACTCTTTATGTACGTAGGTTCGTGGATCGTGGGCAAGCAGAGAAGATATTCGACGTTCTATAGAAGACAAGATGATGAGTGTATTGTGGCTGGTTGATATCACAACGTGAGCACATAGGGGATTGAGTGGACGTTTTGAAGGTTTCCAAGTAGCTAGTGCTTGGTTGAGAAGCCATCGTTGTGTAGAGTGTTGCGGGCTGAAGCTGCTGGACGGGGAAGGCGTCTTTACTGAGAGTTTGAGGGATATGGGCACCGCTACAGTACTATCTAGTTCCAAGGAGTCGTGGAGTTTTTTCAATCTAGTGATCAATTTTGCAAAGGACAAGCCATTTGGCACATTTGCAGGTACTTTTCCACTCAATGTGAGTGCGAAATTCAGACATTTTCTATGTTGAGCAGTCTGATTTGAGGGATTCTAGCATTTGGTAGACATTGAATTGGCATTTGCAGGACATTGCAGTCACATTGCAGGACATTTCATCACATTTGCAAACTTTCAGCAAAATTTGGGGCTTTTCAACATTTGCCCTCTTTTTGGCATAATTGCCCTCTCCAAATCCGGGGATTTTGTCATATTTGCTTATATTTGTAGTGGCATTTGCTTGGCACCGCCAAATTTGGGTCCAATTTCCATTTGCCCTTTGATTTGGGCTATTTGTCCTTGACATTTGTCACTTGTGGCATTCAACCACTATTTGGAACAGATTCAGCTCAGATTTGCATTGGACAGATTTGCAGACATCTGTCCTTTGATTTGGGCTGGTCATTTGCAGGACAGCTATTTGTAGGGGGGTCCTTTGATTGGACATACATTTTCTTGTAGGTCATTTTTGGGGACATCTTGTGCATTTTGCTCAGTGTTTGAGCAGCCATCTTGGCATTGACAATTGCAAGACATTTTCTGTCATTTTTGGTCTGCTATTTGCAGCCAGCAGTCGTATACTTGGGCAGCCAGCTCTTTGCATTGTAGCCTTGAGGCTGTGACATTAGTAGGGCAATGGGAAACCATGAATCTTTTGGGATGCTTGCCGCTGAGGACAAGCTTGATGGCACTTATTGGTACGCCACCTATTGGTGTCCATGAACTTTTGGGAGATTGTATCAGGATCACAAACTAAACCTATCTCTACAAAACAAGCATCCCACAACCGAACAGATTCGTTGGGATCACCGAGATGCACAGGCACATGCAGTGATTGCCATGAATTGCAAGAGAGTTGTTATACCTCACATTCGGTAATGCAAAACAGCCAAGGCTGCATGGGACGCTTTGGCTAGTCTTTATCAGATACACAATGAGAGCAGAGTTGCTTATTTGTGCAAGCAGCTTGAAAATGTTATGATGAATGAAGGGGGCAGCAGGGATGCCTATTTCACACAGATGAAGGACTTCAAAGAGCAGCTCATCAATGTTGATGAGATTTTACCAGACTCACAAGTTGTGTCCATCACACTTGATGGACTCCCTGACTCATATCAGGGATTTGCTAGAACACTTAGATTATTTTTCAACCTTACCTTCTAAAAATGCAGCAAAACCCAATCACCTTCTGTGAATACCAATTCCCTGCGGTGCTTATCTACAGTGGCCATGGGTAACCCCCAACCACTATTCTTTTGATCAGCTTGTTTCCTTACTCCTGTAGGAGGAGTAGAGTCGTCAAAACAAGCCTACTTCTACTCATGCAGATCAAGCCTTTGTTACTGATCATAGGGGCAAAGGAAAAGGGAGGGAAATTACAGCAAGCCCAAACCTACATCTGGTACCTCATCCTCTTCTTTTGCTGATGGGAAGAAGACGAAACGCTGCAATTATTGCAGGAAACCAGGTCATGACATCTCTAAGCCGGAAGCGTGAGAAGAAGCAGGGACAGCTAGGACAACAAGGTCTTGCTATCACAAATACTCCAACTGCTCATGTCAAATACAGAGGCAGCCAATCTTGCTCATGATGAGTGGACATTTCTTGTGCAGTGTTATTATAATCCTACTCTATATGATTCAGCTTTTGCAGTCTCAGATTCTGCCTTAGATTGGTACTTTGATAGTGGTGCTTCAAAGCACATCACTTCCTGCAATAGTCTCTCACACACATTGAGCGGCTTTCCAAAGAGGGGCACCGTCACTTGTGCAAATAATGCAGCATATCCTGTGAAAGGGATTAGTCAAGTGATTGTCACTACAATGTCAGGGGATATCATTACACTTGTGGAAGCTTGATATGTTCTAGGTATAAAAAAAGAATTTAATTCCTATCTCAGCCATCTCCACACATGGCTTCAGAGTTCTTTTTGACGGTTATCGTTGTGCCGTTTATGATAATCAGTACGATAACTATATGTACTTACCTGAACACTTGATCGAGGGCTATATCATCTTGACATATATGCACAACAGGCTGCTATAGTAGCTAATGCCGTGGCTGAATCTGTAATTCCAGATACACATCTATGGCATGAGAAAGAAAGAAAGAAAGAAAGAAAGAAAGATATATTAACGTCCACAGGAGACCTCGCGGGCCTATGGGACAAAGTGCACAGAAAAGCGAACTCATACAAGCCTTAGTGGGCTGGAGTAAAGGGTACACTAGGACCCTTGCTGAGTACTAATCTATGCTAATAGGATCATAATCATAATCGTATCATATCAATCAATCTATCCAAGCGCTGAGACGAAACTGAAGCCTAGTACAGTGATGGCTTTTTGGTGGTCTGCGAAAATATCTCGTATCTGCGTCTGTCGAGCTGTCTCGCGCCGCTATGGGGGGCGCGGTCTCCTCGCTTTCTGGACTCTCTAGGCTATGTCTAGAGTGATCCCTCGTCTCTGTCGGTCTCCTCTGAGGAAAGCTGTGATACGTCGAACCTCAAAAGAGTGTACTCTAGGGGCTCTCTGTCGCACATGTGGCCTCTGCGTCCCTCTCTCGGCGGTACTGTGCCGGCTGCTCATCCAGACTGCTCTCATATCGGCTAGCTCCTCTATCTCCACTCCACTGTGTCCGAGGGCTGACTCAAATGTATAGAAGTCTGTGACGTGCCGCTATGTCCAATCATCCTCTATGTCCTATAGTGGTCTGACCACTCCCTGCTGCTCTTTGATCAGTCGTAGAAGCACCTCCCTGTGTCGCCGCATCTCCATCAGATAGAGTGCAACACAGACCTGGTCATGGAAATGGATCAGCCGTGACAAAGGACAAAATCCATTCCCCTCTAGGTAGAAAGAAAGAAAGAAAGAAAGTTTATTAAAGTCTTCGGAAGACCGATGGGTCTATGAGACTGTGAAAATCCTGATACAACGAGCTGTGGTAGTGGAGCTACTAAACGAGCGTCCGTACCAATGCAAAATGCAAAATGCAAAAAATGCAGAATGGCAATACTAAGTCCTAAGTACAACATAGTCATGTCGATGGTCGACTATATATCAATCTCAGCATCCTCATCAATATCATCATCATCCCCAGCAACAGCAAGATATCAGGATGGATGAGGCAGTGGAGGCATGAAGTTGGCAATAGAGAGCTGTCGGCCACTCAGAGGTGCAATCCTGGCACATCTCCTGGTCATAGCTTTGCGTCTAACCAGGGCTACTGTCACCCCCGTCGGTCGCGCTCCAACTCTAAACAAGGAGGGGATGTCTCCAAGTGTGATCTGTGTGTCGACCCTCTGTCTGAGCTGTTGGGTCACGGGCTCCAGGTCACGATCATGTCGAGGCCTCATCTCGTTGGGGTCCATGTGATCTAGCTGAAAGAACTCCGTGATAGAGCTCTGAGAGGGATCAACCGAGGAAAAAGTCTGCTTCTGTCTCCGTGCTCGGAGTATCCTCTCGCGGTGTCTAAGTGCCTCATGAATGAAACCCGCCAAACACCGCTAGTCTGGGTAGGAGAGGAAATGGGCTAAAATCTCATAACTATCTCTGAAGAGATAGTGGAAACGTCCTCGGATCTCATAGTACACAGGACACCTGAAGATGAAATGCTCCTCTATCTCAATCTCCTGTATGTCACATAGTGTGCATATGCGCCGCTCCCTGGGTAGTCGCTCTGCTTTGCCGCTCTCGATGCGAAGTCTGTGTGAAGAGACCCAGAACTGCCCAAGAGAGATCCTCATCGAGTGGGGTAGGTGAATCTGTGTGTATCCTGGTGGGTCAATGAAACCCTCTGCTGTGATATGTAAGAAGTAATCTCTGTAGAAGCTAAGCTTCACTGGGAGTTCACTCGGTTCCAACCAGGTCCGAAAAGTATGTAGCTGTAGTAGATCCTCACGGATAACTTGGTTGACCTCGTGTGATAAGAGGGGAGAGAACGGAGCATCCATGCTATACTGGAAGGGAGGTAGTCTATCCATGTGGAGCCCCAGTTGCTCAAACCATCTCTCTATACGTGCATACTAGCACCTCTGATCTCCTCCTGCTGCAAGTGCCATAGAACAGGATAGAGCTATCCATGGTAGCCTGCTACGCCCCGAGGTATAATCCCCATATTCCCTAACTCGGTACAGATATGTGATGACCTGAAATGCAGCATCTAGCTGTAAAGGGGGTGACCCAAACTCAGCCTGAATGATCTGGTGAGGAACGGATGACTTACCACGAATCATCCGTGATAGCATGAGAACCTGTAGTCGCTCCACACGGGCCCACTCTGTATCCGACAAGTCTGGCCCCCAACAAGGACTGCTGTACATCCCCGCTAGGCGAGCCAAGGAGTCAAAAAGCAACCCCTTGGTGCGTGGATCCTGAAAGTGTGAACGGAAGCACTGCCTCTCTAGCCTGGCCAATGAGGCATACCGTCTACTCAAGCGTGCCTGCATCGCGGGTCTCATAGTGAAGCTCGGTCCGGAGAAGATAACCCCAAGATAGAGGCAGTGGTAGCATCCTCGAATCTCGTAGTAGGCTAGGCAAACACAAAGAAAATGCTCCTCTGTCTCAACCGCCCCCAGCATACATAGCATATAGATCCGCTGCTCTCTAAGTATACCCGCTGCTCTCCCTGCCTCAATCCTCAGCTGATGGGATGAAACCCGCATTTGACCAATGGCAATCCTCAGTGCATGAGATACTCTTCAGCAGTCTGGTGAAGATGCATTCACAGGACATCGTTGTGTATATTCCACCCATGCATGCACTAAAAGAACATGTATGCGAGGACTGCTTGTTGGTCTGAATGCATTGTGCTTCCTACCACACGTGCTGACCAGTTTCCCTCTCCTTCATACTCGCCTACACCAGGAATGAACAATCCTACTGCATGTGTTGATAGGCTGCCGTCTCGATCAATCTCGCCTTCATACTCGCCTGCACAAGCACCACTAACAACACTTACACCACATGGCCTGCATGAACATGCACAAGTGACCACCTGTGCAGCCCACACTACTTCAATGACATGATGTTTGATTAACACCTAATGCAGCTGTGGGCACAGGTATGTGCAATATTCTTATCTCACCATTTGGTCCCCGTACAATTTATGCATGTAAGGTGCTGAAGCACTCTGTGTACGGACGTGCAAAACAAGTTGCAAATTTTGGATGTGAATGTGATGAGACGTGGAACAAGTGGAGGAATTGCTTGTGGGTATGGATATGAGGGTCAGAAGTAGAGGATTTGTACCATCTGATCCCCATCCGGTGGGCATAGTGATGTATGCAAACCGATGCAGACAGCATCATGTGGGGGGTACTATTACTTTGTTACTTTTATAGATGACTTTACCAGGTTCACATCCCATGAAGCTGAAGTTAGATGTCTTCTCTTACTTCAAGCATTGGATTGTCTTGGCAAAGAATGAGATTGGGGAGAAACTCTTGATCTTTTGCACTAACAGGGGGGATGAGTACATGTCCCGAAAATTTTCTAATTTTTTGGCTGCCCAGGGTATCATTCATCAGTGCACAGTACCATACACGACGCAAAAGAATGGGCTAGCAGAGCGTAAAAATAGAACAGAAACAAATTCTGGTTGGATGCAATTACGTGTGCCAACTATGTGCTCAACCGAGCACTGGTTGAGCACCCACTTAGGCATTGAGACCATGACTCCCTATGAAGCATGGACAGGTTGTAATCATGTCATCTCCCAAGCGGGTGTTTGGGTCTCTTGCGTATGTGCATGTACCTCTCAATTGAGGTATAAGCTTGATGATAAGGCTGTCAAATGCATCTTCATTGGCCAGAGCTCACAAAGAAAAGGTTTCAAGTTGTTTCAGCCTAGCACATGCGAGTTGATTGTCAGTAGGGATGTGGTTTTTTCTTAGCTTGCCCCTTTACCTAAAACACAGCCTTCAGTGGAAGCCTTTGATGTGTTTGATTCCGCCTTCACAGATATAGATGACACAGTGCAGAGCGCCATGCCACATGCTTCTAGCAGCTCCAATCCTCCTCTTGTTGCTACTGCTCAGCGTGATTTTCCACCGACAAGCCATGCTATCGAGCAAGCAGTTCAAGAGGAGAGGGCTGTCATGAGACAACAAAAATCAGTCCCTTGTTCGCTTTTCGATACCCTCACGGACAGCAAGCAGGCTGAGACTTTGCCTACCCGCAAAAGAGGTGCACACAAACAGAGGGCATTTTTTGGCTGTAGCTTTGATCGTTACTGCCTGTAATGAAGAACCACTATGTCATAAGAATGCTTTTGACAGCAGAGAATGGATAGATGCTATGAATGCTGAACTTGAGTCCCCTTTCATGCAAATGGCACTTAGGAGTTGTGTGACTTGCCTGCAGGCAGGTGTGCTATAGGCACAAAATGGGTTCACAAGGTCAAATGGAAAGCTGATGACAGTGTTGACCGCTTCAAAGCTCATCTTGTTGCAAAGGGTTATGCACAAAAACATGGCACTGATTTGGAAGAGACCTTTTTAGGCACTTTAGGAAAACAAGAAAAAACTCCATGTGTGACAAGTTGGTCCTACCATATCATGTGTCACATGTTAGTCATGTAGCCCTACCACCTCATAGGCGCGATGGGGCCACACGGAGTCCTAAAGTCTCAAAAATATATCTATGATCTATTGCTAGCATGCTTGGTGCCTCACTCTCGAGGTGATACCGACAAACAACTCAAGGAAGCTTGACATCGAAATGCAAAAATAATGATTCCTTGACATCGACATGCAAAAATAATGATTCCATGAATGGGGCGGATACTCACAAGTCCTATGTCCAATCTTCTACTGACTCGGTGTGTCTAGAACTCAAGGTCATGATCCACTTGTCTACCCAATGGCTCGCATGTATGCGCCCTTGGTACACTCATTGATATATATCTCAAGAGCTGACCCTTGTGTCCTTGGTTGTCAAGTGGGCAACCAAGATAGTTTGGTGATGCCTGTGTCCATGGGTTTCACTGCCTCATGAACGAGGCTGATAGTATTCATGGTTCAAGAGAGGACGGGAAACAAATGAGAGAGCGAGAAAGAGAGAGAGAGAGAGGGAGAGAGAATTAATCTTTCACAGAAGAGAAATCTCTATATAAACATATCGGCTCTCAATCGCACACATTTATCATAACACTACGAAACAAAGAAAACTACTGCCGTGAATCCACTTACAAGGCTATTAATGACATCCAAACAAAGGTTGAGAATGATGCGCCTCTTCTCACTAGCAGTGCCATGTAACACCTTTAAGGCAAGATTTACCTACAAAGTTCAAAAACTCATGAAACTTAGTAAACTAATGAAACTTTTGATCCCCTCTAAAATCAGAATACACAAGGACACCAATTCAACGGCAAAACTACAAACAAAAAATGTATGTGATAATGCCAGATGGTTTCTTTTGACCAACTTTAGGATGTTAAAGAGGCAAATCACCAATTGAAAAAGCACCCATTCTGTACTAAAAATGGGAAAGAACTCACAGCTGCTAGTGAATCAAGCAACTTGGTGTCCATGTCCTTCCCACCTTGTAAAATACACAAAAGTAAATCGGTTAACTTGAAAGGTTTGACCTCTATCAATCTATTTGGCATTATCTTCAACAAAATCAAATATGTACTTCCTTTACCTTAGACTTTTTAGTCCTCACCCCCTCGCTTCATTGCCGTTGCCATGTCTAAATCTCACCATTACCACTTCTCGACCATGATATACAAAGACTACACTATTCACCAACTCGACAGTAATAGCTTAGTTAAAAACCACCCAAATTTAAGATTGTGGCCTAGTCACATACCGCTTGCTTCCAAGCTTAACGATCAAAATGTATACGTTGTCTTATCGAATCCCCACAACATGCGTGACTTATCGATTATTATTGGCCTTAATGAAAAGCATCTTTGTTAGGACGTGTTCTGAACAAGCAAGCTTTAGACATTGTGGAAGTGACCAAAACAAAAAGAAAGAGTTTGAAGATTAAAGCAAGCGTTTAAAAACGCACACGCATACATGTATAAATATATACATATGTATGTGTGTGTACGCGTGTGCACAATGTGTGTGTGTGTGTGTGTATGTGTGTGTATCTATCTTATGTTATTCATGATGATGGCTCTGTGCTACCTTTTTCTCTAGCAGCTACACGGTATGGCTTGGGCTCTCATTATCGTGCTTTGTGGCAACTGTATGCTTTCGCCTTTTGTTCCAATTCCTCCTTTGGAACTCCAGGACCGGCTGGAGGATTGGACTTTGACTTCCCCAGGATCCTCTTCTCGTTCTTTGAGGCTATCTCAGATTACTGTGCCTGCATTGTATAAAATCCTTTTGCCTCAACCTTGGGTTTCAGAGAAAGGCAATTCTATGTGGTGAATGCATCGCCCAGCTAATTGGTGGAGAAAGAGATTACAGCATCTTTCGGCCTACAAAGTTCCTCTTCGTCAACAGGTTTTCTTCGGGCGAGTGCTTCTGAGTATTTTTCCATCTAGAGAGATGTTGGCTCATAGACACATTGCTCCTGCTCGTTGCCACAGATGTTTGACTTCTCAGGAGACTATGCCTCATTTATTCTGGCTTTGTCCAAGCTCTCGTGAGTTCATTGATCTTCTTCGGCAGCACCTTCGAGCGAGATTCCTGACTGTTCCTTTTGGAAAGTCCTTCTGGCTCTTTGGTTTTCATCCACCCAGACCAGAGTTTCATCTTTTCTTTGTTTGGGTTCGCTATTAGGCACTCTGGACTTTATGGACGGACAGGAACTGTAAAGTCTTTGGTGATCTTACATTTTACTTGTTTGCTTTTTTAAGCGTTCTCTCCAACAATATTTCTTTGATTTCTCTCAGACACGCTGCATAGATCATGCTGTATATCTAGCATACACTAAGATTTTCAGCTGATGTAGGAGGGGTATATGGTCAATATAGGTGAGAGTAGTATAGAGTCGTGCAGAGTATATGGGTGAGAGGCAGTGGTCAAAGTGTATGTCGTGATAGGTAGTGTGAGTGGTAGAGCAAGGCGGGGAGTAGTGATATTGAAGAAGAGATATGTGTGATCAGCTCCACGTGGTGGTGGTGGAATGGAGAAGTCTGTGATGTGTGATGTGAAGGCTAGGGATCCCAAGGTATAATCAACTACGCTAGACTCCCTCCATGCGGAAAGCAAGTGAAGCCGCTGGAGGAGGGCCATCGCTCAAGACCATTATAAATAACGAGATCGTGTGTTGTACCTAGATCCAGTAGCGCATGTCTGTAAGAAGTGATAGGAGCCCGTCTATCAGCATTGGGTCAATTTTGTTTCTTGATTTTCTTGTTTATTTTTGCTTGGTCACCTTCTTCCTTTCTTGTTTTCTTTCTCTTTTGTTTTGTTTGTTTTGTTTTGCCTTTTGACGTATTTTAGTAAGCATTGGGTTTGCCCAAGAGACTCCGCGGGTCTTTAGAAACCCAGTATAGTTGCTTATGCTTGGGCACTGATGACGACATAAGTGCTGCTTTGCTTGCTAAGTATGTCTTCCTTTTGTTTTTCAAAACTTTTATTTGCTCTTTTTTATTCTCTTTTGTTTTCTCTTTTATTTTCTTGTGTAGGTTTTTGGACTTTAGAACATCAAAATTTCTAAATTTGTACGATTGGATATATTCTAGTCGTACAAAGGTAGGTGTGTGTGTGTGTACGTATAGTGTATATATGTATGTATACACACATATATATTTATACATATACATGTGTGTGTGTGTACATATACATACATACATACATACATATCGATAGATAGCTAGATAGACACACACTTTTTTTTAGTGAAAACTTTTGGTTGATTATATTACAAGAGTAGCGACCTCAAAACGAGGCAGCCCAAATTAGAGGAAAACGCTTTTAGGACCCGTGCCATGTAATAGGTGGTACGATGGTGATGTAAGGCTCTTTGCCGACAACTCCGATTCGAATCCCAACATGGCCTACCAAGTGAACCGGACATGTTACGCTAGTATCATCGTCTAGTTCGCCAAAAGAAACAAAACTTTGTCCGCCAAAACGAGGATGAATTACTAAACATTCTTTTCAATAATAATTCAAAGACTTTCAGCGACGGTTTCTTGAACGGCGGTCCCCCTCACCACTCACAGACACTCAAGTTTGGCACAACTACGCCCGCACACTTTATCACATCCCCGACCAGCCCACACCTGATCTCTCGCACACACCACGACCAACCGCTTGCACTCTCTTCACTAAGGGAGGCATCAAAGATGCGGTCATGAAGCTTCATAATGGCCAAGCGAAGGATCATGAGAGATTATGAACCGAGTTTGTTGCATACGGGATTGATATCCTAGCCCCTATCCTTGCAAAGCTATTTAATGAAGCAGTTTGTCTTGGCTTCCCACGCACTTGGACCCTCGACGCTATCACACCTATCCACAAGGCAAGGGATCCCATGATCCAAGCAACTACATGACTATTATGATCGGGCATGTCATGCCCAAGATATATGCTTCAATACTAGATATGAAGGTCAGTCGCAATGCAAAGATGCAGGGACTCAGAGCAAATGGACAAGCAGTATTTTGACGTGACCATGCAACCATGGATCAAATCTTGACATTTAGGAGTGTCATAAAGGAGGCCAGGACACGGAAACAGAGGGTATATTGCTGCTTTGTAGATTTTCGCAAAGCCTTCGATACAATGCCTCCAGCACGCCTCATCAGGCGGTTACAGGAGCTGGGGTATGGACCAGAGATAGTTTGGGCTGTTATGGCACTTTATGAGAGGGTTTCTGGCAAGGTTCCGACGGGGGCAGGATGGACGGATGAGATCCTAAGCACCATTGGGGTCAAACAAGGTTGTCCACTCTCACCGACCTTGTTTGGCCTCCACATAGACGAGCTTGAGTCTTTTATGAGGACATTAGGAGGTGATAATTGCTCTCTTGCCGGTTATTTGCTCTAGATCCTTTTGTATGCTGATGATGTGGTGCTCCTAGCCTCATCCGCTGAGGAGCTCCAGAGACATCTAGATGCACTATGGCTTTTTGCGAGTCTCATGACTTGAAGGTCAACCCGGGTAAAACCAAGGTTGTGATCTTCAACACCTCCAGAGCAGGATTTTTTTGCAGCCTCTGCTCAATACATGTAAAAGAGCTGTGAGGTAGAGCTGTAGCTCCCTGAGCTCCCACCTTAGCCCCCCCCTCCCGCCTCCTTCCGCCTCAGCCTCCACCTTCGCCTCACCTCTCCCTTCCGCCTCCCTCCTGCATCATCTCCTTCCCACCTCCTTCCACCTCTACCTCGCCTCCTTCCGCCCGCAGGCCACCGCTCCCCGCCTTCCCCTTCTGCCCTCCCTGCCTTCTCCCCCCGGCCACCTCCGTTGCCGCCCCGCTCCTTCATGCCTCCCTTCCGCCGCCTCACCTCCTCTCACCGCCTCCCAGCCTCCCCCGCTCCTCCTCGTCTCCTCGTCCTCCACCTTCCCTCTCTTCGCCCTCTCCTTTTGCCCTTGTTGCCTTCCCGCCATCTCCTTCCACCCCTCTGCCTCCTTGCCACCTCCTTCCGCCTACCTCCGCCTCCAGTATCTTCTCACCTCCCCGCTTCCATTCCTCCTACACCCTGCCTTCAACCGCTCTCCCCCCTCCGCCCTCTCCACGCCTTCACCTCACCTCCTTCGTCGCTTTGCCTCAGACCCCTTACCTCCACCTCGCCTCCTCCTCAACTCCCTCCCCGCCTCTCGTTCGTCCCCTATTCGCCTTCTCTTTGAGGGCTCTCCCTCTCCATTGGTAGCCAACTGCAAGGGTGTGTTCCCCTGTAGCTGGCCCTTGGTTTCCTCCCCACCCTTTGGGCAGCGGTGAGCGGTTTTTTTGTCTTCGGGGAAGATCTTCTTGGTGGCGACCCTTGGTCTAGCCAGATGTCATGACAAGAGAAATCACTAATCCGTGATTAGTAGACATTTAAACATTATTATATATTATACGCCAATGGTGTAACATGTATATGTATTTATCATGGACACCGACCGATTTGTTATGGCGGTGGATCATCTGAGTAGATATGACTAGTCGAGCTGGAGCCACTGCTTCAGACGGCATCGAATTTGGACATGTGATACTTATTTTATTAATAAAAATGTGCACACACGTGTCTAGGTCCTAGGGGCAATAGGAAGGGAAGGGTGCATTAAGGTACATTGAATGGTAGATGCATGGGTCATAGGCTAAGGGTAGGTGTAAATGGGAAGATGGAACTTGAGTGATCTCAAGGGACATTAATGAAAGGGTATCACTCTTTTCATTGTGAATCTCATGTAGCATTCTTCATTCACCTTGCATCCATCTGCCATCTCTCACACACCTTAAGAAACCAAGGAAACAGGCCCGCAAGCATCGCAGGCAGAGGGCTAGACGCAGAGAGAGAGAGACAGGGTTTTTCGAGAGGCACCTAAGGAGGAGCAGCAGCAGGAGCCCTTACGTGGAGATCCACCTCCCCCAGTGGAAGGGGCCACTACCTAGCCAGAGGATCCACCCGTGATGGAGGTTCAGCATCAGCACTCACCCTTGCATCAATAGCAACGAGCCTCAGGAGCTCCCGTCGCTGCAATGGCAGAAGCTGCAGACGTTAGCCCGACAACGGCTGAGAAAGAGCGTGTCCAGAGTCCCAACGAGCCTGATCAACAGGCGGGGCCTGTGGTTGCCCTGGTCCCCCCCCGCCCCCCTCCCCCTCCTGATCCCACTCCCTCTCTACCCCCCCTCCCTCCTAGATTCCCCCCACCCCCCCCCCTTCGCCCCTCCTGCTATGGTCACCCTCACCACCGGCCCCCCTCCCTCCCCCTTCCCCTCCGCCCCCCTCTCCACCCTCCTCAACAAGTTCTTCAGCCTTCTACCCCCCCCGCCTTGACACCCGTGCCAACAGGCAAGGGTAAGATGGCGTTCCCTTCCGCTTCCTCACCGCAGCATCCGGTCCAGTTGGGGAGCGAGCCAGAGGGAAGGGGCTCATCCTCCTGGTCAGCAGCTCCCCATCTCCAGCTTGGACGTCCCTTACCGTGGGACTTTTGGAGATTGGGACCCTGGAACTATCTAGAGATTCCGGACTCTTACCCTCTACCCTTGGAGGTAACGCTTGTGGTCTTGCAGCCCCGGAAAGGGGGTTCGATCAGCGTAGTGGGCTCTAAGACACACCCAGTTTGGAGATTCCAGTTTGCATCCACAGGGTTAGAGAAGTGGTCCCCAGTGGTGTTTGATGCTATTATGGAATATCAGATTTTACGCATGATGGACGAGTGGATGGGGCCAGTGGCACGCCCATGGTGCGGAGGTGAATTTTCAGCTGGGCTTCACGCGAGAGAAGCCGATGTGTGGTTTGGCAGTTGGAGTTATCAAATTGCCGCTAGAGGCAAAGGTTGATAAGGCATACGACTGGCCACTCTAGAAGTCTGCGGAGTTGTTCGGGGTGAAAGTCCCCTTCATGATGAACTGGGCACGGAAGATTGGCATTGAGCCAGTGTCCACCTTAGTACATCAAGGTACTGACATGGACTACCCGCCCTCCAAACCCCCGGCAAAGTCACATAAGGCAGCCTTTCTGGAACTGGAACCCACCCACAGGAGAGCCTTATTTTCTGCATCCTCATCCTCATGAGCTCGACAATAGTGAGTTGGAATGTGCACGGGCTCCACGACCGTGCTCGTAGTCAACCACAGTACTTGATCCTTCGGCAGGAGTTGCAGAGGACAGTGGTAGGGCGGATAGTGGACATCCTTTTGATTCAAGAACACATGTTCTCAGCATCAGACATCAGACAGCAACACCACCTCCTCCCAGGGAGAGGTCCGGAGGTGTGGTCCCCTGCAGCAGCAGGACGGAGCGGAGGGATCTGCATCTCGGTCTCACAGACAGTGACTCCAGATATCTATCATCAGGGCGAGCTTATCCCAGGACAGGCAGTTTGGGTGGGAGTTAGGATGGGAGAGTCCAGGATTGGGATCCTGAACGTGTATGCCCCAGCGTGCACACAGCACCATCCGACCTTTTGAAGGAGGCTTTTAGAGTGTCTTCCGGATGTAGATTCCTGGATTGTTGGAGGGGACTTCAACAACCTGGAGTTTGGACAGGACAAGCAAGGCGGCGCCTCCTTCTCTGAGATGCCAGCAGTAGAGCGGAGCACCTGGGAGCAATTCATTTTCATGATCAGTGGCACAGACCCGTGGCGAGAGCCAGATTTTAGTAGGAAACCTGGCAGCCTCCTCTTCTCTTTCAGACGGTGGAGACATGATGAACTGCTTGAGAGGCTAGACCGCTTCTACGTTGGGGATTGGGCACTGCATAGAGGCGGCTCTACAACAATTCTGGCAAGTACCACGATGTCAAACCACTCTCCAGTAGTACTTCACTTAGAGCAGCCCCGCCGAGGTCTTCCCCAAAAGGGGGTCCGCATTCCAGAGGACCTCGTGCAAAACGAGGAGATTCAGCAAGTCATAGAAGGGATTTGGCAGCAGTCAGAGACTGCACCGTGCGAGGGCTGGGCTTCATGGGTGGCCGATGCGATCCAAAAGAGCAGTGAGGAGTTGCAGGTTCATGCCCTTAGGCGGAGGAGGACTCTTCAGGAGCGTGAGCGGACACTGAGGAGAGACCTCGCCTCCATAGAGCGGCTCAGGGAGCAAGAACCAGGATCTCAGTGGCTTACTGACAGGTTTGAGAGCGCTCGCCTTGAGCTTCAGGACACGGAGATTCGACGGGCTGAGTTCTCCTATCACTCTTCCCGGCCCCAGTGGGTACAGTAGGGGGACAAGATGACGAAACCAGGTTTTTCATACCACTGGACCCCGATCAGCAAGCACGCAGCTGCAGCGTCTTCGAGATCCTCAGGGCATCATGCACACTAACCCGTAGGAGAATTTAGACCTGACCATGGGTTTTTACAACCAGCTCTTGCAGACAGAGAGGATGACTTCAGCTGGTCTTGTGGCGCGGGAGGTAGTTTGGGATCACGTTCCGACGATAGTGTCGCAGAATCTCTACAGCAGTCTGGAGGAGCCCTTCACGAAAGAGGAGCTCTGGGAAGCCCTCAAGGCTCTCCCGGCCCAGAAGTATCCTGCTGAGGAGGATGGCTTGACCCCAGCCTTCTTCCGGAACTTCTGGGAGATCATCTCCACCCCTTTCCGACTAGCTTGCCAGGAGATTTTTGAAACGGGCTCCCTCCCTCAATCCCTAAGCAAGGGGTGGATTGGTTTGATCCCGAAAGGGGGAGATAGGTCAGATATCCGACAGTGGAGACCGATCACTTTGCTTGATATCGCATACAAGATCCTCGCCAAGGTCTTGAGTTTGCGGTTACGGCCCCATCTTACTGACATTATTCATGACACACAGACCGGGTTCATCCAGGAGCATAGCATCCTGGACAACATCTTCACGTTCTGGGAGGCAGTGGATTGGTCGAGGGAGGAGTCATAGCCATTGGCCGTCCTCCTCTTGGATTTCGAGAAGGCCTACGACAGGGTGGAGTGGTCCTTCTTGGAGGGTACTATGCGGAGATTGGGTTTCTCATACATATGGGTCGGAGGAGTTTCTGTGCTTTATGCGGGGAGCTCTAGCCAGATGCTTATCGGAGGACACACGGGCGAGGCCTTTCCTCTCTCTCGCTCGGTCCACCAGGGCTGTCCCCTCACTCCCTTTCTCTTCTTGCTTGTGGCGGAGGCTTTGGGCTACTATTTGAGATCGCAGGTGGCGGGCCTCACAAGGTTGAGGCTCCCAATCAGGCAAGAGGAGTTGTTGGACTCCGAGTTTGCAGATGACACGGCCTTGTATGTAGAGGGTACCACAGCGAGTTTGGAGAGAGTCAGGGGAGCCCTGGCTATCTACTGTGAGGCTTCGGGTGCGCAGATCAATTGGACTAAGTCCATAGGTTTCTTCACAGGCTCTGAGGAGGCACAAGACATTCATGAGTGGGGGAGCGACTTTGGCTTCAAATGGATACCGTGGGACCAGAAGGCAAGATACCATGGATGCCAGGTTGGTATTGACATTACAGTAGAGCAGCAGATCGTCCCAGTCCTTGAGAGTATTCGGCACAAGCTTCTCTATTGGAGCTCTCGGCCAAACTCTCCCTAGCAGGTCGTGCCTTAGTGGCAAACTAGGCCCTTCTTGCCACGGCCTGGTATATTGCCTCCTGCTGGTGTTTTCACAGAGGGTGCATTGGGCAGCTCCGACGGTTGGTTCGGAACTTCCTTTGGGCAAGTTCGAACGGCATGAGGAACACTAGGGCCCGGGTTGCTTAGTAGACGATGATCATGCCGCAGGCACTGGGAGGCTTGGGTATCATTGATCCGGAGATGCAGAGTAGAGCCCTCGGGCAAGTTGGTTGTTCACGGCCTCACACTAGGTGCAAAGCCTTGGAAGCTCCTCTTCCAGCGAGGGCTTCTTAGGAACACCCCACGCATTGGGGGGCAATGGCAGACATCACTTGTACCACTGCCATCCTCAGAAGATAAGTGAAAACTAGGCTCTAATGGTGTTGATACCGGCTTGCAATCGTCAAACTAAAAACGCTGCAAAAGCTTTCAATGTACTTGGATTGTGACATCAAAATGCCCCCCTCACTACTAGCAAATTGGATGCCCAGATAGTAGTGCAAAAGTCCAAGATCAGACATAGCAAATGTCTTCTGCAAATCAAGCTTGAAATCTGCAATTTGCTTAGCATGTGTCCCAGTCACAAGCATGTCATCCACATAAAGGACTGAAATCGGCAAATCTGTCCCACTCTTGCGGATGTAAAGGGTAGCCTCTGTAGGGCTATTCTGAAAGCCAAGTGTGAGCAAATGAGTATGAATCCTGGAATACCAAGCCTGAGGTGTCTGCTTCAATCCATAGAGAGCTTTCTTCAAGCGGCATACCTTGCTTTCAGAACCTTCAACCTCAAAGCCAGGAGGTTGGGAAACATGGACCTCTTTCTGCAAATGCCCATGAAGGAAAGTTGTCTTGATCTCAAGCTGATGTACCTCCCAATGAAAGTGGGCAGCAAAGGCAATAACAATGCAAATAGTAGTGATCCTGGAAGTTTATATTCACTGATATCTCCTCCATTTTCAGCCCTGGAGTGCAGCTGACCAGGGTTACGGTGGTGCTCGTCAGACATCGGGTAGCAGCCAGGAGGGCACGATAGGTTACTCATCTAGATAGCAGAGGTTCTTGCCTACACAGCCCAGTCCGCCGTTGGGCACAGCTTGATGTTCTATATGCCTATTGTATTGTCTTGGATCAGACTGTGTCTCCACATGAGCACGATGATTCCAGGATGGTTGTATATGATTTTGATAGACATGTGCTATGATATCATTGACTATGTCTACACACTTTTGTAGCATGGGTTAGGATGCTCGCTTAGAAGCTCCACCCTTTTGCTCATTGTATCAGGTTTTTCTTTAGTCTCATAGACCCATCGGTCTTTAGCATACTTTAATGATCTCTCTCTCTCTCTCTCTCTCTCTCTCTCTCTCTCTCTCTCTCGCCGCTTCATCTCCAGACGATCCAGGATGATGGCAGCATTTCGGAGGAGACTTACTCATGGAGATCTCGCCCCACCAGCCGCTCACCTCACCTTTGCCCAGATTTGTACTCTCATAGCAGGAGGCAGAGTCGATGGACAGGATTTCCAGTATTATTTTGGTTCTCACACTCCGTGACACCTGGACTTGTATCTTTGCATTGGCATATTGTGCTCATCCCCCCCATTTTGCACCCGGGGGCGGTTTCCTTGCATCTAGTTTACTCTGTATTTAGGCTCAGATTTGACATTATGTACTTTCACTTGCATTATATTGCGTAGCACTTAGATGATATTCGACGATGCCTCTTCTTTGGGGCACGTTGATTTTGTGCTATCTTGTATGCAGAGTTCTTGATGTCCCATGGGCCCATTTTGGCCTCTAGTGGACAATAATACACTTTCTTTCTTTCTTTCTTTCTCTCTCTCTTAGTGAGCCCTTTGCTTCAGCCCATAGCAGCTTGTATGAGTTACTTTTTGGTTTTGTACCTTGTCTCATAGGCCCGCGAGGCCTCCTGCAGACGTTAGTACATCTTTCTTTCTTTTCATTCTCTCTCTCTCTCTCTCTCTCTCTCTCTCTCTCTCTCTCTCTCTCTGAATGGGGAGAAAGTCAAAAGCCCCAAAAGACAAACAAGAGCAAGATTTTGGCATCTGGATGGGCACTAGATCTGAGAAATTGGTTCAAGAAGTGGGAGGTAGAGGAGTACTTGAACTACTCACCAGAGGAGGTAGATGAAGATGCTTTTCATCGTGACCTGTTGAATGCACTACACAGGAAATGGCAAACAGCTAAAAATAGAGATAAGTTCGAGTACTACTGCACATTTATCAACCCCCAATATTGGCCCACTTATACGGCAGAGGAGTCAGCCACGCAAAAGTACATTTGCACACCTATGGCAATGCATAAGCGGAGGGCTTTGGCTTCACTTCGCACCCGATCACACCAGCTGCAAATTGAAATAGGAGGATGGAAAGACATGCCAAGAGAGAGCAGAATATGCCAATTATGTGACCAGGGTATGCCAGAAACAAAAGAACACATGGTAATGGTATGCCCTTACTATGCACACATTAGGAAAAAGTTCAGCTCTCTTCTTGAGGGACATAACAGACTGGCTGATTTGCTACATAAGGCATCACCCTCAGCTTTAGGAACATTTGTATCTAAGCTTTTCAAGCACAGAAACTGACCTAGATATAAAGGTAGTTTCTCTTATTACCCTCCCCTTTGAGGGAGGAGTCTTTATGTATGTAAGGTTTTGTATTGTTTCAGGTCCCATAGGCCGATTTTTGGTCTTTAGAGGACGATAATATATTCTTCTTCTTCTTCTTCTTCTCTCTCTCTCTCTCTCTCAAGCAGGAATGAAAGAAAGAATTACATAATAAATGAATTATTTAAAACATTAAAAAATAAATGCACCCCTTACACTTATGTACCACTTCCTACAAAGATGCAAAATTGCATTCCTAACTTAGAAAGCACATGCATACTCAATCAAACTCTCTTATGAAACCAAAATAAAAATGGGCTATTCAGCTCCCCGCTTTTTGTTTTCAGCTTAGGTTCAATCATTCAAACATGCATCCACCATAGATAAAAGACTTCATATCTAAGATTGTGCGTACTTTTCTCATTATTTTTCTTGGATTATACCTCTTGTGTGTTAGTAAAGTGATCAAATTACTACATTGAGTGATAAAGACTACTTAGTTGTACAAAGGCGGGAAAATCTATCGAATTGGGAAGAAATGACTTCATATTTTGCCAAATCAAAAACGTTTGAGTCAATGCTAAACCACTATATTCAGGTTGTTCATGTTTATCACATATATCAACCTCTAATCCTACGGTAGATTGAAAAGTCTAAAGAATCCCATCTTGAAGTGCAGTTTAGTTCACAAGGGTCACGAGGATAGAATCCTTCTCCAAAAGCACAAGCGTCTTTGTACATAAAGTCTTGAAAGTCAGGAACCTTTGGTATAGATAAATCATCTATAAAACGCCTAACTTGGCTAAGCTTATGTAAAATGATAGGGCAGGTATTGATAGAAATAAGACGTTGCATAAACTCAAATTCATAAGTAAAGGTTTGCTAAAAAGACAACACAATTAGTGCCCATAGGGATTCCTATAATTTGTTGAAAGAAAGAATCACCTATTGTCTTGTAAAGATTATCTAAAAGAAAATCTATCCAAGAGCAAACATCTTCAACACTAACTACCTTTGTGTATTTTTTTCTTTTTAGAATCGATGTTATGATCTTTATTATTTAGCCACAAAATGTCAAAACATAACGATGTTTTCTCAACTTTTAGCGCTTTGCATCTATCTTTGTCAAATCTCAGCTTAAAAATTTCAGCCCTTAGCTTTTTAATTCTAAACTTCAAATCTTCCAACTCGATCTTTGTATAAAGCATAGTAAAATCATAGGTTTGAAGGAGAATAGGAGACTCTTTTTCCTGAATGCTTTGAGAGAAATTAAAAAACTTTACAATAGAAATCACTCCTACAAAGTCATTAAAATCCAGCTTGAATGTGAGGGGACATTTTCCTCCTTTAATAAGTCCCTCCAAAGTTCATGGACACTAGGCAACATGGCTTTGAAGCAGTAGCTTAGCCATTTAGAGGCATCTGTCAAAGTAGTCTCACAAGCAGCTGTAATAAATCTTGGCTTTTTTGGAGTTTTGTGAAACTTCCAAGCAGCACAAAGAAAAGGGATACTAGGATTACAAACAAACCCTAAGGACTTGCAAAAACTCTGGTGTTTTGAGATCAGATCCTTTTGCAAAACTAAGGCAAGGGCATAAGTTTTGGCAGATGAGTTCACTTCTCTCAAAAGACATTCTAAGTAAAACTTTTTGCAAATAAAAACAAAGTTATTGGAACATTTGTCCGTATAAGAAATGACAAATTTCCTATGGAATTTTCGAAGAAAAGTTTCATCTTCTTTAGAAAATATGATTACTTTGCTTTGAGCAATTAACTGAAGGGACTTCTTCTAGTTTCAAAGCAACTTTCTCAAAAATCTTCCCTTTCCATTCTGATAAGATGTGTGTGTGTGAGTGCGCACGTGTGCTGCTATAAAATATAGCCTCGGCATGCATTATCGTCCACATTATCTACATGATTCACAATTTTATTCCAGTTCCTACTTTGGAGATAGAGGACCGGCTACACGACTGGACTCTTCATTTGCCAGGGTCGACATGCCGTCCTTTGCGACTGTCTCGTATTACAGTTTCTTCGCTTTACAAAGTTTTTTTGCCCTTACCTTGGGTTCGCAACCGGCAAATAACCTTTGGCATAAGAATCGCCTTGCAAAGTGGTGGCAACAGAGATTACATGGCATTTGGAAATCAAAACTTCCTCTTCGACAAGAGGTGTTTCTGTGGAGAGTTTTATTGGGAGTTTTTTCATCTAGGCAAGTTATAGCACGCAGACATATTGCTTCGACTATTTGTCACAGATGCTTAGATCCGCGGGAGACAGTGCCTCACCTTCTTTGGCACTGCTCTCATACACGTGATTTCCTTGGATTGTTGGGTCAGCGTTTGAGAACCAAATTTTCGAGTTTTCTTTTTGGAAAATGCTTCTGGTTGTTTGGGATTCACCCACCTAGACAGGATTTTGATTTGATTTTTCTTTGGATTAGATATTGAGCACGTTGGACTCTGTGGAAAGATAGATATCGTAGAGTTTTTGGTGATCCAATTTTCTCACCTTACTCTTCTTCAGGCACTCTTTGCAGCAATTTTTTTATGATTGCCTGCAAACAAGGTCTATAGATCAAGATGTATATTTGTCCTATATTGAGATCTTCTTGATGTATTTGAGCACATCTTGCTTTGGGATGCTGACTCTGTAATATAAAGGCAAAAATTCTCACCCAATAAAAAAAAGTGTGTGTGTGTGTGTGTGTCTGTGTGTCTGTGTGTAGGATCCCAATAGTTATCCACTTCCATGGGATTTCTTGATTTGAGGATCCACTTGAAGGCCTTTGTGATCCCTATTTGATGACTTTTTTCGAAGGAGAAGTGGTGATAAAAAATTCACATGTGCAGATACTCCTCAGCAGAATGCAAGAGCTGAAAGGAAGAATGGAACTTTAGCAGACAGTGCTAGAGCAATGTGCAAATAATGAAAAAGTATAGCTAAGTACATATGATATTATGCATTGGGGGACTAAAAGATGGCTGCCTTTATGATGATGAGGAGAAAGACATGGATGACAATGTCTTAAGAAAGAAGTACATGGGGTGAGAATAATATATGCACTATAAGTCAAAATGGCACATAAGCACATGTCTACTTAAGAGGAAGGGTACAAATAGTTAGGATCCTTATACACAAAGATAAGCTTAAGGGTACAAAGATTTAGAGTGAGAAGCATCTTCCAAATCAATAGCCACAGCAAACTATTTGCTTAATCGGCTTCCGACCGAGTTACCTACCAGAGTGTCCCTGCCATTCCATTTAAGATGGAGGAGTATATGCTTCCAATCAGTGATCAAACAAGAAACAAAAGGCCATCGCTTTACTTTTCCTTCAATATGACCTAAAAGAAAGTCTTAGTGAGTGGGCTGCTAGTGACTAAAAGCTGTAGAAGACATGTGCAAAATCAATTGTCGCATCATAAAAAGTCATGGCTGATCACCCTGCATGAATTGTAGCATCATTTTCCCCTTATGAGCTAGAATATGCATGTGAATGTTGAGGATATTCAGTCCCCCATGCATTTTGGACGTGCAAAGGTGATCTATTGAAACCACCCTCACAGCATTCTGGCGAAAGCACGACTGCCAGACATAAAACAGGAGATCTCTCGCTTGGCAAACATCATCGAAGGCAAATAAAAATGGATGTAGGCAACCAGAATTGATTGAACTATGCGATAACGAACATGCAAAGGCTACATTGTCAGTGTCTAGTATTCTAGTTTTTTCTTAAGGACATTAAGCACCCAGTTTGCTTGCTGACGACGAGTAACTGTCCACCCAATGGGTTGTAGATACGAAACGAAGAGAGAGAGAGTGCAGGTACAAGACGAGTCGATAGAGTAGTCACGTCAAAACTTAGATAAGATATGAAAACACAAGTACAAAGTACTTGTGCCTAGACCTAGGACTAAGTGTCCTAGGTGTCACATAGGACTAAGTGTCCTATGTGGCCTAAAGGCACTAGCACTATAAGTGCCTACACTTATGCCTACAAGGCACATACCATGGCCTATAGGGCATCACTAGAACCACCAGAAGATGGCCTACAAACCCCCCTACATGGGATGGGCTGAAGTACTCTGGAAACGTCTCAGAATACCTGGTAGTTTCTGGTCATGGTGGCACATGTTCATCCAAAAGGATATAGCCACCTATGAATGTACAAGGAATGTCAGATCATGTAACAAAGGGAACCAACTGTAAAGCCTGTCGGAAGACTTCGAACTTGGGACGAGGAAGTGCCTTTGTAAACATATTTGTGATGTTGTCCTCTGTGGGAAGATAGGACAACTCTATGTCCCTTGCTGACAACCGCTCCCGAACATAATGATAGTGAATTTCAATATGCTTGGTACGCGCATGAAACACTGGGTTAAGCGCACTGGCCAAAGCACTCGGGCTGTCAGTATAGACAATAGTCGAGGATGTCTGGCGAATACCAAGATCTGTAAGTAACTGTCGAAGCCAAACACACTCTACTGTAGCAATGAAAGCTGCCATGTACTCAGCCTCACAGCTAGACGTGGCAACTGTTGGTTGCTTCTTGCTGAGCCAAGAAATACATGAATTTCCAAGCAAAAAACAATTGCCAGTATGTGACACTCTGGTGTTGGAACATCCTGCCCAGTCACTATCCGTGTAAGCATGCATGGTAAGTGAACCCTAATCACCATAGAAGAGGGCTAAAATCCTGAGTGCCTCTGAGATATCTGAAGACTCTCTTCACTGCCTACCAATGCTGTGAACTGGGCATGTGCATGAATCTGCTGAGCTGAGACACTGCATACTGCAAGTCAGGTCTGGTGTGACAAAAATAAATAAGGCATCCAACAGCCTGCCGATAAAGAGTGATATCACATGGTGGGCTCCCATCATGAGCTGAGAATTTGAAGCCAGGGTCCACTGGAGTAGAGATTGGCTTGCAATCCTCAAACTGAAAACAATCAAGGAGCTGTCCAATATACTTGGACTGAGACATCATGATACCCCCCTCAACATGAGCAAACTGAATGCCCAAATAATAATGGAGCCGTCCCATGTCTGACATGTCAAAAATCTGCTGCAAATCAGCCTTGAAGGCTGCAATTTGCTGAGTATCTGGGCCAGTGATAAGCATATCATCCACATATAAAATCAGCACTAAAAAATCAGATCCACTCCCACGGAAATAAAGAGTGGGTTCTGTGGGACTATTCTGAAAACCAAGGGATAGTAAGTGTGCATGAATTTTGGCATACCATGCCCTGGGTGTCTGCTTCAAACCATAAAGGGCTTTTCTAAGCCGGCATACCTTATTTTCAGAATTAACAACCTCAAAGCCAGGAGGCTGTGTGACATAAACTTCTTCCTGCAGATCCCCATGAAGAAAAGCGGTCTTGATGTCAAGTTGGTGCACTTGCCAATGATTATGGGCTGCAATGGCAATGACACATCGAATGGTAGTAATCCTGGATGTGGGAGCAAATGTCTCCTCAAAGTCAATGCCTTGTTGTTGAGCATACCCTTTTGCAACAAGACAGGATTTGTATCGATCTATGCTGCCATCAGATTTCCTTTTTAATTTGTAGACCCACCGCGTTCCAATGGCATGCTTGCCAGGTGGGAGATCTACTAATTCCCATGTGTCATTTTTGGCAATAGATTGTAACTCAGCTTTCATTGCATCCATCCACTCTTTGCTGTCAAAAGCATCTTTATGGCACAAAGGCTCTTCATTGCAAGCTGTAGCAAGGAGTGCAAACTCAAGAAAGTGACCATGCTGTCTATTCCCTGATCTTGTCCGGGCAGCAAAAGGCTGATCTTGTTTGCTGTCCCTCAATGTGTCAAGAAGCCATTTGGGAACTTGCCTTTGCTGTCTATTGACAGCTCTCTCTTCAATGACTGCATCATGAGTAATGGGATCATTTTGTGCCAGAAGAGAAACCTGCGAATCAGCATGAGATTGGGGGTGATTATTGCTTAGTGGAGGGCCTGCAGGAGGCTCATGTTGTTGCTCAAAATCCTCCTCTGATGATGGCAGAGGTAACCAAGATTCAAAGGCATCAAACATGTCAACATCTGGCTTTGCTTTGCAGTCCACAAGAGGAGAAGCTGAATGTTCAGCAAAGATAACATCTCTACTGACAATAATCTTCCCAGTATTTGGTTGATACAACCGATACCCTCTGCTCTCCTGGCTGTAACCAATGAATATGCATTTGATTGCCTTGTCATCAAGCTTATGTCTCAGCTGAGATGGAACATGAACATATGCAAGAGACCCAAAAACTTTCAGGCTTCCTGCCTTTCCATGCTTCATAAGGTGTAATAGTCTTTAATGCCCGTGTAGGTGATCTATTCAGCACATAGTTGGCACACATTACTGCATCAAGCCAAAATTTATTGGGCAAAGACTTGGCCTTAAGCATGCATCTGGCCATCTCCATTGTGGACCTGTTTTTCCTTTCAGAAACAAGATTCTGCTGAGGAGTGTAAGGAGTAGTGCATGAGTGAATAATGCCCCGTGAGGATAGGAATGCATCAAACTCCTTTGACATATACTCACCCCCCCTATCTGTGTTGAGGGTGACAAGCTTGCATCCTGATTCATTCTCAACCATATTCAGCCATCTCTGAAAGCATAAGAAAACTTCAGATTTGGCCTTTAAAGGATATACCCAGCAATACCTTGTGAAATCATCAATGAGAGTCATGAAATACTTGTATCCTCCAATGGCATTTGTCTTCATTGGGCCACAGACATCACTGTGTACTAGCTGCAATTTCCTTTGTGAGAGTTTTGGACAATCCTTTTGAAAAGGAAATCGATGCATCTTACCCAAAAGACAACCCTCACACACATGTTTGGAAACTGTGTGAGTCTGAGGTACATCACTTGCCATCTGTTGTGAATGTAGCTTTGCAAGAGCTCTATAATTGAGATGGCCCATTCTCCCAAAGATGAGTTTCAGCAAGCTGTGAATCTGAAATAGCCAATGCTTCAATAGAAAGTGCAGCTGAATGATGATCAAGGTGATAAAGCCCTTTTTGCAAAGTGCCAGTGAGAACTATGGCATTGTCATCACGAAGATCATATACTAGGCATCTGTAGCCATCAAAAATTACTCTGAAACCTGAAGTAGCAATTGCTGAAATTAAAATCAAGTTGACTTCAATGCCAGGCACAAAAAGAACATTTGTCAGAGTGACAGGATGACTGGAAATGGATGTGAGCTGCACATCTCCAACTCCTTTTACAGCATATGAAGCATTATTGGCACATGTAACAGTCCCCCCTCGAGGTGCATCAGCTAGAGAATGAAACAACTGTCTGCAAGATGTGACATGCTTGGAAGCACCACTATCAAAGTACCAGGACTGAGCATCATTAGCAGTAAATAGTGCATCAGCTTTGGAGGGATCAAATGAGCAATGAACAGCCCATGCCCAATCATCTTGAAGAGCATGTGCATGTGAAGCATCTGCTGGCTCATGAGATTCAATGGCATGTGAGGCATTAACTTTTCTTTTTCTCCGAAGCAATGCACTTCCTGCATTCTGAAATGTCATGTCCAGGCTTGCGACAATGGTTGCATCTTTTCTTATTTCCCTTATCTGCTGTATTTTTAGATGCATGGGAGGAATTGCAGCTGCTATGCGTTGAAGAATTGCAGCTGCTGTGCGCAGATTTTGGCTTGCCCATAGGCTTGGAAGCCTTGCCTCTTCCTGTCTGCTGTGAAGCAAATGCATGATCAAGAATAATGGCTTGTCTGCTGTTAACTCTACTTTGCTCTTCCTGCAAAAGCAAAGTAACTAGTTGGTCAAAAGAATAGTGGTCTGGATTACCCATGGCCACTAATCGAAGGGTTGTAGCAAACCCTTGATATGTATCTGGCAGTCCATTCAATGTGGTACTGACAAGCTGTGAATTTGGCACCACCTCATCAATGTTGGCAAGCTGTTCCATGAGGTCCTTGACCTTTGTCAAATATGCATCCATTGACTCACTATCATTCATATTCACTTCCTGTAATTGCCTTCTCAAATATGCAACACAAGCTTCATTGCGAATCTGATATAGAGAAGCCAATTTATCCCAAGCATCCTTTGCTGTCCTGCAAGACCGGATGTGTGGAATAATGATTCTCTTGCATGATAAAGCAATGCATGAATGTGCATTTGCATCTCTTGCATCCCATCTTGACTGTTCTTGAGTTGGAAGAGTAGCAGCGGGAGCGCTAGAGGAAGAGGCATCAGGAGGAGTACCCCCTGCAGAAGAACTAGCAGTAGAAACGACCACTGAAGGATTGGCTGGCCTCGGATCAGCCCCAGAAACAATATTCCACAAATGCTTTGCAACAAGCATATGTTTCATGAGATAAGACCACATCGGATAGTTGGTGCCATCCAACTTATCATCTTCACGAAGAACTCCAAATAAATCTTGATTGTTCCCAGCCATAGCAACTGTGATAACCTGTAAAAGACTTGAAAACCCAAAAGCCTCAAGGCTATCACTGCAAAAAGCTTGCTGTCCCAAAAAATGACAGCAAGTATCTGCAAATTTCTGACCCAAATCAAAGGGCAAATGCAGATCTGACCCAAATGTGACTGTGACAGGCAATGTTCACTGCAAAAACAGCAAATTTGGCAAAAGCCCCAAATTTATTGAGGGCAAATAGGCCAGAAAGAGGGCAAATTCAGAAAAGCCCCAAATTTTGCTGAAATTTTTGTAAATGTGACCCAATGTATGCAAATCTGACTCAATGTCCTGCAAATGTAACTTAATGTCCTGCAATCTGACCCAATATACTGCAATTTAAACAAGAAATTGCAGACTAAATCCCAAAACTCCAATATTCTTGCAAGAAATTGCAATCAAAGGAGGTGAACGGAAATGAAAGCCCCAAATTTGCCAATGTCCTGCAAAATCCCAAAATCTGGAAATGTTTGTAGATGACTGCAGTGAGACCAAGAACCTGATTCAAGCCAACAGGTACGGAACCTGTGGTGAAGCTGTATGGAATACCCAGATGAAGTACAAGTTGTACGACTGAAGGTACGTGTGTACGGGAAGCTAATACAGATTGCTGACGATTGAAGGTACGGTGAAAGTACTTTGTGCTCCTACGCAGGTACAGTCGTACGGTGTAGGTACCTTGTAGGACGAAGGTATACGAAACGGCGTACGGTACGGCGTACGGAAGAGCGCGATGTACGGATGGAGTACGGCACGGCGTACGGAAGAGCGCGATGTACGGATGGAGTACGCGCAGTGTACGATACACGTACCGTGATGCAGGTACAACGATGAAGTTCTGCTTACGTACAGACTGTACGGCACAGATCCTGCTGATACCACTGAATGTACGAACAGGCTGGGAATGTGTCGACCAGCAGGACAGAGAACTCCCAATGAGCAAATGGAAGACTCGGGGGCTGAGGAGAGCTAGAAGAGTAGAGCAATACCTGCTCTGATACCACTGTAGATACGAAACGAAGAGAGAGTGCAGGTACAAGACAAGTCGATAGAGTAGTCACGTCAAAACTTAGATAAGATATGAAAACACAAGTACAAAGTACTTGTACCTAGACCTAGGACTAAGTGTCCTAGGTGTCACATAGGACTAAGTGTCCTATGTGGCCTAAAAGGCACTAGCACTATAAGTGCCTACACTTATGCCTACAAGGCACATACCATGGCCTATAGGGCATCACTAGAACCACCAGAAGATGGCCTACATGGGTAACCAAAATGCCATACAAGCGGTGTGGATAAAACAATTCCCCCCTTGCCATAATAGACGATGCCAAGCATTCTCATGAAGAGGCAGAAGTTTAGATTTCTGAAATCAATAAGCAGACCAGCGGTCAAACCATATAATGATTAAGCACGCATGAGGCATGACAGATTCCTTTCAGTATTTTGGGAGAGGAAAAGGACTCATTAGCATATGCCCCTCAAATGAAGGGTTTGCTGCCATGAATCTATAGACCATGCAAGTCCCCTGTATCCACCAAATGATCCATGTGTTATAACAAGGGATGAGTAGCTATGGCATGGAACAAAGCACCGAGGGGACAACCTTGTCACACAAAACAAAAAAAGGTCCAAGGATCCGTAATATCTCATGTCAGAATGCTAGCAGCTTGACTATCGTGATATAACCACACACACACACATATAGAGAGAGAGAGAGATCTCCACACACACACACACACACACACACGCGCCCGCGAGGCCTTCCGAAGACATTAATATACCTCTCTCTCTCTCGAAGACATTAATATACCTCTCTCTCTCTCTCTCTCTCTCTCTCTCTCTCTCTCTCTCTCTCTCTCTCTCTCTCCACACACACATGCACACACGTGTGTGTGTGTGTGTGTGTGTACATGTGTGTACATGTGTGTCTCTGTGTGTGTGTGTAGATAGAGAGAGAGAGAGGTATATTAATCGTGTGTGTGTGTGTGTGTGTGTGTTCACACACACACATACACACACACACACACCACACACACGCACACACATACCACACAGACACACACACACACACCACGTGTGTGTGTATGTACATGTACATATATGTGTGTGTGTGTGTGTGTGTCTATGGACTATTTGGATACAGAGATTGCATTTTCGGATGGGACAACAGTTCCCTCAGGCATATGCTTTCTTCAGAATGTCCCTCAAGCAATCTTTATATGATAGTTCTGCTGTGAGGGATTTGGATGCTACTAGCCTTGAAGTGTTTTCTCACTCTTTTTGAGTTCTTCCATTAGGCTCTCTTTTGGAGTCTAATGTCATGTACATTGATTTCATGTTAATTTTATAGTCACTGGTTTCACCAAAAAAAAAAAAGTGTGTGTGTGTGTGTGTGTCTGTGTGTAGATAGATATATATAAAAGCAAGAATTTAGTCAATAGTCACATGGGGGTCTTAGCTGCACCCAGTGCAAAAGGCTCTGCTAGGGTTTTGTAACCCACTTCCGTTATGTAGTCCAAAGGGAGGTAGGGAGTCGTGGGGCTTTCAGATGTGACCGATTTCACGTCAGTTGGGTTACCAAAATCCAAGTTATTAAATGTGTGCTCAGGTGGTCATGTTCTCATAGGGGATAGAGCGATTAGGAAGTAAAGGCTAAGGTGTAATGTAAATAAGGAAAATGGAAGGGTCTAGAGTCTATTGGATAAGGTGGCAAGGAGATTTCTAGGAGAAAAGGAAATTCGAGATAAGGGAGAGGTGCCATGGGGTAGGGGGACAACACAGATTGAAGATGGTAGTATGGAACTGCAATGGCACCCTATGGTCCAATCCAAGGGTTTCTCAGAGACTTACACCCCGACAGAGAGATGATATTCTACAACAAGACACATGAGAGTCTAAAGAGGGAACCACCCATAGTCACAGGATACACTTGGGAGTCAACCTACAAACAAGAGACGGGGAGGGATACTGGAGAGTCAAGTTCTAGAGGAAGAGCAGTTCTTTTCATAACGCACCTAAGACCGCTTATCTCTGGAACGCAGAAGGAGGAGCATGCACAACATATGTATTGCCATCCAACGGCAAATTCCAACACTTGAAGAACTTCAGTCAGTTTTACTTGGTGAAGAACTCAAGACGCAAGCCATTCACGCACACAAAGGTCATTCCAATGATCAAGCATTCACAATTTCAGATAGAAGCAGAGGCAGAGGCAGAGGTAGATCATTCCAGCAAAGTGGTCATCATCAACAACAAAATTAGCATTGAAGTCAGAATCAGCATCAGCATCATCCTCAACAACATCAGCATCAGCAAAGAGGAAATCATTCCAATCAAGGAAGATTCCAAGGGCGAGAGAATGCATCCACCAACATATCAAACATTCAGTGCAATTATTGTCATAAGTTTGGACACCATCAAAGAGATTGCCGCACGAAGCAATACGACCAAGGCGGTCAATCCAATAGCAATCAAGGGAGTTTCAAGGAAGAAGAAATCATCGTGGTGGACATTCAAGTCGCAGTCATTATGCTAATGAACCTGAGAACATGTTTCTTGCAAGGGAGGAAATGCAAAAGATTGACACAGTATATCTTGACATTGATTGCAATTCGAAAGGGGAATGCAGTTATCAAGTCGACCAAGGAACAGCCAAGGTATACAAATGGACCGTCTCCCTTCTTTCGGTGCAGCTTGGATGCCCCTGACTCCTTCGTCCCATGGGATGAGATCAACTACATTATACAATTGGACCTACTCCAGCTTTACACATCACGGACTTGAGGAGGAACCAGGAGTTCCCAACCAAGATCTAGTTCTCCCGTGACCACTTCTATCAAAGGATGGAGTGATTATCAGACCCCATTCTAGAGGACATGCGATCTCATGCGCCCTCCGAATTGCCGTCCAACTCGTCCCATCAGCTGAGAATCGAGGCAGGGAGAGCCACAAGTACGCCTAAAGAGCAATAAATTTGCAAATTATGCATGTTGGGGGAGGTAGAGACAAGGGAGCATTTCTTATGTAACTTGCCAAATTTACTATGAGATCCGAGGACGATATCACTGTCTCTTTCAAGAGGGACACAGTTTTGGGCCTCTCTCCCGGTGGATTCAATTCTAGGACCAGGTCTACGTTGGCCTCTATCACAAGGAGATGAAACTATGTAGAGAGACCCTTTTGCGCTAGATCAAACTACAAGAGGGGATAGCACCACGGGAGCCAAGGATGGATCGAGCTCAGCAACACGTCACAAATTTCTATGCATTCGAGTCTGTCCCTAGGCATGGTGGAATAGAGGAGGAGATAGATGAGATGAGGATAGCATGGGTCGGTAGCATGGGTCGGTGGGATGAGACAACGACAAGGAGGGTTGCAGCCACGCATGAAGGACCACATAGGATGTAGAGACAGATCAGAGCACACACGAAGGAGGTTTAGGAGCCACGCATGAAGGACCACATAGGATGCAAAGACGGATCAGAGCACACACGAGGGAGGTTCAGGCCATCATAGCTCTACTCGAAGATCGCCTCAACAGAGGCATCACCCTAATATGGCCCATCCGATACAGAGGTCATATAGACCCCGCTTCCACCACAGCAACAACATACAACCTGGCACACAGATATGAGATATTTTTGCAGCTCACAAGAGAGCCACCATGGCACCTAGCTATGTGTTTTAGCTCTAAGATTGAGTTTTAGCTTTTAGCTTTGAGCTTTGAGCTTAGTTTAATATAGTACTCAGCAAAGGGCCTTAGTGAGCCCTTTGCCTCAGCTCACAATGGCTTGTATGAGTTACTCTCAAATTGTATGTTGTTTCATAGGCCCACGAGGCCTCCCAAAGACGGTAATCATATCTCTCTCTCTCTCTCTCTCTCTCTCTCTCAAAAGGCATTTAGGAATTAAGTCCACCACACCATACTCAATCATGCTTCTTGAAACTGGTTGCAGACCCATTGAGCTGAGAGCACTAGAAAGAGTCTTCAAATATATAAAGAGGATTCAAGATATGCAAGCACATAGGCTACCAAAGAGAGCATGGGAGGCAAGCAAGAGACCTCAAAAAACAAACAAGAGCAAGATGCTATCATCTGGATGGGGGTATGACATTAAAGGCTGGTTCCAAAGATGGGAAGTTGATTCTTACCTAGATGCAATGCCAAGGGAAGAGGAGAAAAGGACATTTTCTACAGCCCTTTTAGAAGCACTACACGGTAAATGGCAATCAGCGAAGAAAAGGACCAAATATAAATATTATTGTGAGAATATCAACCCCAACTATTGGACGACATACTCTCAGAAAGAGAACAAAGCACACAAATATATATGCACACCTATCTCTCTCAGGGCAAGAAGAAGCATCGCAATCATCCGAACTCGATCACACTCCCTAGAAGTGGAGAAAAAAGCATGGGAAGGAGTATCAAGGGAACAAAGAGTCTGCCAGCTATGCAACTTAGATGAAGTGGAAAATGAGGCACATGTTCTTTTGACATGTCCGCGATATGAGCATCTAAGAGAAGATTTCAGCAATGTCACGCAGCATCACAACAGTTTGTAGAGCTTGCTTTCCCATCCTCACCTCGCAGCCTTGGGCAATTACATTACCAAGGTCCTTGCATACCGTGACCAATGTATTACACAGGTAGCAACATGCTAGCTGTCCACTCCACCCTTCTTCAAAGAAGGAGACTTTTTGTAACATTCCATTGGGTCCCATGGGTCGATTTCAGGCCCCCAGAGGACGATAATAATAGTTTCTTTCTTTCTTTCTTCTTTCTCTCTCTCTCTCTCTCTCTCTCTCTCTCTCTCTCTCTCTCTGCACGTGCCCCACAAGGGATGCTGCCCCAAAGCCCCTAGTTCGATGACAAGTGCAGAGAGATGAGAACTCACCTCAAACGTGAGGAAGCATACATATGGTTTGGCACACATATGCACACTCCTTCTATAATGTCCCTCGTCAGACCCCACCTCATATGTCCACTATGCCCAGGCCCACTACGTGTCACATGTTTACTGCACAGAATGTACGAGCTGCCCTTCTCCGGCTTCATAACCGGAGATCCCCAGATCATGAGGGATTATGCATTGAGCACTTTGCACATGGGCAAGAGTTCTTGACCCCAATTCTAGCGCAGCTGTTCAATCATGCCGTATGCTATGGTTTCCCGCCTACCTGGAGCACCACCACCATAGTCCCGATATACAAGGTAAGCGATCCCATGGACACTGGGAACTACCGTACTCTTATGATTGGCCGCACTCTGGCTAAGATATACGGGTCGGTAGAGAGGAAGATCAACAGTCACACAAAGGGTCATGGGCAGCATCAGGCTCTTGGGCAGGCAGGCTTTTGGAAACATCAATCCACCCTAAACCACATCTTCACCTTGAGGGCTATCGTTGAGGAGGCGAAGTCGAAGCACCAAAAAGTCTACACTTGCTTTATAGACTTTCGTAAGGCTTTTGATATCAGGAGATTGTAGGAGTTGCAACTCCTAGAGATCATGATTTGGGGGGGTGATGAGCCTATATGAGTCCATAGGATGGAGCATACGTGCCCCGAGAGGTCTATCAGATTGGGTCGATAGCACTATCGCAGTGAAACAAGGCCGTCCCCTATCACCGACTCTTTTTGGGCTCTATATTGATGAGATTACACCTTTTGTAGAACGACTATGTCGACTTCTGGCTGACCTAATGATGCAAATACTGTTGTACACCCGTAGACGACATAGTCCTCATATCATCATCAACAGAGGGATTGCAGAAACATTTAGAAGCTCTGGAGATGTTCTACACAGAGAGAGACATGATAGTTAACCTTGGGAAGACCAAGGTTATGATCTTAAACGCCTCACAAGCAGTATCCCGTCGCCAGAATTTCACGTATCGAGGTGAGCCACTTAAGATAGTGCAATCTTACACATATTTGGGGGCAGTGTTCATCGGACAAGTTTTCACGATGACCTATGCAGCTACACCATGACTCACACGAAGGAGGCAAAAAGGCTATGGAGGACCTTCACTCAGCCCACCAGGTTGAGATTCAGAGGACAAAAACAATGCTAACCATTTGGTGGCAGTGTTACAAAGTCACATATATTCTGTGGAACAAAGTCAGAGGCAGCTTCTCTAGGAGAAAGACAATCTCCAAATTTCACATTCCAGGTTGCAAGAAGATATTCATGGGCTACAAACTAAAACTTCTACTCTCATATCTAAAAATGATCATTAGAGGTCTCGCTACCATCGATACAAGTCAAAGTATGAAGACATGCGCAACCTCATGGACACGGTTAAGGAGGAGGCGAAGACCAATCCCGAGACCTCCACACACACACCACCCCGCCCCCTACCTAACTTTTATCCAGCAAGCAGTGGCTCCTAGATCTCTCACTTTTGCATTTCTTTTGTTTAGCTCCGTGCATCCCGGATCCAACAGTTTTGATGTACTTTCTTTTATTCTACTTCACAGTGCATAGACCATGATGTGTGGTATGTAGATGATGGATACTCTGGAGATGTATGGCTACGAGCTATTTTTGTTTTAGCTTTGGAGATGTAAGGCCACGAGCCATTTTTATTTCAGTTTTGGAGATGTAAGGACATGAGCCATTTTTATTTCAATTTTAGGGATGTAAGGCTCAAAGCCATTTTTATTTGAACAATCTATACTTGTAGTTTTATAACATAGAACCTCGATTATTAACCGGTATAGTGAATGATAGTAGCAGGGGAACTGTTGCACCTTACTGGTCGGCGGACCTTGGTCACCAAGAATCAGTAAGAGTCACACCTTGTTCACACCTGGGTCACATCTTGGTCACCGAAGCAACATGCCAAGGATGGTTAGACCTTGGTCACACTATGGATGGATAGACCTTGGTCACATTGTAGTCAGACCATGGTCACACTATGTACCAGACTGGAGGAGTACATGACTTGGACATGACTGGAGCAATACATGACTAGAGCAGTACATGACTAGAGGAGTACAAGACTGGGCATGCCAAGCCTGGACAGACCTTGGTCAAAGCTGATCTGCCCTCGGTCATCCGCCCTTGGTCAGAGTGAAGTGCCGGCGCACTGGCGCACTGGACTGTAGCAGTTAAGAGAGCACACGTGGTACACATGTTGGTGCACATGGGAAGTAGTCCAGCAATTAAGGAGCATAGGTGGTGCACCACCCCTCGCCACCAACTAGTGTCAAGTGCACATGGAATAGACAGGAGTACACATGGAGTACTTTACTCATTGACTCGGAGGAGGTTGGGGAGTTGCAGAAGCCATCAATGGACGAAGCGGCGGAACGGCTAAGGAGACAGGAAGACAACCAATAGGAAGGAGGGAAGGGATTTCCAGCGACAAGGAGCCGATGAGGGGAAGGTGAAGAGGGCAAAGGAGGGAGGAGGGGGGCGTTCCAGCGGAGGTGCATTCCAGCATAGGCGCATAGGGCGTGAGTGAGAGAGAAAGACTAGAGTCAAGAGCTTGCCTAGTGTGTATCTTCTCTTGGTGTATGAGTCATCTGGTGTAACTCTCATGAGTGCATGATTAGTGCATGATTCATTCCTTTTAAGGAACTATGCTTCTTCCCATCTCTGCTCACATCTCTTCCCATTGTGTTCTCCTCCCGTCCTCTCCCTTCGCCTGGTATAACGAACCCTATGTCATGTGGCTCGAGTTATGTTCCATCCATGTCGACGGTTAGCTCTTGTGATTTTGTTCCGCTTAGTCTCTCTCTTGCTCACATCACTCCTACACTTATATCGATCACACATCGTTGACACCATCAACCAGCACTCGCTCCGCACACCATCCGTCACACCCATGGCACTGCTTGCTCCTTGCACCAGTGGCTCTAGGCCTCCAGTAATACTTCTGGAAATCATAGGAACCCCCCCACCCTCAGACATGGCAGCATGGACCATTGAGACGAGACGAGGACGAGGGGAGACACAACCAGGGACACAGGAGCCACCCATGATGCAGCGACAGACTAGAGCATGTGTGATGGAGGTTCAGCCTCTTACTGTTCTACCGGCCAACCACAGGTGTTACTATTGATATGGCCCACAGGATATAGAAAGCTTGGAGACCACGCCCTCCACCGCAGCGTGAGACGGCCAGACAGACAGAGATACGAGACATCCTTGCACCTCACAGGAGAGCCACCATGGCACCTGGATATGTCTTCTGATTTCCTATTTGAGATTGATTGAGTACAGCTATAGGTCATTATTTCTAGATTTGGAGTTTACATGTTTTGTATCTCTGATTTTAGTATAGTACCAGCAAAGGGTCTTAGTGTGCCCTTTGCCTCAGCCCTTGGTGGCTCGTATGAGTATGTGTCACATTCTATTCTGTACTTTGTCTCATAGGCCCGTGAGGCCTCTTGAAGACATTAATACCTCTCTCTCTCTCTCTCTCTCTCTCTCTCTCTCTCTCTCTCTCTCTCTCACACACACACACACACAGACATGCAGATATGTATATATAAGCATACAGATACATATATTGGTTTTCTTTGTTTCTTTTTCTTTTTGTTTTGGGAGGGGAGGGGGGCGGCGGGCGGGTGCAGCAGGCAGTTGGCCCATGCACATTTGCGCATTTCCAGTCTTGTGTATAGGATTCTTTTTGTTTCTTGAGAGAGCAACAGGGTGGACAATAAAAGGAGGGGACAATAAATACTGCCAGAGAACGAATACAGGGTGACAAGGGAGAGGTTCATACTGCGAGACAATGAAATACTCAATAAGCTTAGAGCGCTGATCCTTGACTTTCCAGAGATATCTGCTTCTAGCTGAGCCTGCCATACAAATGTCCCTTTGAGTGAGGTTCAATAAACAATTCCACAAGACTAAACAGTTCAGACAAATTTGAACCATATAAAAATTGAGGTCCTTTGGAGCATCGAAATAGAATTTATGATTACTTTGAGTGGAAGTAACCGTCTTGAAATCTGAGACTGTAAGAGATGCATAATTTGGGAAATGCTCTGTGCAGTATCACTGCATCTGCGATGATATACGCCTTCGATAGCCTAAAGACACAGCACATTCCCATCTCTCTTAAAAAATGCCTTTGTTCCTCAGCTGTTTCACAAAACATAACATGACTGAACCTACATGCTCCAAGCCGAATCAGTCCAAACAAAATGAAATGTTCGAACTGCTTTGAGTTTTACCTGTGTTTCAAAAAACACTAGAAAAGAAAAAGCTTTAAAATGACAGTACAGACTTGTAGAGATCCAGCATAGACTTGAAACATTATATACTAAAACCTGTGTAAGGATTTTGATTTTGCATTGTAGTATGCTATATTCTTTGCAAAAACAATATTCATGTTTCATTTCAACAGGTAGAAATCAACCCTCACATATTTGAAAATCATAGCTCACAAAAAATGTACCCCAACTTGAAGACTCAGAGAAGGTAGATATGTCGGAAAAAACTACAAATCCCGAGCAGGACCTTGCCTTACACTATGAGGCCAGAACTAAACATTGAGACACGCTCAAATCAAGGTACTTGTGTGCTCTGCAGGCAACATCATCTAGGAACCTCTAGCGTTTGTGTCTGTGTAGATCTCCCTACATGCTCATTTTATTGATCGATGCTCATATTCTCTCAGATTGTCTGAGGAACCCTTGGAAAAAAATTTAAGCATATGTCAATGTTGACTCCCACACTGAAGACCTGTGTCATGCATTCATCACATCTCTGCAATGACTTTTCTTGAAACTATTAACTTCTTGTGAGTAGTGCCTCCTCTACTTCTGACTCAAGTGCATGCAATTATAATTTGCTGCAAGGTCATTCCATTAGCCTATTAAACCTTAAAGATGTTGTTTATCATTTATATCTCCTTTGTGAATTGTAGCAGCCCATATCAAAGGATTCCTTCTCATCTTGAATTCATTGCACCTCTTTTGGTCTAAAATGCTTGAGCCCTTGAGCGATTGTGTTTTCATTAAGGATAGATGCTCTGAATCCCCAGAGCTCCCCTCCGTGTTCTGTACTCAGATTAATGTAGCATCGTTCTTCTTTTCTCACACGTTGTGGACCTGATTGGCCAGAAATAGTCTTCCTCAACCCCATCTCTTAGGCTCTTTGTAGAATTTGAGAGAAGCATCATGCTCTAATCTTTATTTCTCTTTGTTCACTTTCTCAGATGAGCTAGAGCAAAAATGAGAAGCGTAACAGATAAGAAAATAAACAGATATGACAACTACTGTCTCATACTAAATCTGTTCACAATCCAACCAGCTGCTTTCGGGGCTGTGGGCTTACAGGGTGATGATTTGAGAGGTCACAGATCATGATGCTTGCACGCCTCATGTGAGGTTACTTTGTAAGACTGGAAACATTCTCTTCTTATGAAGGTATGCATTCTTGTTCTTCATTGCAGCACTCTCTCTCCAGCCTGACCAATCAATTGAGCAGCTGCTTTTATGGTGAAATTGGGCCTTGAAAGGCTGCACTCCAAGTTGACGTGTGATCCAACAGCAATCTCCACCTTGTTTCTTGCTAGACTAAATCACAGATGGCATAGTCGATACTCTTTAGCATTTTTAATGCCCTGGTTACTGTGGAATGCCTGACATCCCACCGTAGGCCATTTATTCTGCCTGTAATTAGCACTATACCATCTGTGTATAGCAAGATAAGAACGAAATTCTACGCTACTGCCAATCTGTTCACAAAGAATACTAACTCACCAATGCTAGGACTGCAAGCCATATATGGTGCCGATGTCATAAATAGTGAAAGTTATCTCTTGGTAAAAGTTGTCTCACTACTAAAGATGAGTAGTAGTAGCTATAAGCTCTACTTGAGGACTAAAAGCACTTCCTAGCTTCTATTGAATACTGCTCTTTATGTACCTGATTGCCGCCTATTCTCCTCAAGTACCTCCTAGCTCTCCTCCTAGCTATTTGACATAAATCCTCTTTCCACACACATTAAGACCCTATAATACAACAACACTTTGCTTCTCAAACGAAAGAGTCCCACTATGATCACCAAGAATATTTACGATGGAATGGGTGCTCTATAGGATGTACTACAGGCTCAAAAAGATCTATTAATGTTTCCAAGTATTTGCCCAAAGATATAGAAGGATCAAATAGTAATACCTAGCCAAGAGAGAGTCTCACACTATGCAAAGAATACAACAATCTACAACGCATAACAATCTACAATGCCATAAGAAGCCAAAGCGCAATAGGGAACAACAGACTGGTACTTGATTGCTATTTAACAAGAGGCACGAGGTGCCGAGAGCACTGCCCTTAAACTACTAGACTGTCGCCCAATGTGGAGCTCGCGCCTGATCTATTTAACACAAGCATTAGCAATAGCAGCCAGCAACAACAACATTAACAATCTCAGCTGCACCGGACAAGCTCTAAATCTGTTCTTTATGCAGTTCCTCCCCCACCGGGCTTGATGAATCATCCCGGGATTGAGTAAGTCATTTGAATCAGGAAAGCTAACATATACAGTGACGAGTTGGGCCTGCGAGAAATTCCCACTAACCCAAAAAATTTAGCTTAGACTGGAACAAACACCCTCGGACGACTCTTGATTAGAACTACTGCTCCGAGTACATTTTCTCCGAATCCAAGACTCGTCCCATGCACAAGACTGGATTTCTTGATCTCTGCAGAAAGAAAGTCGACTCCATCAATTTCTACAGCGAGCAGATAGAGAAATTGACTCCTGCTCACACCATGGAGCAGCTCTGGTCTTCTTCAACAGTTGCTCTGCTGCAACCAGTGCTGCACAGGCAAAGCATAGCGAGTATGCCACCTGTTGGACTGTGATGCCTACTCCTAAACCTGGCGATGTAGTGTGGGGGAACTTGCCTATCCCGTTCACACAGAGGTTGGTTCGGCAAATCGCTCTTTACGGCATCGTCTTCCTCACCATCTGCTTCAACCTGATCCCCACCGCCTTGATCTCCGCCATCATCTCCCTCCATAACCTTGAGAAGAAACTCCCATTCCTCAAACCTATCGTCAAGCAGCCGGAGCTCAACGCTATCTTTCAGACTGACTTGCCCAAGATAGTACTCATTCTTCCACGTTAACAAGAATGCTAATTTTGTAGACGCTCCACCAATGAAAGAAGAAACTCCCATTCCTCAAACCTATCGTCAAGTAGCCGGAGCTCAACGCTATCTTTCAGACTTACTTGCCCAAGATAGTACTCATTCTTCCACGTTAACAAGAATGCTAATTTTGTAGACGCTCCACCAATGAAAGAATATGGTAGTATCATCGGGACAAGTCGGCCATTTTGCATTTCTGGCAACAAGGGTGCTCTGTCCTCAAAGTATAAATTGGTGTGAAGCTTGTCCACTTCACCTTCCCAACCCCAAACCTGGACTAAAGCCACAGCTACCCATTCGCTAGAAGGAGATACATATGGACTCAAATCTACCATTCCCTTCGGCGTAAGCCTAACTGACTGTCCCGTCTTGATGGAAGTGCGATACACTGCATTCCAACGTTTTCAAGCGTAGCCTCATGAATTCTCTTGAGCAAAGATGAAGAAAACCTTCTCTCCAACAACAGAAGGTCTAATGTAAGATAGGGCTTGATGAGCTTTACTTATGACTGGCACCACCTTTTCATAATCGGCAAACTATTGTAGCGCTCCTGCGAGCCCTCCTTCCCTCGCCACACCCTCTACCTCTCTACTCTCCTCGCCCACCTCGCCTGCGCCCTCGCCTCGCCCGCCTCGCCCTCCTCACTTGCGCCCTCGCTTCGCCCGCCTCGCCTGTGCCCTCCCTCGCCTTGCGCTCTCCCTCGCCTCGCCCGCCTCGCCTGCGCCCTCCCTCGCCTCGCCCGCCTCGCCTGCGTCCCCCCGACTTGCGCGCCCCCCCTCGCCCTTCGCCACCGCCCAGCCTCGCCACCGCCTCCCCTTCACCTCGCCACGCCCTCGCCTCCGCCCTCCGCCCCTTTCCACGCCCTTCCTCCGCCCTCGCCTTCGCCCCTCGCCCTCGCCCTCGCCCTCGCCTCGCCCTTGCATTCGTCGTCGCCCCCGCCTTCGCCTTCACCTCTCCTTGCCTTCGTCCTCGCCCTCGCCACGCTCTCGCCTCGCTCGCCGCTTCCCCATCCACACCCAGGCTCCACCCTCGTCTAACTCCTCCCTTTTTGGTGGCAGCCTCTTCCTCATCGGAGTTCTCGCAGTTTGTCTTGGCGGTATGGCGGCTCCCTGCCCGGAACCGGAGGCCTAGCCGGACCCCCCTCTCCAGAAGCCTACCGCGTGATCTTGACAGAGCAACAGTCGTCCCGGGTACAACAGGTTGCCAATGACTTTGCCCACACTTCAGTCTATGGCAGAGTCATTGGACACTCCCCCTCCAGACCAGCCATCAGGGATTGGCTTCAATCCACGCTTATGTTAGAGGATAGCCACATCGAGGAGGTGGCCCTTATGGGAAGGGGCATCTTCTGGCTTAAACTATCCACTGCGAAAGCTGCGAGCAACCTGATTGCTGGTTCCCCCACATCGGTGGATGGAAAGATCATCATGATAGTCCCTTGGTACCGAGGATTTAGCGCAGCGGACTTTGATGCTCGCTTCCGCATACCTCGCCACCCAGTGACACTAGTATTTCCAGGCCTTGCTGCTGAGCTGCGGCCGATAGTCAGGGACCTGGGTTCCCACTTTGGCTGGGTGATGCATGACACTTTTGTCGACGCGGTCGCTGCGGCAGGAGCTCCCAGAGTGTGGCCGTGGCAAATCCTGCGTCCCTCCCTGCAGTGATTGAGATTGTGACAGATGCTGGCAGCATTACTCAGAGCATGGTAGTCACAGGACAGCCTGGCCAGTGCCTGAGGTGTCATGGCTTTGGGCACCTGGCTGCTGCTTGTCCGCGCTTCTCCAGCTCTTCTCGGCCCCCCCCGCCCCCCCCGCAGCCTCCTCCCCCTCCCTCCAAGCAGCCACGTCAGGAAGAGCAGAGGCAGCCGGAGTCCGGTCCAGAGGTGGTTGGCGGCTGGACCGAGGTCAGAAGGAAAAGAGGAAAGAATAAGAAGCCTTCTGACAAAGGCAAGGAGGCAGAGGTTACCCAGCCGCTAGCAGCGCCTCAGAGACCTGACAGGCAGCCGCCTCAGGGTCCAGGGAGAGCTTCTTCTTCGGCTGTAACCCGCCCTCCGCAGCCTCAGGTCCCCCTCCCTCCCGATCCCCAGCTCCCCCCCACCCAGCCCCAGCCCCTACCCCAGCCGCAGTCCCCTTCTTCCGACCCGCAGCATCAACCCCCGCCTCTTCCTCTTCAGACCTCGCCTCTTCCTCTTCAGCCCCAGTCCCTGCTCCAGTCCCATCCCTCCTGCCCCGCCTCTCTCAGCTCTTCCGCAGTGCCAGCTTCACCGGTGGTTTCTCAGCCGCGTGAAGCCCCCACTCGCCCACCTCCGCCCCCCCCGCTAGTTCCTTCCGTGGAGTCTGTGTCGCCTACCCCACAACCTCCTTTCCCTTACCCCAGGCAGGACACCCCGAGACTGCACCACCCCTGGAGCAGCCTTCCTTGCCAAATAGCCCGGCCCCCTCAGTTGCAGATTCTGGCGGGCCTCAGCTCCAGGAGAGAGAGCTTCCTCGCGACTTCTACAAGGCCGGTCCCTAGGATTACTTGGATGTGGCCGACCTCGGGACCTTCCCAGCTTGCCTCGACATCAGTATCTTCCTGCTCCGTAAAGGGGCGGATGGGAAGATCGCAGCCTTGGCCCCGAGGGATGGCCCCAGCTTTGCTTTCACTTTTCTCAGCGACGGCACCGAGATTTGGACAGACGACTCGGTCTAGGAGGCTCTCAGAGAGGCACGCTCAGATCTGCCCCTCGATAGGCCCGACGGGTGCAGGCCGTGCACTTTGGGTTGGCCTAGAGTTGGAGGGCTCCAAAATAGGAATCCTCAACATCTATGCACCCACAGACCTCCGACGCAGAGCCACCTTCTGGAGGACACTCACAGAGATTCTCCCAGACGTGGATTCGTGGATTGTTGGAGGTGACTTCAACAATCTGGAGACTTTGGAGGACCAACGAGGCAGAGGACCAGAGTTTACAGGTATAGCTCAGGCAGAGCAGTCCGCTTGGGACTCCTTTCTCTTCGCAACAAGAGGTAGGGACAGCTGGAGAGACCCGTCCTTCCGCAGATGGCACGGGAGCTTGGACTTCTCATGGGGCTTCCGCAGGGAAGGGGGCACACTTCTGGAGAGATTGAACAGATTTTACATCAGTGATTGGGCCATCAGCAGAGGTGGTCAGGCGGGTGTAGTGCCAGGGACGACGCTCTCCGATCACGCGCCAGTGCTCTTATCACTAGACTCGGCAGCTCAGTCCCTTCCTCCCCGTTCGTGCAGGATTCCTGATTCCATCTTCTCTAGGGAGGAGGTGCGCAGCAGTATCGGTAGCCTTTGGGACAGAGATTGGGGTGGGTGCGTGGATCTGGTAGAGTCGGTGGCGCAGGCTCTACAGGAGTCCAGCCAGATTTGCCAGCTCGCAACCCTTCAGGTTCGCCAGGAGTGGTGGGGCAGAGAGCGAGCTCTTCGTAGGGACCTCGCCTCCATTCAGCGGCTCCAGCAGGCAGCTCCGGGTTCGGAGGAGCTTCGGATCCAGGCCCTTCGAGCCAGAGCCCTTCTTCAGGAGACTCTCTAGGTCGCTCAGAGTTTTCTTATCATGCCTCTCTCTCCTACTGGGCTCGGAAGGGTGACCGGATGAGCAAAGAGTTCTTCAGGACGCATGGCCAAAGGGTAGCAGGTGACAAGCTCTGGAGTCTTAGGACAGCGGAGGGGCACATCATTACGGACCAGGAAGAGGTCTTGGGGTTGACTACCGACTTCTACACGACTCTTTTCCAGTAGGAGCGGCTTGCCCCACGCACTAGACGTTCCCGCGAGGAGGTGTGGAGGCACATTCTGACCCTTGTTCAGCCCAGCATGCAGGCGACGCTGATGGCACCATTCACCACTGTCAAGATGCAAGAGGCCTTGATGGCCATCGATGGGCAGAAATGCCCTGGTGAGGATGGGCTTTCTAGAGCTTTCTTCACCTCTTTTTGGGATCAGATCCATCAGCCCCTCCTAGCAGCCCTCCAGAGGATTTTCAGCAGCGGTCATATGCCAGAGAGCCTCTCTTCGGGATTGATCTGCCTCATCCCGAAGGGGCGAGATCGACAGGAGATCCGTCAGTGGCGCCCGATCACTCTCCTCACCACGGCCTATAAAATCCTTGCCAAGATGATCAGCGCCAGAGTTCGGCCACTACTTCCTGACCTCATTCATGACACTCAGACAGGCTTTGTTCAGGATCGCAGTATCCTGGATAATGTCTTCACCTTCTCAGAGGCGACGGAGTGGGCTCAGCACAGCAGGTCGCACTTAGCCATCCTACTTCTCGACTTTGAGAAGGCCTACGATCGAGTGGACTGGTCCTTCCTGGAGGGTACTTTGGAGAGACTTGGATTTCCAGTGGGATGGATTCAGGGTATCTCAGCGTTATACAGGACAGCTTCCAGCAGGGTCATCATCAGCGCCACGATGGGAGAGTGTTTTCGATTGGAGAGATCAGTGCATCAGGGTTGCCCCCTCGCTCCTTACCTGTTTCTCTTCTTCGCCGAGGCGATGACATACTATCTTCGGGCGAGGTCGACAGGGATCCGGGGTGTTCGCCTTCCCATCACGGAGGACACGGAGCTCCTGGACTCGGAGTATGCAGATGACACAGCGCTGTATGTTCAGGATGATGAGATGATGCTGGACAGGGTGACACTGGCCTTAGAGGTCTTTTGTTCGGCAGCCGGTGCGAAAATCAACTGGAACAAATCAGTTGGTTTTCTCATAAACCCTGGGGCTTGCTCACAGTGGGGGAGGTTTTTGGGTTTCAGATGGATCCCGCGGGGGCAGACTACTAGATATCTCGGCTTTCAGGTCGGCCTAAACATCATGCCAGCTCAGCAGTTTCTCCCGGTGCTAGATTCCATACGACGGAAGCTGGCTTTCTGGAGCACTGCTAAGCTCTCTCTTGTAGGTCGTGCTCTTGTAGTCAACCAGGTTCTCCTTGCCACGGCCTGGTATGTGGCCTCTTGTTGGTGCTTCTCGCGATCCTGCGTGGCACAGCTCAGGAGGATGGTCCGGAATTTCCTGTGGTCTGGGGGGGATGGTCTCAGAGATACCAGAGCCAGGGTAGCCTGGCAGACAGTCATTCTTCCGCAGTCTAAGGGTGGCTTGGGGGTCATTGATCCGGAGCTTCAGAGTCAGGCCCTGCTGGGCAAGTTAGTTATCCGCGGTTTGACCCCGGGGGGGCAAACGTGGAAGATGTTACTTCAGCAGGGGATCAGTTCTTGCGTCCCGCGACGAGGCGGAGAGTGGCTACCGTCCCTCCGGTGGATCTTCACCTCTGCACCGCTTACTCGCCCCCGCTCCCCGCTCATTCGTAGCCTTCTCACGGTTTGGAGGTGACTCCGTCTCAGTCTCCTCCAGGCGCCTCCTAGCACTTAGGAGGAGATCGACCGCCAGCCGCTCATCTGGAACGATCAGGTCAGAGATGCCTTGGGCCTTCAGCTGGGGGAGAGGTCACACATCTCGTGGGACGGATGGATGTGGGGGCCTGCCCGATCCCTTCGAGTTTGGAGGGACACTTACAGACACTTGGAGACCGCTGCTCTAGCAGCCGCAGCCGGAGGTGTCCGTGGAGCTCAGATGAGACGCACAGAGATAGATGGCGCGATTCATGCCGGTTGTTTGGTTCCACCCGAGATTCAGATCCTCATGCCTGGTGATGCCCGTTGGCTTGGACAGTTCACCCCTCGTGGCATCCCACTGGTGGTTGCAGGCAGGCTACGATTGGGATCCAGGTGAGTGGAGATGGCCGGAGGTTGTGGCAGGCTAGGGGCCGACCCCTTTCTTCGCTTACAGCACGAAACTGGGCAGGAGAGTTCTCGGGAGGATGCAGAGCCGACCGCCCACCCAGCGGCCCAGTTGGTATTCTCAGGGTATTTCCAGGCTATTTTTGCAGGCCTTCTCGAAGGCCTTGTGGGAGAGCTGGCGGCCGCGGAAGATCTCCTACTTCCTTTGGCTACTCGCCCACAAGGGTCTTCCAGTGGGGAGCTGGTTGCAGCAGATTGGTCAAGATGGACTCTGTCAGATTTGTCATGAGAACGAGGAGTCACCAAAGCACTGCCTGTGGAGCTGCACTCGCGCCCAGGACGTGTGGAGGTGGGCCTTCGGGATCCTCACTCGCGCAGCTCCGGAGTTAGGTTTGATCACCTGGGGCGCGTTCTGCTGGTGCAGCACCGCACCTGGCTATCATCAGTTGTTCGAGGTAGGCCCGCAGGACCCTATGTTCCTTATCACACAGGGGACTTGGGGGCTGCTTGAGGGCTTCCCGCAGCACTTGGCAGAGGCGGACACAGGATCTCAAGTGAGACAGCCAGTCTGGGAGATTATTAGCAGCATCGTCGGATGGCACATTTGGACTTCGCGTTGCGCGCAGATCCTCGGTGGTACCCCTCTTCCGACTGCCCAGGTCATGGCCGACATCTGGAGCGAGATTATCCACACGCTCAAAGGCCAGTGGGACCAGATCCAGGGGGATTCCCGGGCTGGCCGGGAGAAGCGGAGACGCTTCCTCCGAGATTGGGGTACGCAGGGCCTCTTCTTCGAGCATACTTCTCAGGGCCTTCAGTGGTGCTACTCACCGCCTCTCTGGCTGTTTATCCACACCCGCCTGATCCCTCCGTGAGAGAGAGTTTTTTGTTTCCACTTAGGGCTGCGTCCGATTTGTGAACGCAGCCCCATCAGCTGCAAAACTGACTTTTATGTATCTTGTTTTTTCGAAGTTATATAATCAGCACTGTTTTTTCGGAAAAAAAAAAATCGGCAAACTATTAAGCTTCATGTCACTATAGATTTTGGCGTTGCCCGAGTTGTAAGAACACCGGTCATAAAACATGTCCCGGTGAATCCTCAATGGAACGAGTCCTTCCATATCTTCTGCGCTTACGAAGCTGATCATGTGACCATCAACGTGAAAGATGAACTTCCCATTGTCGGTTGGGTTGTAGTTGGCACAACGCACATTCCAGCGAATGAAGTCCTGTCTGGAGATGTAGTAGAGGGCTAGTATGATCAGGTAGGTATGATCTTTGCACCAAGAAACACAAGATCAAGTCAAGAGACAAAATCCTTGTTAGCCTAAAATTCCAGAAGGCGGAAAATGACCCAAGCTAGGGTAAAAGGCCTGAATTGCATTGTGAATGTTCTTGGTCAAGTGAATTACACGCATAGTAGCCCGAAACATACTAAAACCCGCATTTCGGGGCCCTTAAAAAACCCGCAATGTTCAAAAAACCCTAATTTGCCCCGATTTTGGAAATTATGGTGTTGTATTGCATTTTTTGCCGCCCGTACGTCTCAAATCACCGCCTATACATCGCCTGTATGCTAAAATCAATCTTCAGCCATACATTTTCCTTTAGCCCGTCTTTGTGCAGCACAGACATGAATCATGATTCATGACTTTCTCAATTCTGAAATACGACCATTGATGCTTGAATCTACAATTATGTGTTGTTAATTTTTTGATTTAGAAATTAGTAATATGTTTCAAGCATCCAATTTCAAGTTCTAAGTGACACATGAAATGTCTGCGCATTATGTTTGCGCATTATGTTTCATGAGTTTTTTTCAAGTATTGGACTTCTGGTAGTAATAATCTAAAATGTTTTAATATTTTTCGGAAAAAAATGGATATTTAAATATCTTATTATGCACGAAACATTTTTACAAACGTTTCAGGTTTGCCACCAAACATTGCCCCGAAATGTCGAAACTCGTTTCAAAACTTGGCGTTTTGAAACTCCTCGCCTACTATGCCCACATTTACACCTCCTTCAAGCAGGAAAAAGGCAACAGGATACAACTCTACCAAGATGCGCACATGTCAAACAATTCCATGCCTCGTATACCTCTCGACCACTCAAATACAAAGACAAGGCAAGTGTAATCTGTGCATCCATCCTCTGTCTAAGCTGTCGCACCGTTGGCTCTCTGTCACAACCATGACGGGTCCTCGTGGTATGGGAGTCCACATGGTTTGGCTGAAAGAAATTAGTGATCGAGCTCTAAGAAGAGTCTATCAAGGAGGTCTACTCTTGTGTCCATGATCGGAGTAGACACTCCCGGTGTCTGACTGCCTCGTGAATGAAGGTGGCTAGGCATCTCTAGTCTGGAAAGGAGAGAAAGTGGGACAATATCCTAGAACTATCTCTGAAGAGGCAATAGAAGCGTCCTCCAATCTCATAGTATACAGGGCATCTGAAAATGAGAGAAATAAAGCATGTCGCAAAAGCATGAAGCGAACATCCACATATATGTACCAAAAAAGCTAACGAATCAGTTTTTTCACACATAACATAAGTTCTAAGTGCTCCGAAAGATTGAAGCTACCGACGAATCTGTTTGTTCACATAATTCTCAGCGCTCCGAAAGATTGAAGCTGCCAAACTGGAGAGGTTTGGGTCACAATTCTGACTCGATACCTAAGGAAACATTCCTGAAAGAAAAGTGGAATTGTGAAACCATCTTTTAATGTTGTTTCTCCTTGAAATCCACCGCCAAAGTCCTTGAACAAACAAAGAAAGAGGATTTCGTGAAACCGGAACCACGAACGAGCACTAATGTTCTTGAGGAAAGAGACTTCGATCGAGAAGAGACTTCACAAATGAAATGCAGGAATAGAACGAAGAAAGAAGATAACATCCTTATCCCTAAAAAATTAGAAATTTCTTTTAAAAGGCTAGAAAGAAAATGGTCATCCCCGCTTTAGATAGGAATCATTGTCGATGCTATAGGCTGCCCCTAGCCGGGCAGTGCTAACAAACACCAAGCCTTCACTAAAGTCCACCCAAACTATAAACTAGAAAAGAACACTCAATTACAAACAATCACCAATAAATACAACCAATCAAAGAGACCAACCTTGTATTCAATCAAGCCAGCTTGTAGATCCATCATTTTCTCCCATCACTCCAGGTTCTACTTCTTGCTACGAGATGATTCATAGTAAGCCATCGGTCCCACATCATATTCTGCTATTACAGTTCTAGCAGCTTGATGCAGTCTTTCAGGCGGTCACTTATCTCCATAGAGTCAGAGATTTTGGCACTAGAGGCAAAGGGGGATCAAAGGAGCAACCACCAGGCGTTCACTAAAGTCCACCAAGAACTATAAACTACAGAAGATCACTCGATTACAAGCAATCGCCAATAAAAGCAACCAATCAAAGAGACCATTGCACTTCTCACAACCTTGTATTCAATCAAGCTAGCTTGTAGATCCATCATGTTCTCCCATCACTCCATGTTTTGCTTCTTGCTACAGGATGATTCAACTCATTTGTTTTTTCCTCCAAGAAACAAAGAATTTCCTACGTTCCAACTCGTCTTTTGGTAAAACTCAGCTTCTACAAAGATCATTGCTTGCGGATCTTAGAGGAGGGGTTTATGAACCCCTCAAATCCATCTCCCACTTGCATTGAGCATCTTGATCAAGCGATTCCGGGTATCTTCTCACAGGCTATGGGTTGAGATAGGACACGCAAAGGGCATTCCACATGAGAGACGGATCTGAGTTTTATTTGGTGTATAGAAGAATGGTACAAAGGAACACTTTGCATTCAAAAGCCCCATGTACTATGAGACCCGTGGACAGCATCACTACCTAGTAGTGATTTTGGCCCACTCACACAGTTCTCGGCATATCTTGACCAATGACGTGTGGCCACTTTCTTCCACGAGGCCCAGAGACAGAGAGATTACCTCATGCAAGCACACAAGAGAGTACAAGAGGGAGCATTAGAGCCCAGTCAGAGGACAATCACGAACTTTCTCTCCGGTGACCAGAGCCAAGGTCAGCAAGGGCCTAGACATAGTAGAGACTCACAGTCCACAACTCGACAAACTCGACCCCAGGGACAATCACACCATAGACATCTCCTCTCTATTCGACGTAGGGAGACACACCACTTGAGTGACGGTAGCAATTGTCAAACATCGGGCTACCTCTCGGAGACTATAGAGGAAGAGGGAGGGACCTGGACAAATTGATCATGCTAAGCATCAGCAATGATCCATCACTGATTTTCTTCCCCGACGATACCAGCCATCACCAAATCCAAAGCCAAGATCATCTTGGTCTATTGTCAGTTGTCTGATGGAGTTGGTCCAACACACGGCATCCATAGGTCCAATCATTCGAATGGATAGCTAACCAGTTGACCAACCGCCAAGGACTTCCTCGTTGTCCTTTACTTGGGTTTTTCTCTCTCTCATCGATAGCGCAATATAATTACTTTCTCGTCCCAGACACCAGTCTTGGTATGGCTCGTTTGGTGGCCCCACCCGTAGCTTACATTCTATCTGGGCTTTTTCAATCTCATAGACCCTTCAGTCTTTCATAGACATTAATAAACTTTCTTTCTTTCTTTCTTTCTTTCTTTCTTTCTTTCTTTCCTTTCAATGATTCTCACTCTCATTCCCTTCTCAAGTCTCCTCCATAAACTTCTCAGCTTTCCAGCTTATTTGGGGAGCAAGGACTCAAAGGTGCTTTAAGAGACCAAGCAAGTCACTCCAATCACCACACAGCACCCATTCCATCTACCCTGAGATGATGTCCTGCAACCTCGCATATTTGGGTTGATAGGTGTATCCTTTGATGGGAGAGGAGCAAGAACTCCACCTGCAGCCACCCTAGTTAATGTATGGCTGGACCTTGTTTACACCCTGCACACAATTTGGGAGTAGGGTAACAAAGGCATGAATCCATTGGTTTTATAGCCTACCACTCTTGCAACTGGTGCCTACTCTAGGGTTTGTCATCGAGTTGAGCCACAAGCGACCAATCTCTCCTTATCAATGCCCTCCTCCTAGATAGTTGATTCTTGTTCAAAGCAGAATATTAGGGGTTCTCTTTCCTAGGAAAGAAAAAGGAAGATCATCGGTAACGATTGCATATACAAATCTATTGAGGCCTCCATAACAAGTAGCCACAAAGATATGGTTCACAAAAAGAAGGCATTGACTTCTCTTGCTAATCTCTTTAGGTAGGAACTTTATCAAAAGGTTGTCACAGTTGCTTGTCTACATGGATACTCAATCATTGGTCAACGATCCCCTCATTGGTAAGAGCTATTGTTTAAATATATTGTAGCCGTGGATGGTTCAACATCAATAATGCTAGTGAGCCTCACATGTGGACTCATATGCCGTTACAGTATCACAAGCTTCTCATAAAGGCTGCCCATATGTGATCCATGTCTCCAATTCTTGTGTCTTAACATGTTGAATGTCATACCATACCCGTCTACTAGGTCATTCTTGTCTAACTTGTCCTACAAAATTGTCCTCAATGTCCTTTAGTCTTTAGAAGTCTTAAGAGCTTTACAATTCTACCAGCCTTAGAAGGCTTATTGCTCATTCCGAATGTTACCTGCCTTAACAAATATTACTGACCTTCGTTAATCTTTAGTGATCCTCACGGTCTTTGGTAATCTTATGATCCTCAATTCTACTTCAGAGTCTTCCACCAACAATACATCATATTATGTCATAAGCCTTAATGTAAACATGGAAGAAGAAATGTGACATGAGAACATAGGGTGGGGCAAGACATCTAGCATCTTTAGGAAGTCATGGGCATCAAGCAATACCTTTATAATCTTATTTAGTTATGGGGAAAAACTTGTCCAGACATTGTCCTTTCATTTAAGTCCCACCAAAATGTCTTCCCACTAGATGCATGTCGCTGGAGTCAACTTGTTGGGACATATACAAATAAGGCATTGAAAGTAGTAGCCTGTAATAAACAAACCTTGGGGCAATGGGAAGGTATTCACAATGTTAGCTTCCTTGATATCCATTCTTATCATTGGTCATGATGTTTTTGCATATGCTCCCAAGAACATGCATGCCTGTTGTCCACGAAGCTCTCCAACATGAGGCTTAGCACTTTTCTTCAGGGGGAAGCTGGCTTACACTATGACAAAGGAGGGCAAAGTTTGTTATATGCAACTCACACAATCTCATGCCAATGAAACAATTGCGACAATAAAGTTTCATTATTTAGCATGATGACTCTACGAAAAATACTTAGCGATTGTGTACACTTACTTCCTCCTTGGATTAAACCTAGCCGATTGGCATTTGACTTCACATCTTTCTAACCATTCTTCAACCTACATAAAACATCATTACCCAAGCATGGGATGGACTCAAACACTACAAGGATCTTGAAGCTTAACTTTGTAAAATGTAAAGTTGTATTACCCTCATCGTCCAATTTATCCCTCTTACCAATGTCATCACAATTAAGGAAGGCATTAGTGGGACTATGTGGCACGGACCACAAATCTTGACGCTCAAAATAAGCATTCCGATTAAAGAATATCAACATGAAAACAGTGTTGGCCAATCTCGTTAGCACAAATGTAGGAATAAACATCAGTGGCCCGCTTGAGAGCAAGAAAAAAAAATATAACTGCCTCCAAGTATATTGCAAAGATAAAGCAAACAGTTTCATTCCATGGAAAGAATTCTGCATTTCAAAAGCTCGGTAACCACACATCAATGCAAACATTAAACATCACTATGAAAAAGCTTGTGCCAAAAATTCAAAGGACATGGAGCATGCCTACAAATTGCAGCTTTGTAGGAAACAGTATTACTTACATCGTCCATCTTAATCTTTATTCAGCAAATTTGGGAGATGAATGCAATCAACATGGCCAAACATTAGGTGAGTATAAGACACAGTAGAGACTTGACTGTGATGCTAGCTTTAATGACAAAGTTTCCAATACTGCATTTGATCTAGAGCTGTCATGTCTACTCAAACACTATGCAGCAGAAAGTCTTTCAGGCTGTACAGCAATAACTACAAAAATTGAAAGCAGCCACCTAGAAGCTTGTTGAACAAGTAATCAAATATCTGACAAGCATTCAATGTAATGTACTGTCTAGTCCCTCTCGCATGCAGGTTTTCCTTGCAATGAAAACTAAATTTACGTTATAAGTGTTACTTTCCTGCACTCTCTATTACGCTTAATGCTATTGTGAAGCATGTAAGATGGAAAGCTTTTCTTGGTCTGTATCATCTTACCTTGATGAGTGCAACAGCTTGAAACAAGTAGATCAGCTTCTCTTTCTTGATGGGTGTCTGCACACAGGACGGATTTCAATATATATGTAGAAAGACAGTATTCCTAATTGTATGTAAAAAGTGAAGTCAGGAAGCTCGAAAGACCTCTTGTAGAGAATACACACCCAACTTTATCAGGCTAAAGCTCTAAACTCAGCTATTCTGAAAATTTAGGTGATCATATATGACATAACACCCATAAAATATATAAAGCACTAAACAGGTAATTATCCTCCCCCCCGCCAAAAAAAAAGCTAGTAAAAGAACGATGCTGATCATTTCCCATTTAAAAATCAATAAATCATGACGTAATAACAAAACTAAATATCTGCAGTGCTGCACAAGAAAAACGAGCGAAAATGAAAACAAAGTGCAAGTATTCATGGCTTAAAACATCCAAAGGTCTCTAGCGGAAAGGGGTAAGATGGTACAAAAGCTTTCAATGGGAACAATAGTTTTATTATCTGTGGAAGCTTACCAGTCTAAACAGGTCAGGTTAGTAGTCATATTCACATGGCTGAATCTATCTTTCCTTGTTGTCATAAGAGATAAGGCTCCTCAGTCCACTCCCCAGCAATCATATTTAGAGTGGTTTGCACATTGAGATTTTTAGAAAACAGAGACGGAGGTTGCTTGCTGTAGCCAACACTCCCACAGCGGAAGATTGTGTATAGAAATGTAGCCCAAGAAACTCACTCCTTCCTTTGTGCGGACAGATGCAGATTGAGAAAGATACAGACACAGATAATGCACCATGCACATTGGAGTAGAAACAGTAAACATGTATTGATCCAAAGATGGAAAAAACCTCATACAAAAGGTGTGCTTAGAGTGCCACAATCTAGCAGATAGGGAGTGGCCAAGATGTTGACCCTTGGCACCTCAGAACTGTCGCCCACCTCCTCTTGGGCCTTGGTACCTAATTCAAGAGACAGAATAGGAGAAGGAAGGTCATGTACTCTATGAGTGTAAGAATAGAATCCATGTTGCTGCTGAGAAGAATGAGAAGACCGAGGAATGAATAATAGCTGGAGCCTGGAAATGGTTAACCATAGTTGAAAACAAAGCCATCATCCAAGAAAGGAGGTGATAATCTAAGATAGTTCAAGAAGAACCGATAAGCCCATACAAGAAGAACTTATAAAATAGCCTAGAAAATGTATAGAGCAATGAAGATCCAAGAATCCTAAGGAAAGCAAGGAACACGGTCGAAACAAATATTGAAGGAGGTTCACAATGAACCAATGGATCACATCAAAGACTAAGAATGATGAAAAGAATTAATGGTTATGCCCATTATTCTAACAAGAACACAAAGAATTCCAAGGCTTTGTAAATCAAAAATCATAACCTAAGACACATCCTAGCTTGTATTGGTGTCGATTGAAGAATGAGAGAGACAGTGTGATTTCCACTCATTTTTGCAAAATCAACACCCAGGTATCAATTTTCCAAAACATGATCACAACACTTCTGCAAATGAGTCATATGAATTTTGTAGCTTACACCTATATGGATTACACTGATGTGTCCATTTGGTTGTATGTATTATTTTTTTCCTAGCAAAATGCAAAAGACATAAGTTCAAGTGTTACTTGGGGTAAAATAATGTTCCTGAGGCCATTTAGACTCATGTCCTTGAGTAAAAAATAAAAAATCATCTCCTCTCCTTTTTTCACAAGAAAATGAACTTTTAAGTAATCCAAAATGAATTAAAATAGAGAGAAAATCTTCTCAGAACCCACAAATATTTGTGATGATAAACTATGAAATTGAGATAAAATCTTCTCAAAACCCTCAAATATTTGTGATGGTAAACTACTAAACCTGATGATACAACATTGTGTTGTGTGGATAGGGCATCGTGGCACTACATGTGATTGCAGTGTTGCGAGTCCAACAATCAAGGAAGCAACCAGTTGCAGATGTTACAAGTAGTTCTCATTCGGTTTCAAGCATAGGCCATGGATGTTGTTGGTGACAGCATCGAACAAGGGCTTCCCCTTAGACACAAGTGGTGAAAAAATAAGGCAAGCATGAGAAAAATATTTTTGAAAGCCCACAAGGCACAGATTCTTTTTTGGGTACTTTCACAGTGCACATTCACCACCATTGCTCCACATTGAGTTCTTGCTCATTTTGCCATTGCCCTGGAGTATGCCCACCACCACTGCTCCACATCAACTTCACAATTTTTTAGCATGAGGGCACCTTCCCGAACTATTCATCTAAGGAATAAGTACTCTTCTTCCCTTTGGAATTTGATTCACCTTCTTAATGCAAAATTTGACTCACAAAGTGTGCACCTTGCCACTCTAATTTAATCAAAAGCCACATTCATCAAGTCTTTGCTGGAGACACCTTATCTCAAAGTTGCAAAAAGACATGTGCCAAGGATTTATCAAAGTTGAAGTTGTTATTCTCCTGATGTAATCCAGCACAATATTTTTTTTGCCAAAAAACAGTGCTGATTATATTACTTCGAAAAAACAAGATACATGGGGTCAGTTTTGCAGCTGACAGGGCTGCGTTCACAAATCGGACGCAGCCCTAAGAGGAAACAAAAAGCTCTCTCTCACGGAGGGATCAGGCGGGTGTGAATAAACAGCCAAAGAGGCGGCGAGTAGCGCCATTGAAGGCCCTGAGAAGTATGCTCGAAGAAGAGGCCCTGCGTATCCCAATCTCGGAGGAAACGTCTCCGCTTCTCCTGGCCAGCCCGGGAATCCCCTTGGATCCGGTCCCACTAGCCTCTGAGCGTGTGGATAATCTCGCTCCAGATGTCGGCCATGACCTGGGCAGTCAAAAGAGAGGTACCTCTGAGGATCTGCGCGCAGCGCGAGGTCCAAATGTGCCATCCGACGATGCTGCTAATGATCTCCCAGACTGGCTGCCTCACCTGAGATCCTGTGTCCGCCTCTGCCAAGTGCTGCACGATGCCCTCAAGCGGCCCCCAAGTCCCCTGCGTGATAAGTAACATAGGGTCCTGCGGGCCTGCCTCGAACAACTGGTGATAGCCAGGTGTGGTGCTGCACCAGCAGAACGCGCCCCAAGTGATCAGACCTAACTCCGGTGCTGCGCGAGTAAGGATCCCGAAGGCCCACCTCCACACGTCCTGGGCGCGAGTGCAGCTCCACAGGCAGTGCTTTGGTGACTCCTCGTCCTCATGACAAATCTGACAGAGTCCATCCTGACCAATCTGCCGCAACCAGCTCCCCACTGGGCGAGTAGCCAAAGGAAGTAGGAAATCTTCCGCGGCCGCCAGCTCTCCCACAAGGCCTTCCAGAGGGCCTGCAAGAATAGCCTGGAAATACCCTGAGAATACCAACTGGGCCGCTGGGTGGGCGGTCTGCTCTGCATCCTCCCGAGAACGCTCCTGCCCAGTTTTGTGCTGTAAGCGAAGAAAGGGGTCGACCCTTGGTCTGCCACAACCTCTGGCCATCTCCACTCTCCTGGGTCCCAATCAAGCTCTGACAGGGCCCGCCCCTCCCAAAGCCAGAGGCGCCATGACTGCAGCTGATCCTGCTCTATACTAGGATCGATCCGCCAAACCTTCCCCACAACGCCTATGACACGGACCCTCTGCCACGAGAGAAGGGGGTCGATGAGCGCACCCTCTCTCCTGAGTCGGCCGTCCCCCAAAACGGCGAAGAAGGAGACAGAGGTGTCGTCCAGCCAGCCTGCAACAACCAGTGGGATGCCACGAGGGATGAACTGTCCAAGCCAACGGGCATCACCAGGCATGAGGATCTGAATCTCGGGTGGAACCAACCAACCGGCAGGAATCGCCCCATCTATCTCTATACGCCTCGCCTGAGCTCCACGGACACCTCCGGCTGCGGCTGCTAGAACAACGGTCTCCAAGTGTCTGTAAGTGTCCCTCCAAACTCGAAGGGACCGGGCAGGCCCCCGCATCCAGCCGTCCCACGAGATATGCGACCTCTCCCCCAGCTGAAGGCCCAAGGCATCTCTGACCAGATCGTTCCAGATGAGCGGCTGGTGGTCGATCTCCTCCTGACTGCTAGGAGGCGACTGTAGGAGACTGAGACGGAGTCACCTCCAAACCGTGAGAAGGCTACGAATGAGCGGGGAGCGGGGGCGAGTAAGCGGTGCAGAGGTGAAGATCCACCGGAGGGACGGTAGCCACTCTCCGCCTTGGCGCGGGACGCAAGAACTGATCCCCTGCTGAAGTAACATCTTCCACGTTTGCCCCCCCGGGGTCAAACCGCGGATAACTAACTTGCCCAGCAGGGCCTAACTCTGAAGCTCCAGATCAATGACCCCCAAGCCACCCTTAGACTGCGGAAGAATGACTGTCTGCCAGGCTACCCTGGCTCTGGTATCTCTGAGACCATACCCCGCAGACCACAGGAAATTCCGGACCATCCTCCTGAGCTGTGCCACGCAGGATCGCGAGAAGCACCAACAAGAGGCCACATACCAGGCCGTGGCCAGGAGAACCTGGTTGACTACAAGAGCACGACCTGCAAGAGAGAGCTTAGCAGTGCTCCAAAAAGCCAGCTTCCGTCGTATGGAATCCAGCACCAGGAGAAACTGCTGAGCTGGCGTGATGTCCAGGCCGACCTGAAAGCCAAGATATCTAGTAGTCTGCCCCCGCGGGATCCATCGGAAACCCAAAAACCTCCCCCACTGTGAGCAAGCCCCAGGGTTTATGAGAAAACCAACTGATTTGTTCCAGTTTATTTTCGCACCGGCTGCCAAACAAAAGACCTCTAAGGCCAACCTCACCCTCTCCAGCATCATCTCATCATCCTGAACATACATCGCTGTGTCATCTGCATACTCCGAGTCCAGGAGCTCCGTGTCCTCCCTGATGGGAAGGCGAACACCCCGGATCCCTGTCGATCTCGCTCGAAGATAGTATGTCATCGCCTCGGTGAAGAAGAGAAATAGGTAAGGAGCGAGTGAGCAACCCTGACGCACTGATCTCTCCAATCAAAATCGCTCTCCCATCCTGCCGCCGATGATGACCCTGCTGGAAGCTGTCCTGTATAACGCTAAGATACCCTGAATCCATCCCACTGGGAATCCAAGTCTCTCCAAAGTACCCTCCAGGAAGGACCAGTCCACTCGATCGTAGGCCTTCTCAAAGTCGAGAAGTAGGATGGCTAAGTGCGACCCGCTGTGCTGAGCCCACTCCGTCGCCTCTGAGAAGGTGAAGACATTATCCAGGATACTGCGATCCTGAACAAAGCCTGTCTGAGTGTCATGAATGAGGTCAGGAAGTAGTGGCCGAACTCTGGTGCTGATCATCTTGGCAAGGATTTTATAGGCAGTGGTGAGGAGAGTGATCGGGCGCCACTGACGGATCTCCTGTCGATCTCCCCCCTTCGGGATGAGGCAGATCAATCCCGAGGATACGCTCTCTGGCATATGTCCGCTGCTGAAAATCCTCTGGAGGGCTGCTAGGAGGGGCTGATGGATCTGATCCCAGAAAGAGGTGAAGAAAGCTCTAGAAAGCCCATCCTCACCAGGGCATTTCTGCCCATCGATGGCCATCAAGGCCTCCTGCATCTCGACAGTGGTGAACGGTGCCATCAGCGTCGTCTGCATGCTGGGCTGAACAAGGGCCGGGATGTGCCTCCACACCTCCTCGCGGGAGCGTCTAGTGCGGGGGGCAAGCTGCTCCTGCTGGAAAAGAGTCCTGTAGAAGTCGGTAGCCAACCCCAAGACCTCCTCCTGGTCGGTAATGATGTGACCCTCTGCTGTCCTAAGACTCCGGAGCTGGTCACCTGCTGCCCTCTGGCCATGCGTCCTGAAGAACTCTTTACTCACCCGGTCGCCCTTCCGAGCCCAGTAAGAGAGGAAGGCATGATAAGAAAACTCTGAGCGACGCTGGAGAGTCTCCTCAAGAAGGGCTCTGGCACGAAGGGCCTGGATCCGAAGCTCCTCCGAACCCGGAGCTGCCTGTTGGAGCCGCTGAATGGAGGCGAGGTCCCTACGAAGAGCTCTCTCTCTGCCCCACCACTCCTGGCGAACCTAAAGGGCTGCGAGCTGGCAAATCTGGCTGGACTCCTGCAGAGCCTGCGCCACCGACTCTACCAGATCCACGCACTCGCCCCAATCTTTGTCCCAAAGGCTACCGATACTACTGCGCACCTCCTCCCTAGAGAAGATGGAATCAGGAATCCTGCACGAATGGGGAGGAAGGGACTGAGCTGCCGAGTCTAGTGACAAGTGCACTGGCGCGTGGTCGGAGAGCGTCGTCCCTGGCACTACACCCACCTGACCACCTCTGCTGATGGCCCAACCACTGACATAAAATCTGTCCAATCTCTCCAGGAGTCTGCCCCCTTCTCTGCGGAAACCCCACGAGAAGTCCAAGCTCCTGTGCCATCGGCGGAAGGACAGGTCTCTCCAGCTATCCCTACCTCCTGTCGCGAAGAGAAAGGAGTCCCAAGCAGACTGCTCTGCCTGAGCTATTCCTGTAAACTCTGGTCCTCTCCCCTGCTGGTCCTCCAAAGTCTCCAGATTGTTGAAGTCACCTCCAACAATCCACGAATCCATGTCTGGGAGAATCTCTGTGAGTGTCCTCCAGAAGGTGGCTCTGCGTCGGAGGTCTGTGGGTGCATAGATGTTGAGGATTCCTATTTTGGAACCCTCCAACTCTAGGCCAACCCAAAGTGCACGGCCTGGGATCAATGTACCATGGCCAAAAACTCCCTGGGCAATCGACTCGCAAACGGAAGTGCAGACACCGCCACTCCTCCCTTGTGCACCGATCGAGGGCTCCCAATAAGTGTAAGAGCGTCCAGGGAGGATCTTCCCACAGCTACGGGTATGAGCCACTAAAAGCTTATGCTCCTAGAGCAGGAGTATATCCAAGCGACCAATCACTGCTGGTTGAAGTTCCTGTCTCAAGATGAGCTTCCTAGGACCACGGGTGCCAGAAGAATGAAACCCGTTCACGTTCCAAGAGACAAGGTGTAAGCTCATGATGAGGACTGGTAGGCTGCGAACAACTGTCTGCTCGCGGCCGAGGTCGATGAAGAGGCTGGTAGTTCGGAATGAAGGCGCTGACGCTTCTGTGAGGGTTTGGAAGGGGAGGCGGGGTCATCCTGCCCGTTCTTCAAAACTTTTAGCAAAGGCGTGAGGCCTTTCGTGCCATGGACAAACGCTTTCTCGAGCCAACTCGAGATCTCTGAGGTAGTCATCCCGTAGAAGGCGCGAAGTTTCTGTGGTGTCCAGGCTCTGACATCCTGGGGAAGGGGCCACAACAGAGGGGGCTTGAGGATCACAATCAATCTGAAATGCTGGGCGGCGCATCGCCACCGCAGGCGCACATCCCAGGCGCACATCACCCTCTAACCACTGGGTCTCGAGAAGCTGTCCACCCGTCGGGCCTATCCAGGAGCAAATCTGAGCGTGCGTCTGCTCTCTAAGAGCCTCCCAAACCGAGTCGTCTATCCAAATCTCGGTACCGTCGCTGAGAAAAGTGAAAGCAAAGCTGGGGCCATCCCTCGGGGCCAAGGCTGCGATCTTCCCATCCGCCCCTTTACGGAGCAGGAAGATACTGATGTCGAGGCAAGCTGGGAAGGTCCCGAGGTCGGCCACATCCAAGTAATCCCAGGGACCGGACCTGAAGAAGTCTCGAGGGAGCTCTCTCTCCTGGAGCTGAGGCCCGCCAGAATCTGCAACTGAGGCTGCTCCAGGGGTGGTGCAGTCTCGGGGTGCCCTGCCTAGGGTGAGGAAGGGGAAGGAGGCTGTGGGGTAGGAGACACAGACTCCACGGAAGCGACTAGCGGGGGGGCCGGAGGTGGGGGAGTGGGGGCTGCACGCGGCTGAGAAACCACCGGTGAAGCTAACACTGCGGAAGAGCTGAGAGGGGCGGGGGAGGAGGGATGGGACTGGGGCTGGGACTGAGGCTGAAGAGGAAGAGGCAGGGGCTGAAGAGGAAGAGGCGGGGGTTGATGCTGAGGGTCGGAAGAAGGGGACTGTGGCTGGGGTAGGGGCTGGGGCTGGGTGGGGGAGAGCTGGGGATCAGGAGAGAGGGGGACCTGAGGCTGTGGAGGGCGGGTTACAGACGAAGAAGAAGCTCTCCCTAGACCCTGGGGCGGCTGCCTGCCAGGTCGCTGAGGCACTGCTGCAGGCTGGGTAACCTCTGCCTCCTTGCCTTTATTAGACGTCTTCTTATTCTTTCCTCTTTTTCTTCTGACCTCGGTCCAGCTGCCAGCCACCTCTGGACCGGAGTCCGGCTGCCTCTGCTCTGCCTGACGTGGCTGCCTGGAGGGAGGGGGAGGGGGCTGCGGGGGGGGGGGGGGGGCGGGGGGGGCCGAGAGGGACTGGAGAAGCGCGGACAAGCAGCAACCAGGTGCCCAAAGCCATGACACCTCAGACACTGGCCTGGCTGTCGTGTGACTACCATGCTCTGAGTAATGCTGCCAGCATCTGTCACAATCTCAATCACTGCAAGGAGGGACGCAGGATCTGCCACAGCCACACGGACTCTGGGAGCTCCTGCCACAGCAACCGCGTCGACAAAAGTGTCATGCATCACCCAGCCAAAGTGGGAACCCAAGTCCCTGACTATCGGCCGCAACTCAGCAGCAAGGCCTGGAAATACTAGCGTCACTGGGTGGCGAGGTATGCGGAAACGAGCATCAAAATCCGCTGCGCTGAATCCTCGATACCAAGGGACTATCATGATGATCTTTCCATCCACAGACGTGGGGGAACCAGCAATCAGGTTGCTTGCAGCTTTCGCAGTGGAGAGTTTAAGCCAGAAGATGCCCCTTCCCATAGGGGCCACCTCCTCGATGTGGCTATCCTCTAGCATAAGAGTGGATTGAAGCCAATCCTTGATGGCTGGTCTAGAGGGAGAGTGTCCAATGACTCTGCCATAGACTGAAGTGCGAGCAAAGTCATTGGCAACCTGTTGTACCCGGGACGACTGTTGCTCTGTCAAGATCACGCGGTAGGCTTCTGGAGAGGGGGGGGCCGGATGGGCCTCCGGTTCCGGGCAGGGAGCTGCCATACCGCCAAGACAGACTGCGAGACCTCCGATGAGGAAGAGGCTGCCACCAAAAAGGGAGGGGGCTAGACGAGGGATGGAGCCTGGGTGTGGAAGAGGAAACGGCGAGGCGAGGCGACGGCGAAACGGTGGCGAGGCGGGGCTGCGGGGGGTAGTGGCGAGGTGAGGCGGGGCGGAGGAGGAGGTGAGGCGAGGCGAGGCGAGGCGGGACGAGGCGCGCAGGCTGTGGCGAGGCTGTGGCGAGCGAGGTGAGATGGAAGAGGAGAAGGCGGTGTGAAGCGAGGTGAGGCGGAAGAAGAGGGGGCGATGGCGAGGCGAGGCGGCGGGTATAGGGCGGAGGCGAAGGCGAGGGCGAGGGCGAAGGCGAAGGCGAGGGCGCAGTGCGAAGGCGAGAGCGGAGGCGAGGGCATGGCGAGGTGAAGGGCGAGGCAACGGCGAGGCTGGGCGGAAGCGAAGGCGGTGGCGAGGCGATGTGATGGGCGAGGGGCGCGAGGCGAGGCGGAAAGGAAGGTAGGGAGGTAGAGGCTATGGCGAGGGGAGAAGGGCTCGCAGGAGCAGCGCAATGGAGTACCGTAATCCAGCACAATATGGTTATATGACATTTTCAATCACACCGGGTTTATTACACAAACAGAGATTCTTCGATATCTAAGAAGTTCAGGCCTAATTGTATCAAAAACATAAACCCCTGATGATCAAATAGATACTATTTTAAATAATAAGACATGTATCATTAAAGGCAAGGCTTTATGAGCATTGCAATATAATTGCCATACTAGAGGACCTATACAAGCAGATACGTTATACTTTAGCATAGAACCTGATTCAAGAGTTAAGATTGGTAACACCAACAAATGTCATTGAACAATGGTTCCTTCTAAAAGCACAAATAAGTGCACAGGGTATCATACATTAACATGACATCAGAACTGCTTCAAGATTCAAGATGAGAAACCTGACAGAATGCCACGAGTAAATACTTACTTCTAAGGCCACATGCATATCTAGAACTGCTCTTAAAATATGGCGCACCCTGTTGGCTAAGTGAATGCCCTGTTCACCATCCCAGAAAGCCCATCAAAACTTCACATAAAGGACCTCGGGATGTAGCAATGTGACAAAAGAGGAGTTTCTACCTGTGTTAGTTGCCTTGCTCGAGTTCGTAACATTGCATGAACAGATAATTGCTGCACCTGCAGGATTAGAAAGACAGAAGCAGATTCCTCATCACAGAATTGTTGCTTTAAGAACTAGATAATACAAAAGCTAGCTCTCTCATAAACATCTTTTAAACATATATCATGGGTTGGTAAACAACTCCATTCCTTCCCTACTCTGAAATAAAGACTTCAGAGTTTCCTCCATTCAATGCCATGAAGAACTTGGGTCTGGCTATTTGTGCTCATACAAAAAAGGCTGGTATCTTTGAAGATGTTTATACTTCTATCCCTCTGATCCTTATTTTGGTTCTCCAAAGTCTGCACTGTCAATGATCCACGCTCTACTCTGCTGAGTTTGGACCACCCTGTCAACTGGTCCCTCAATCTCGTTAAACCGCACTCCTATGTCCTCAGATTAGACCACACTAACCACCAAGGCTACCTGACCTCCTGCCCTGGGTGTATCTGGGTATACTCCTTCTGAAGACTTCCTATTTGTTACAAATAATCCCTCTTGATGTGCCCTTGCTGTGTCCATTTCTATTATGGTCTCTTCATCCACATGTCCACCGTTATGGTCCTTCCTTGTTCTACTATGGGCTATAGGGTCCTTTGCCCTCTTGCTCTCCTTGGCATCGAATCTGTGCTCTCTTTTTAAGGTTCTCAAGTCAAGGAAGACACTTAATAGCTTTTTGACAAGCCAAGGTTTAGACCACATGCATACCACTACATCCCAACCCTAAAAAACGTGTATGAGCTCGTCCAGCTCATGGCCGTCCTCATGTTAGAGCTAAAGAGCCACCTGTGTGATGCAAGTGTATGTGCTAAAACCCAAACTAGAAGTGTTTTTTGCCAGCACATGCAATTGTCATATTGGTTGATGACCATATTAAAAGGCGCATGGTCACCAGAATGCATTCTCATTGTCATTCTTTGTGACAATAAAGGAATGACTGTCAAACTCACTTTGGGGGTGGGATTTAGCATCCTGCATCAAAAAGTGGTCTTCTCTGATATGGACTAGTTAAAGAAGTAGCTGGGACTACCTCAGGCTGCACCTCCACCTTCCTGCTCTTCCTTCATTGGGTTGGCTGAACATTTAACTCCACTGTGTCCCAACTCCTCAGTGGCTCTTGTAGCTAGTTGTGGCTCTTCATGGTACTACAAGTATGCTCTATTTTCTTTGGCAATCCTCATGGAAGTGTGATTCCCTTCAAAGGCAAACCAATGGGCTATGTGTCTTCACTTAGTCATAATAGCAATCCTCTTGCCCTCCTCGCTTGTTCTCTAGCTCTTCTCTGGTCAACCAATCCAACTCAAGTCCACCTGGCTTCATCCAGGAGTATCATTCAATTCAGTCACTTTCTCCCTTCTTTTGCATATTCATTTTCTCCCCAATGCCATCCAAGTTTCCAAAAACAGTCATTCTGTCATGTTCTCCTCCCGATCTCCATTCAAGAAAAGCAAATAAGTGAGTCTGTCTGCCCTTAGATTAAGAAGCCCTCTATGATGGACTCAAAGTCGACACATTACTACGCTCAAGTCTATGGATTAAAGTCACAAACCTCAACAGGAGTGGTCGAATCAAAAGCAACCACCCAATTTGCCACCGCACTTTGCAACAACGGAATGTCTCTGCCATAAGAGGAAAGAGTGTTAGGGTGAAATCAAGATACTCAAGTGAATGGAATGAACTGAAAATGTGAAGCAAGGACCGTGAAGAACAAAATGCCTAATGTTCATCACTTCAAAGCTTTTACAAAGTTGGATGCAAAACACAACAGAGTCCTTTCTTTTCAATTTGCAGTAAAATTGAAACCATATAAAGTTCCACAATCAACGAAATGCAAGTCACAAAAAGGAAATGCCTTGGTCAGACTTGTACAACTGGTAACTGCTATGTTCCTTTTGAACTTAAGATGGAGATTTTTCTCTGGAAAAAAGACAAAAAAGAATATTTCAAAGTTTGTAAAGTCTCCCCTCTAATCAAAGTTTTCAACTGCTTTTCTACTCTAGTCTCATTTACATGTCAAAATCTGCCAAAGACTGTCTTCATATTAGAAGATTAAAAATGCCAGTTTTGGAACATGAAAGAGTTTGAGAGAAAACTTTGATTCCAAAAACTGCAAAATGTTAAAATGACCAACTACAAAGTATGTGATGTGCTTAACTCAAAACTCTAGTCTAGTAAGCACACATAACAAGACATGGCACTACATGCCACACTAGCCTTAAAATTGTGAAATACACATGCAAACCAAATGAAAGCCCTCTGAAAGCCTAGCTAGCCATCAATTCAAAGGTATATCTGTACATCATAGAACCATGAGAGAAATGCACTCACATGCATGCCTATCTAGATGCCCACACAAGTGATCTTATATTTATAATCCTCTCTTTAATGACCAAGTTATCACGGACATCTATGGCCCCTTTGAACTTAGATACCTTTACACATGGGAGTGTCTTACTGAAAATTGTCAGCATAGTTCACTAGTGCGGCTATAAGTCTCTCTTTTTGGTCTTTGATGAAAGGATGCTCAACATCAGTATGACTCATGTGGGCATGATACATAGACTCTTTTGCCAATGCTCCCTCTTGCTCAAATAGAGATCTACAACATGCATCAAATCCATATGCCATCACACACAAAGGTTACCATATACTCAGCCTTTATAGCAGTGTAGGTTCTCTTTTTCTCCAAGAGACTATGCTTGAGCCCAAAAAACACAATCACTAGTAAGAGATATATGTGTTTCTGAAAGAAAACAGGAAGGCTAGTATCCCTCTACAAACACGAGTACAATGTGTCCAAGTTTAGAAGATACTCAAAATACTCCGAGTAGAACCTAATCTCAACAAAACACCGAGGCTGAGGTCGATGCCATCATGGTAGGGGCACCAATCTGTCTACATCTCTGAAACACATGAATTTGTACATTAGTACTCCTTAGTACCAATAGATCTGAGATCAGCAACAAGCCAAAAACTGGAATAGAATCAGATTTTGGACAACTTGCATGAGGAAATCAGGTTGACATTATTGGGCTACGACTTCCTATCTTGAGACCTTGAACACTGAGCTTGCCGATGAACACTTTTGTTTTTTTGAATGCCACTCCACAAACTCTTACTTCTTTAAGGGGAACCTTGAATTTATTTTGTTCTTCAGCGGTTGCACATATCAATTCAAATCAATCCAATGGCTTCTGGATTAGCGACAAGGACTTGGTGGCATGGCTCACTCTTTCGAGGCCTCAAGTCTTTTATGAGAGGCATTACTCTTCTTGGGCTCTTTCAGTTTGACGACATGTAGTTGACTCATGCTCCTCAAAATGTTCCCCACTTTTCTTACAGACCTGCATATGCCTCGGTGGATACTTTTCGAAAGATTCTAGCGAGCATTTCAGCGTGGCATATTTGGAGATCTAGATGCACAGAGGCTATGGATGACTCCCAGGTCCACCCTTCATAGACATTGGCTAGTACTTGGACAGATATTGTACACACTTTGATGGCCATTGGGTGCAAACCTGGTCGGGAAAATGGACAGTGATACCGTCCCCGGATCTCATAATAGCCTAGGTAGACACATAGAAAATGCTCCTCTGTCTCGACCTCCCCCATCGTGCATAGTCTACAAATCCTGTGCTCTCTGGATATGCTTACAGCTCTCCCTGCCACAATCCTCAGATGAAAGGGAGCTTAGTGGAGAGGATAAAGATGAAGCGGGAGCTTCGTGGAGCTTGATGGAGAGTCAGATGGAGACGGAACTTCACGGAGAGGGGGATGGAGAGGGAGATGGAGAGGAACGGAGAGGAAGCTTGCTGGAGAAAGAAAGAAAGAAAGAAAGTTTATTAAAGTCTTCGGGAGACCGTGAAGGTCTATGAGACTAAAGATAACTGATACAATGAGCATAACGGTGGCGGTCTCAAAACGGGCCAGCCAACCGTTTCTACAAAAAAGAGGTTATGAAGGACGGTGTGTCTAGTCCTAATACAAAAAATATGTGTCTACCTCCAGATGATACAAAAAAGAAGAAGGGGGGGGCACCAAAAATGGGGCAGAGGAGGGAGATACAATATATATGTGCAGGTGGTGATCGTCAGAGACCAATCATAGAGGGGCCGTCAAATGGGAGGCCGGAAAAAACCCTGCAATAGATGATTGGCCTTTGACGTCACGCGACCTAGTCGAGCTCGGTCATCGGGGGCGGCGGGTGGCCCTGTGGATGAGGGCAACTGTAACCCCGGTGGGGCGGGCAGAGAGCAGAGACAAGATGTCATGGACCCGGATGTGTGAGTTTGTCCGCTGGTGCAGCTGTCGTGGCTCTGGCTCTCGCTCACGTCCGCGTCGTCGGCTAGACTGAGGAGAGATATCCTGTGACTGGAAGAAATCAGTGATGGGCTGCTGGGTGTCCTCACGCTGTGTGTGCTACGCATGTCGCCGTGCTCGGAGAGAGGTATCTCGGTGGCGAGTCATCTCATGTAAGAAAGCAGCTAGGCATCGCTGATCCGAGAACTGCAGCATGTGTGGGAGGGGGCTGAATCCGTCGCGGAAGAGGCAGTGGTACCGGCCTCGAATGGCATAATAGATAGGACATCTGAAGCAAAGTGCTCCTCCGACTCGATCTCCTGCAAGTCGCAAAGTGGACAAAGGCGGCCCTCTCGTGGGATACCCTCTGCGCGTCCGCTCTCGATCCGTAATCGGTGTGACGAAACCCTAAACTGACCGAGGGAGATCCGGAGCGCATGTGGTAGATGAAGCTGTGTGTAACCCGGAGGTGTGATGAAGCCCTCCTGTGAAATATGGAGGCAGTGTCGGCGGTAGAAGTCGAGCTTCACAGGAAGCTCGGGGTAAAGAAACTATGTCCGCCAGGTGTGGAGCTGGAGCAGCTCTGCTCGAATGAGCCGGTTGACCTCCTGGTCAGTGGGGGAGAGGGGAGATGGTGGAGCGTCGAGGCTGTACTGAAAAGGAGGCAACCGGTCTAAGTTGAGGCCTAGTCGGGTGAACCAACTGCAAAGACGACTATACCAGCATCGCTGGTCCCCATCAACGGATGAGGCCACAGAGGAGGATAGGGCTAGCCAAGGTAGGCGGAGGCGACCGTCGAAGGAGGAGCTGAAATCCCTGACTCTGTGTAGATAAGTGATAGCCTCGAAAGCCGCATCGAGCTGTAAGGGTGAGGCGCCGAACTCTGCTAGAATGATCTGGTGTGGTACCGATGGTTTGCTGCGGATCATCCGAGCAAACATCAATATTTGTAGGCGCTCGACTCGAGCCCACTCTATGTCTGAAAGGTCGGCTCCCCACCACGGGCTACCGTACATGCCTGCTGGGCGGACCAAAGAATCAAAAAGGAGAGACTTGGTCCGCGGGTCCTGGAAGTGGAAGTGGTAGCACTGTCGCTCCAGCCTGGCAAGAGCGGCGTAGCCCCGACTGATCCTGGACTGCATGGCTGGGCGCATCGTGAAGATCAGGCCTAAGAAGACAACGCCCAAGTATGTGTAAGAGTCAACTATCTCAACAGGGTCGCCGGCGAAGAGGAACTGCTCTCGGTGCATAGCGAGTCTGGAAGTGTTGAAGATCATCACCTTGGTTTTCCCAAGGTTGACCTTCAAGTCATGTGTATCACAGAAGACCTGAAGTCCATCCAGGTGTCGCTGAAGACCAGTAGCAGAAGAGGATAGTAGTACTACATCGTCTGCGTATAGGAGAGTCTGGATGACAGCCTCCGTAAGAGAGCAGCCTGCACCTCCGAGTGTCTTGATGGTGGTCTCGAGCTCGTCGATGTAGAGGCCAAATAGAGTCGGTGACAAGGGACATCCTTGTTTGACTCCGATAGTGCTCGTGATCTTTGGGGTCCAGCTGGTGCCAATCCTGACCTGGCCCATCACCCGCTCATAGAGAGCTACTACTGCCTAGATAACCTCCGAGTCGTAGCCTAACTCCTGCAGGCGTTTGACGAGTCGGGCGCAGGGAACGGTGTCGAATGTCTTGCGGAAATCCACAAAGCAACAATATACTCTCTGTCTCCTGTGTCTTGCCTCCTCAATGATCCCTCTAAGTGTAAAAATGTGATCGTAAGTCGAGTGATCCACCCTGAAACTGGCCTGTCCGGATGCCCTCAGTCCCTGTACCTCTGCGCGAGCACTGACCTCGCCATCTAACACTGATGCATAGATCTTGGACATAACATGTCCAATCATGATGGTCCTGTAATTCCCTGGATCCATGGGATCTCCTGCTTTGTGGATGGGTGTGATAGTGTTCAGGGTCCAGGCTCTAGGGAACCCGTGGCAGACAGCTTCATTGAACAGCGTTGCCAGGACGGGGGCTAGAGTTTTGATGCCATAGGCAACAAACTCTGTGCATAGGCCCTCATGATCCTTAGCTCGGCCGTTGTGAAGCTTAAGCGCTGCGTGGGTGACTCCCTGGGTTGTGAAGAGGGTGCAAGAAGTGGGGCGGGGGGTGGCTGAGAGGTCGGGAGGAGGCTGATCAGGGATATCATAGAGTGTACGTGCGTAGGAGTGCCAGAGGGAAGTGTCTGTGAGGGGGGAGGGGGATCGGTGTTCTAGGAATTTCCTCCAGAAATCCTTGGAGTTGCTACTAAACAGAATGTTCAGTAGCGTATCCTCATTCTGGCGCAGGAAGGCTAGCTTCTTGCGACAGACTAGTCGACGATAATCCCTGGTGAGATGTGGGTTGGCCCTAGCGTTTCGCTGGGTCGTGAGTCGGAGTGTGCGGCGTAATGCTTTACACTCGTCATCATACCAGCTATTGCAAGGGGTGGAGCCAGTGGGTGGAGGGCGGGTGGACCGAGTAGTGGAAGGAAAAATGTGGCAGACTGCATTGTGAAGGGAGTGGGTGATAAGGGCGGCTCGGTGATCTAGAGAGGGTATGGTGTCTATGTGTCTGAGGAGGGAGGCTAGGTGGGCTGAGTAATCAGGTGAGAGGTTATGTTCAAAGTGTATATCATGATAGGTAGTGTAGTGCGGGGTGTGGCTGGGAGGGCCTCGAGGCGCAAGGATATGAAAGAACAGATAAGTGTGGTCGGCTCCTAGGGGTAAGGGTGCAGTACGGAAGTCAGTGATCTGTGGGGCTAAAGCAGGAGATCCTAGAATGTAGTCGACGACACTGGCTCCTCCGCCATGTGGAAAACATGTGAAACCAGAGGAGGCAAGCCACCAATCTAGTCCATTGTAGATGACCAAATCATGTATACGTCCAAGGTCCAAAAGAGCTTGCCTATACGCAGTAACGGGAGCGCGACTGTCGACCGAGGAGCGGGGGAAGCCCGAGTCCTCTATGTCCATCTCAGGTAATAGGACCGGATCTGAGTGGAAGTCCAAGAGTGATGTCTGATGTGCACCTGTCCTTGCATTGAAATCCCCAACTAGGAGGACCTCTCTGCGTCTGGAGAACTCCACAATGTCTGAGTAGAGATCTAAATAGGGGGATACCCCCGTATCCTCACGTAGCATCCGTGCGAAATGTGACGTCTCAGGAGGAAAGTAGCAGACTGCAATAAAGAGGTCGCATGTGGAGGGGCGTCGAAATTGGAGCCATAGATAACGGGCATGGACATCCCGTCTAACCACGGATATCAAGCTCGTGAGTGCTGAACGAAAGAGTACTGCAACTCCGCCTGATCCTCGGACCCCCCCAGTATGTCTGGTCTCCTCACGGAACACTAACTCCCAGGTATAGCCACTGACCGAGGGGAGAGGGCGCTCGGGGCTCTGATGTGTCTCTGTATAGAAAACGATGTCGCGTCCAGTATATGACTCTGAGAAGTTCCCAGGGTCAGACCATAGGGTACCATTACAGTTCCATATGGTGCATGCCAAAGGTACTGTGTGCTAAGTCTGAATCTCATAGACCATGTCTCCCTATTTGGGGGGGGAGCCTGCTACCGTGTCTGGAGTACCTGGTGGGGCTCAGCGGCGGGGGCAAACTAATAGGTGGCCATCTCGGACGACAGCCCACTTTCCCTCCTGACGGGCTACATCTCGCTGCTGAAGCAGGGTGCGCCGCTCTTCCACCTACATAGGTGTGAGATCCTCATCCATGAAGATAGTAGGGTGATCCCGTAGTGTAGCACGCTGCCTGAGTGCTGCAAGTCGAGCCTGAGTATCCCTGAATCGGATGATGAGTGGCTGTGGCGTGTGGGGTCCCGTCCTGTGCGCCATGCATGCTCGATCCCATGCTCGACGAGGCCGAGGGTAGAGGTCACGAAAGCAGTCGCGTCCGCTAAGGGGGTGAGTGAATCTGCAGGGGGGATACCTCGTACTCGGATGTTGAGAGCCTTACTGGCCCTCTGTTCCTGCTCGGCGATGGTGGCCGAGACTGCTGCTTTGGGTGCCCGTCTCGCAATGCCCACCTATCTGCTAGTCTCCGCAATAGCAGTCTAGATGATAGCGATCCGCTCCTCCACCTCTAGTGTAGTGCGCGGGGCTGCTGTGACTGTAGCAGTGAGAGAGACAACCTCCTGACGGAGGTGAGTGATCTCCTAGCGCATGCTCTGAATAAGCTGATCTTGTGCTACGGTATGATCCCGTAGTCGATGTAGCTCCATAAAGATGTAATCTATCGTCTCAGGTGGGACCCGGGGGGGTGCGAACTGGGACTGGCGTAGGGCTGGGGGGGCGTGGGAGATAGGCTGGCTGTATATGGCAGGGGAGTGGAGAAAGGCTGCTGGGTGAGGGGAAGGGGGGATACAAGAGTGGTGGAGACAAAAGGGAGCTCTGTGGGGGGTGAGGAACTGTGACCCTCTCCTATGGGGGGCAGGCTGAGGGCGGTGGTAACGGGGTTATTTGGTACACTGGTGGTGGGGGAGGCAGTGGTCGGAGTAGAGATGATGGCTGCGGGAGAAAGAACTGCATTGGTGCCCATTGCACCCGATGTTTTCAGGACTGGTTGGTTGTCAATTGCTAATCCACTCCTAGAGATGCGCTTTGTGATGTCTCCCACAATTGGCTTCCGAGACTGTTTGGGTTTTTGGGCCATTGTAGGACTTGTTTAGGTGCACGATTTCCTGCAGAGGCAGATCTTGTTCAGCATTGCTGTAGGGGTGTGCAGGCCTGCGCAGGGCCAGTGGCAAGCCAAGGCTTGCAGCTGACAAGGGCCCTCAGACCACGGGGCAGCAGGCCAAGTGTAGCGGGATGAGGGGGGAGGCTGGAGGCAGGCAGCGGGGGGGAAGGAGACAGGCAGCGAAGGGGCTGGAGGCACGCAGCGGGGGGGGCTGGAGGCAGGCAGCGGGGGGGAGCTGGAAAGGCTGGAGGCAAGCGGTGGGGCAACGGGGAGGAGGTAGCGGGGGAGCTGGAGAGGAGACGGGAGGGGGGACGGAGAGGCTGCAAGAGGGGGAGCGAGGCGGAGAGGCTACGGGAGGGGGGGTGGCGTAGAGGCTACGGGAGGGGGGGGCAGAGCGGAGAGGCTGCGAGAGGGGGGACGGAGAGGCTGCGAGAGGGGGAGCGGGGCGGAGAGGCTACGGGAGGGGGGGGCAGAGCGGAGAGGCTACGGGAGGGGGGGGGCAGAGCGGAGAGGCTACGGGAGGGGGGGCAGAGCGGAGAGGATACGGGAGGGGGAACGGAGAGGCTGCGAGAGGGGGAGCGGGGAGAGGCTGCAAGAGGGGGAGGGGAGCGGGGAGCGGAGAGGCTGCAGAGGGGGAGGGGGAGCGGTGAGCGGAGAGGCTGCGAGAGGGGGAGGGGGAGGGGGAGGGGGAGCGGGGAGCGGAGAGGCTGCAAGAAAGTGCTTTCTTCTTATCCACATCAATTGACTTGCCAGCTAACTCATCATCAGATTTCAATAAAAACAATAGTGCCGAGAGAGCAGCCTCACTTTGAATCATTCGGGTGACCACTTCATCCAAGTTGCTATGCTTGCTCTTCTTTCCAAAGAAGCAGTCACCACTTAGGATCTTAAATGTAGCTGTAATGCCTCTATGACCAGCATAGGGTGAGTGATGGTTTACCTCTAAAACTTTTGTAGGAGTTCCTCTGTAATGCATAGTTTCTCTTGCATATACATGTGTCGATCATTGATGTAGTAAGCATGGTGAGTATCCCCCATCATTAAATGTGTCCGTACTTGAGGAAAATCAGCATCCTCTGCATACATATCCTTAAAAGCCGTCAACTCATCATGATACGTGACTGAGATATGCTGAAATACGAGAGAGTGCATTCGCCACTACATTTTCTTTTCCAAGAGTAATGAATTTGGAAATGAAAGGCAATGCCCTGACCTGGTCCACACAGGTCTGCACTAAACAGCAACTCTCCAGGCACATACACAAGACCCTGGCTCAGCCTTCACACAGCTAGAAGTGCCTCAGAGGTAGCTGTACAAACTAGGGTCATTGGTTCCAAGCATTAAGGTCATGGTTTGCCAACTGACCCCCTAGGGGCATTAAATTCCCATGCCTCATTTGCCATGTATCTCTGTGTGGAGCTTGTGTGGCCTCTCTGCTTGCCTTGTGGCACCTAGGTGTCACCTCTAGAAGCCCCTCGAAGGCCCTGGAGCCCTTCCTTGATGTTTTGAGTCTTCACCCCTACCAAAAGTCCCTCATTCTAAAGATGGCGGATTTTTGCAGCTTCTCTCTTGCTGGCTGAAGTCGATTTTGGAGTTTTCTTCGCGCAAGTTCTCCTCCCCTTGGTGCTCCCTGCTGCTGGCATGCTTCCTCGACTTGGACGCCTCCATTCTGGGCCTTTTCCGAGGGTTTTCTCGCCTTTCTTCACAACAAAAGTCTTCCTTTCTTGCATCTGAGGCCATATTCTTGGATGCCTCACTTCTAGCTCTTGTCTGGTGCAAGGCGCACTGAGAATTGAGGTGCTGGTGGGGTGGAATCTTCATTCTGGTGGACAAGATCATGGCGGATCTGTTTCAACTTGCTGGACCCTCTCTTTCTTGATCTTTTCTGGTGCTGGAAGTCAGTCATAGGCAGCTCCCTCCTACCAGAGTCTGTTGTCTGCTGTTCAACCAACTTCTGGGGCTGTTCCGGGCTGAAACAGGCCCTTTCTGTTGGCTGGATTCTTATCTTCTCCTTCTGCTCCTTCTGCTCTATGCTACTGTCATTCTTGCTAAGATTCTGCAAGGTTGGATGCCTTGCCATTGGTTTGGGTGAGGATTGGGGCAGTGGTTGCGATACTCTCTTCCTAGGGGTGTAGTGGCAAACCTTGGGCTCAGTAATGGCTTTGATCTATGTGAATGCATTGCTTGGCATGATGTCGGGTTGTTCTACTTGTGTTATGCATGGCTATTGAAGGGAACCAAGAGAATAGCACTGGGACTGGCACAGCCATGGGTTGGCATTGTACTAAGTTGCACCTGCAGGTGAGCTCTTGAAGGAAGTCCCTTGTATTTGAGCTAACCAGTGACTAAATAAATACCGCAAGGGGCGCCAAGTGTTGGGGCCAACACGTGTCATTTTACATGCTTTTGAGTAGGGGCATTCTAGCCTCCCTTGTTTTAAATGGTTCAGTGATGCTATGCTGTGAAGATATATGCTCTAAGTAATGCATGTGGGCAATAGCAATGGTTCATGTTGGCTGTATTTCAGTTTTGTGAGATAATAGTGTCAGTTACATTGCCCTTTGTCAGTCAAAGGCCGATTACAGAAGCCTGGCCATCTTTCTTTTGAAACTGGTTGTCCTTCTTCTGATCCTTGCCCATTGTGTTTTTTGACTGCTGTGGGGCTTTGGAATCTTTCTAGACCTGCTTGGGCTTTCCCCCGTTCAGCATCATCTCCCGATTCTATGCGAGAGTCAACTCCCACTCGTAATCTGGCGGGTCGAAGTTCCAAATGGTATAACGGATGTTGGTGTCCAATCCTCAAATGAATTGCTTCATCTTGGCGCTCTCCGTCACGCTCAATTGCTGCGCTAGCCTGATGACCTTGTTACTATATGTCAACACAAGCAAACCATTCTGGGAGAGACGAGAAAACTCATCTTCAAGATTAAGCATATATTGGGGTGGGAAAAAACAGGCTTTGAGGTCGTCCACAAACGTTACCCAAACGAAATTCGTCTTAAACGTTGTTGGGTCAGTATGCTTACTAGCCCAATGTTGCCACCAGGTCACCGCCTCACTTCTAAGATGAGGGGCTACGAGGTGGACTATGTCTTGCTCATCTTGAATCCGCACTAACGGAAAATGAGCTACAAACTTATGAATAAATTGCAAAATTGCTGAATGGTCACACTTACCATCATACTTAACAAAATTTGGAGTGGACAGAGTGAGAGGTGTTACCTTTGCCGATGACAAAGTTGTGGCAATGACCGCTACTGCTACGCTCAAACTTGCTTGCATAGTGGCTAACATCTGTTTGTGGTCTAGCTTTTGTTGCCTCTCTGCCTGAGCGAGCTCTGCACATCGCGGTGCCTCTTTTTTGCGTTCCTCGTGCATCAACAAGAGCAATTTTTCAAAATCGGTAATTCCTCTTTCTTCCAGTGGCTTTTTTGCTTCTTTTCCCTCCAAACGTTGTTTTGTCTGGTCTAGCTATCTTTTGCTTTCTTCTAGCTGGGATGAATGTTCTTCAACTTGCTGTAGGAGGACCCGATTCTGCTCTAGAAGGTTCGCCATCACTTCTTGAGCACTTGGCGGACGCAGATCTTGTTGGTAGTCTTTCTCCTCTTCAAAGTCTTCAAGGGTGAATCCTTTCCTTGACCCTTCCATGGCACTTGATTGTGTGTCCTTTCCGGATCTCAACACAACCATACACTCGCGGTAGTCAAGCTGGATATAGACCGAAGCTCTGATACCAATGTAACATGCAACAGTAATCTAATCGTGTAATTCACAGCAAACCTTCTTTAAACCTTTAGCGAGGAATTAGCTTTGTACACCATAGAGAGAGAAAGGAGATGAGGGTAGAGAGAGAGTAGAGTCGACAACCGATTGGGTCCCTGTACCCACTGAAAGAGCACGAAACGCGCTTCTGAAGAGCTCACAAGGCACACCGACCAATACCGAGACCTTGATGCTATCCACACTGATGATGTAGGACGCTTTTGCAAGGCAAGGGAGACGCTTGTGCTGTCCACCGGAATGCAAGGTTACTGCGTGAGTGAGATGAGTGAAAGCTAGGAGTGATAGATCCTATAAGAGATCTGAGAGATGACTGAAATAAAGAGCTGAGAATAAGCTGTGTAAAACTGTAAGAGAACTGAAAAGGGCTGCTGAAACAGATCCCAAACCTTACTCCGTTCGGTGTCCTGACTCCCCGACTGATGCGCTGCAGGAACACCTTCCCAGAGGGCTGAACTGATGCCAAAGGCTGAGGCTGGTCAGAGGGCCACTAGGGTTGAGTGCCAGGCTGTTCAGAGGGGGCTGAGGAGGGGCTGTAGGAGGCTGAAAGAGGGGGGGAACTGAATGAGGAAAGAGGGTCTGGAGGCCCCCTATTTATAGGGCTTTTGGGGCTGGTTGGCTGGTCCCTTGGCCCCATAAAGGCAGCCCTAGGCCCCATAAATGGCAGCCTAAGGAGGGGTGCACGGTAGCGTATAAAAGCAGCCCTTCCCTTGCCATTCTCTTCACTTGTTCCAGCCCTGAGGGGGCCCAGAAGGGCTCCTATCCTAGGCTGGACCTAAACCTATCTCTAAACCTAAGACGGAAACACTACCCTACGGTTCTCCAGTGGGTACTAGTGAACAAGGACTAATCTTCCAACTTGACCTGAGGCTGAGAGACTGACTTACGTAGCTTGTGCTTGACTGTCCCTGGACAAGGGCTCACAAAGGGGTCACAGCATACGACAAAAACTCCTATTAGGGAACTATTACACACTTGTCAAGTAACCAGTGTGATTTGCACCCAACTGCAGGGGTGCATGTGATACACAGATTTGCTCATCCTTGCTTGGCGCCTCATCTATCTTTTCACCCATCAAACCTGCTTCATTGTCACTGTTATGTAGGCTACTCTGAATATACGCATTTCTTCCATTAGTGTGCTGAACTGCCAGGGCATCATCTAGAGCAATGTATCGGTCTTGCAAACTGATATAACAGCCCCCTTGCTGTCCATATTTGTTTCCATCATGTGGGCTACTGCTTTTATTTGAGCAGCTATCCCAACATAACCCTTTTGTAATTGCAGCTGTAATAGCCTAGAAACAACCAGATTTTTGTCCTGCATATTGAGGCATCTTCCACGGCTTTGAAGCATGATTTAGCTGCATATTAGGGAGAGGCATAGCATGGCTGGGCTGCATAGCTCCTCTAGGCATCATAGCTCTAGGAGACTCTTTGGGTGGATCAATATCCTTCCCATCCCCATCGTTTTGGTGCATAGGAGGAAGCATCGGCTGCTTTCCCATCGACTGCATTGCAATGTGCACAACCTCTCCGACCTTCTCACAAATTTGTTCGCCGATTTGCTGGCCCATCTGCTTCTCTGCCTCGGCTTGGGCCATGCTCTGAAGCATCACCGATGAAGCATCCATGAATTTAGCCCTTGTGCCATCATTGCAAAGCTAGGAGGTATACCCTTGGGTGCTACCAAGATGACAGCTTTTGGTTCTTGCTGTTCATAGCCATTTTAAGCTACTATTTTCATTAGAACACTTCTCCCCACAACATCCTTTAGTATTTGCAGCTGGAATCACTTGACAACGACCATAGTTTTGTCCAGCATCCAAAGGCATCATCCATGGCTTTAGAGCATGGTTTGGCTGCATGCCAGGGAGTGGCATAACATGGCTGGACTTCATTATAAGCATTGGCATAACTACATTCTCCCTAGATGTTGGGTGTCTATTGTTATAGGCTTGCATGGCCTTTGGCACCACTCCCCTCGGCATCATAGCTCCAACAACAGGTTGCTCTATGGCATTTGTATCTCGACATTTAATATACCTTTGTAAGACTAGAATAAGTCCAATCATACAAATTTAGAATGAAAACAAGAAATAAAGAAGAAACAAAGCAGGTGACTTAAGCAAAAATAAACAAGCAACTCAAAAAACAAAAACTTCCAAAAAACTCTCTCTCTCTCTCTCTTATTTAAAACATAAAAAGCTAAATGGCCCTTTACACTTATGTCTCTTTTCTACAAAGAGGCAAAAATACATTTCTAACTTAGAAAGCACAAGTATACTCAAACAAACTCTCTTTTGAAACTAAAAGAAAAACGGGCTATTCAGCTCCCCGCTTTTTGTTTTCAGCTTATGTTCAATCATTCTAAACAAACCTAAGGCCGAAACACCATAGATAAAAGACTTCATATCTAAGAATGTGCGAACTTTTTTCATTATTTTCCTTGGATTATACCTCTTGTGTAATAGTAAAGTGATCAAATTACTACATTGAGTGATAAAAGACTCCTTAGTTGTACAAAGGCAGGAAAATCTATGGAATTGGGAAGAAATGACTCCATATTTTGCCAAATCAGAAATGTTTGAGTCAATGTGAGGCATTTTTATAATGTGTAAACCACTATATTCAGGTTGTTCACGTTTATCGTAAATATCAACCTCTAATCCTATGGTAGATTGAGAAAGTCTAAGATCTAAGAAAACACAAGAATCCCCTCTTGAAGTGCAGTTCAGTTCACAAGAGTCACGAGGATAGATTCCTTCTCCAAAAGCTCTAGCATCTTTGTACATAAAGTCTTGAAAGTTAGGAACATCTGGTACAAATAAATCATCTATAAAACGCCTAACTTGACTAAGCTTATGTAAAATGATAGGGCAGGTATTGATAGAAATAAGACGTTGCATAAACTCAAATTCATAAGTGAAAAGATAAAAGTTTGCTAAAAAGACGGCACAATTAGTGCCCATGGGGATTCCTATATTTATATGCTCATAAATTTACATGATGGGAGGTCTCAGAAATGGAGAGTATCCCAAAGATCAGAAAAAAATATTCAAAACCAAAACCTTGTTTTCCCCATACGTGTGCCCTACCACTGAGCAATAGAGTAATAGCATGTCCCATGTTTGTTATAATAATACTATAAGAGGCCCCTCATCCCCCTCCCCCTTTGGTATGTCCTTTCCTCTTTAATGCCCCCCCTCCCCAATCTCACGTCCCTCCCTCTTTAATGCTACTACCTTTGTGTATCTTTTCTTTTTAGAACCTATGTCATGATCTGTTTTCTCAACTTTTAGCACTTTGCATCTATCTTTGTCAAATCTCAGCTTGAAAACTTCAGCCACTAGCTTTTCAATTCTAAACTTCAGGTCTTCCAGCTCAATCTTTGTGTAAAGCGTGGTAAAATCATAGGTTTGAAGGAGAATAGGAGACTCTTTTTCCTGAATGCTTCGAGAGGAATTAAAAAATTTTACAACAGGAATCACTCCTACAGAGTCATTTAAAATCCAGCTTGAGTTCGAGGGGACATCTGCCTCTTTTAATAAGTCCCTCCAAAGTTCATGGACACTAGGCAACATGGCTTTGAAGCAGTAGCTTAGCCATTTAGAGACATTCGTCGAAGTAGTCCAAGCAGCTGCAATAAATCTTGGCTTTTTTGGAGTTTTGTGAAACTTCCAAGCAGCACAAAGAAAAGGTATGCTTGAATTGCAAACAAACCCAGAAGACTTGCAAAAACTCTGATGTTTTGAGATCAAATCCTTTTGAGAAACTAAGGCGGGGATGTAAGTTTTGGCAGATGAGTTCACTTCTCTCAAAAGACATTCTAAGTAAAAATTTTTGCAAATAAAAACAAAGTTATTGGAACATTTGTCCACATAAGAAATGACGAAATTCCTATGGAATTTTCGAAGAAGAGTTTCATCTTCTTTAGAAAGATGGTTACTTTTCTTTGAGCAAATAATCGAAGGGACTTCTTCTAGTTTCAAAGCAACTTTCTTCAAAATCTTCCCTTTCCATTCTGATAAGATATTTTTAACTCCTAAACAATCTTCTAATTGCAAAACAAACTTTGAGATTCCCTTATCGATAGCTTTTAAAAGGCAAGACTCTTTAAAAGAGTACAATCGAAATTTCGTGCCTTTCATGAAAAGGTCTCTTAGGTTACTAGAAAGCAAAATTGAGGTATCAGTTGTGACTACATGTCCTAAATCAGCATCAATAAAGCTTTGGAATCTCTTACTTTTACAACAACAAGGTTCTTTAAGGATAGAAGATTTTGAATGCTCTGAAAGCCTTTTACCTATCTCTCCATAGTTGAAAGCCTTTTGTCCTAAAGTTTTTACATACTTCCAAGCTACTACTAGATGCTCCAAATTCTTCTCACAAATTAAGGGAGAGAATCCATTACTTCAAGAGACTTCAAAATGGAGTTTAAGCCTATCTTGTCAAGTGAGGGAGAAGTAAAAATACAAATCAAGAGTTCCTTATTTAGATAGACTTCTTTGCTTTGAAAGGAAGCTTTTACTTTTACTAAGCTTTAAGTTGTATATAATGGAGTTTATTTAGATTCAAATCCTCAAAAGAGAAGTTTTCCAAGGTGTATTGAAGTTTAAAAAGAACTTTGACATTATATTTTTCAAAAAATTTTATTGAAAAAAGACCCAGTGACATTAATCTATCTAGGTAGAGTAGTCTTCTTTTGTAGTCTCGAGAAGCAAAAACTCTTGGAACTGAGGAAGTTAAAGGAACTAAAGGAGGAGGAAGTGGAGGAAGAGGAAGTGAGGGAGGCAACTCACGAACTACATGTGAGATTGCAGGAGAGCTAGGACAACCTCGTAACATAACTTTAGGTTTCCATACGATGTTAGCATATGACATTGTTGTTAAATCTAACAGCTTAATATGTAAGGTACAACCACCATCATATATATACCGACCATGCAAGGTGTTTCGTGTTTGCAATGCACTAGCTTGTGAGGCAAAATGCATTTCAGCTTGGAGTCCACCTAAAACTTGATGCATAACAATCTTCTCAATAAGCCCAAAAGGCAAAAATACCTGTCAAATGCATGCAGGTGTGCTGGATTGCTATCAATAAATACATGTCTCACAACTTGAAATGTGATGGAGCGGCTCGAAAGAAAGGGCGATGAAGAGGCTTCGAAATGTAGCTCAAAAGAGCCTAAACGGGGCACTGGGCAGCTATATGTCCCTCTTTTCCACATCTAAAGCATTTCCCATCTCTGCGAAATTCAGCTATCTGTTCAAGAGTGAATGGGGATTTGCCTTTATATGACTTTGAAAACTGAGTACCCCTCGGCTTCTGAGGCTGAAACCCTTTCTTTTCAACCTTGGGATACTCTTTCTTTTCTGATTTTGAAAAATCAGTTTTCTTCCTTTCAACACCTCCTGCATGCAAGGATAGTATTGTGGATGGATCTTGTAACGGCACAAGACTAGCCACTGAAGCTGAATGCATAAGGTCTTGAATGTTCTTTGCTCCCAAAGCATTCACTACTGCCTGAATTCTTGGACTGAGACCTGCTCTATACTTTCTCATTTGGGTTCCTTTGGAGATCTTTTTGAAGGGTGCAACCTGCAAATAAGCATCCCAAAACTCTTCCAGGCAGCCCATGACAGCCGGCGTGGTGAAGCACGGCGATAGGGCGGCACAAGGACGTGGCTACAGGGACCTTGACGCAAGGGCATGGCGATGGCGACGGCGACAGGCGACAGATGGGCAGCTCAAGGCTTCACAACGTCGCGGGAGATGGTGGAGTATTGCGACAACGGGAGGGGAGCACAACCACGACGGGGAAACAATAGCAGGGCCGGATGGAAATCCAATGAGACAGCAAGGTTCAGCTGATCGTTATCTGTTTGGGGCCGATAAAATGTTGTTATTGATCTGGTCGTTTCGTCGTCAATCCCGGTTGTGCTGAGGGTTGTCCGCTTGATCCTACAGTCCACTATAGGGTGGTCCGTCTAGTTAGCGCCCATCTATGTTAGCTGCTGGTAGAGGTTCCCCAAAGGATGTGCCATCCTAGTCCTTTGGCCGGTGAGGTGTCCTATCCCCAGGCACTCCTCCAAGCGTATGCAAACGCCCACATCTAGTCTTCATTGCTCATAGCTTTTGGACAAACAGATGTCAACAAGATGTGACATCGATTCCCTGTCAACGCCGTCTGGCCAGGGTCTTGGTCCTAGACTGCTTGCTTGCACGTTGGCACGATGGTACAGCATGACTCATAGGCTTCCTTCATTTACTGCAATAGGGTACAAGGCCCAAGGAAAGTGCTCTAATACCAATGCAATGCAAGAGACAAGGGCATATTGGAGGAGGGAGAGATGGGAAGAGGGAGAAGGTTGAGAAGAGTGGGAAGGGGAAAGAGGGGGAGGAAGAGAGAGATTGGGAGAGAAGGGAGAGGGATAGAGAGAGATTGAGAGAGAGAGTGTAGGCAGCGCTAGGAGGAAGGAGGTGGGAGTAGATAGTATTAGATGTCATATCAAAAGTCTGTACAAAGGGTGGGGAGGTGGACTTATATAGTCTCCCTCCACACTATCTCCTTTTTGCCCTCTCTAGGCCTGAACATCCCCTAGAGGAATAAGCCTAACCCTCACTAACTTGGCCCAATCTTGGCCTTCATTACAAGTTGAATCTCTAGGTTTTGAATACTGGTTTGATTCCCCATCTTGTGCTGACCTTTCAATATGTTCCAAGCCTCATTGGCCTTGACGTCTGCTGAATCAAAATGACAATAGAATCACTTACACCGGTAACAATAGTACATATTGCATCTATGTTTCTACGTCTCCAACTACCTAGAAGAGTTACACCCGGAGGGATCATGTTGCCGGCATTGCTTGGGCCCAGTGTTGTGACTAGTTCTGGATCCCCAATCCTAGAACCATATCCAAGAGCTCGTATGCATCCAATATAGTGCTAATCTTGAACTTCTACAGTGTGTAACTGGTCCCATCAAGCTTGCCTTCAGTGAAGGCGGGTGGATGATTTCGCATGATCTACACTCAAGTCACTGTTGGGGCTGCTGGAATGCTTGTAGCTCTCACTCCAAATGTTTTCTGTTACAGAGAGCTCCTTGTACTTGCACTACTGTTGTTACTTAAAGCACCTATGCACTGATACCATGAAAGAAAATGGGAAGCAATGGAGGATGACAACGAAATGCAAGTACACAATAGAAAAATGGAGAGGATAAAAATGCTGATATACCAAAACAGTTGATACAACTGAAATGCTAGTGCTGTCCACCCATGCGCTCTCAAAAGAGAGCTTAGATGGTGATCTGGACAGATGCTAGACACAGATGGTGAGCACTGAAGATCGGAGATTACTCAAGGCAAGAGGGGTGACTATTATATAGTGTGCCATGTGGGTTTGACCCCTGGCCAACGACAGATCCTTTAGAAGTGTTGCATGAAATATATTATCTCTAAGTGTTTGAGATTTGTCTTTGGGCTGTGTAGGTGAGCATGCAAGCAATGGGAGAAGACCCACAAAAATGGCTTTGATACCATTAAGGATGAAAGGAGCTAGAAGGGGGAAAGGAGAGAGAAACAAACAAACAAACAAACGTTTATTAACGACCGTGGAAGGCCACAAAAGCATATGAAACCAAAGAACTGAATTCCCACATAACCAAGGGCCTCATGATATCAACATATGTAATTGGTTGCAGACCTCATGAGTTATACACACAATACACAATGTATACACAAATATTTGGGAGAGGGCTAAGGCAAGCAACAGCAAGTTGCAGATATATGCTTGCAGACCTTTAGTCAAGACATCCTGTTTTCCATTGGCGAGCATAATCTCAATAATCGCAATGCTGCACCTTGGCCTTTTGCTAGATAGGGCAGGGACTAATTGCTGCTCCCTCAACCTATTTGTAATAATAGGGAATTCAAATCTAGCATCAAGATTGCCTCCTTTAATCTGACAATGCTTTGAGACATTTATAAATAATATTTTCCTATTTTAACCCTTCAGCACTCTCCTTTTCCATCTTTCTCTCCCCTTCGCTCCGGCCCCAGTCATCTCTGCTGATTTGCTTGAGCTACTACTTAAAACAATACAGCTACAATGACTTCTCTAGGGCTTTTCAGCAAAATATATCCTTAAGAATTGCAGCTCATGTAAAAATGTGATTATGATGAAGGAAGGCAAACAAACCTGACAAGAGTATCATCTAAAGCTGTTAGATAATTAGTCCTGACAGCAGCAGCCTCCTTTCTAGATTCCTTGAGAACGGGCCATGAAAGCACCCATGGTGGTGAATGAAATGTTAGCAAGTCCAAGGGCTGTAACTTGATGTTGCAGTAGATATGAAGCATTGGTGCACGTTGTATAACCTCTGCAATGACTTTTCCCAGCTTCCGCTCTGGGCTCTCCGCTGCCTTGCCATGGAAGTTGCACTTGAGTTATGGTGGTGGTCCTCTTTAGCAGGAGCTGCAGCTAGAATCAAGTATCCTAACTACAGAAGCCACTTCTGCTTACAATCAAAAGCACATACCACACATCCAAGCATGAAAGATAAAAACTGCAAGAAGCCCGACCAAACATACACGATCGTTGGGTATTTCTTTCAATGTGTCTGCACACAGTCAACAAAGAACAAATCTTAATGCGCTGCCATGACCTGGCAAACTTCAAATAGCTTGAGGAACATATCAAGATCTGACCTAGACGGGAAAGAATGTGTGTAAACCCTTCACGTAGACAGAAAGAGATTTCCTCTAGACAGTGACGATTAGACTTAAGCTTCTCCATCTGTGGATGTCCTAAAAAGTCCTCCTTCAGACATCTCTGTCACAAATAAGGAAATCCTGTTAGAACAACAGGGAGATTGAACGTAATCATTTGACACAATGTACAAAAGAGCATTCCAGCCCTACATTCGTGTTTTCATGAAGATTACAAGAAATCAAGTCTGCATGTCTCTGTGATAGTGCCCAGAACATCATATTCGTCGCAGCCGATGCAATTAGATCAGCTACTTGGTATTTTGAACCTACCATTGGAGACGTCGACTACTACAAATTAGGTCGACATGCCAAGCTGCCCACCTCTGATTCTAGCTGCCTTGACCTATCCCGCTGATTTGGGGACTCTGAGAGTGTACCCAACCAAGCACCCGTAGGATTTGCGTATTGTGCCCATCCCTGTGTGTTGTCTCTGCAAGCTTATGTTCTAGCGTGGGCAGCTTGTTGTACAACAAAGTCATCATCCCCCAAGAAGGAAACGAAGGCTATGCGCTAGTTAAAGAAGATCCGTAGGGATGAACCGGCCCATGAGGTTGCCAAAACCGAATGCCTTAGGTTGTGTTATAAAAGAAGCGCTACTTCGCCATTTCGTCTATGCAATCCGCAATGTGCAACTTCTACTGTTTTGCTTTCCTTGTGCACTCTGTTTTCCTTGAAGACCTTATTTGCCATGGCAGATACACTGAAGGTTGTTTCTAAAGATAGACCAGAGGGGAGCGGAGATTTGATGGACACGAGTAGTGGGGAATTCGAGAGAGGTTTTTCTTGATTCACGTTCTCTTTTTTCTTTTCCAATTACCGATCCAAACGTCTACTCTCTACATATTATTTCCGTCTGGTTTCTTCTTTCTTTTGCGAAGCTGATGCTGGGTGGTTGCAGGCTTGATAAATATGGCGGAGTCTCATAAAATCTGCACAGATGATGCCCGTTTGATTCTGCGCGGTGAGGATGAAAGCCTTCTTTATTTCCGGTCGTATTCACAATACCGATTCTTACTGGCATGCTTATCGAATGTAGTTTTTGCTTGGTGTTGTAGAGGAAATCGACGATCTAAGCTGATCGATTGCGAAAGTGCAAAGGAACCAATAAAACTATGCGCGGCAGAGCAAAAGCCAAAAACCCAAGGTGCTCATTTCTCCACTTTTCTTTCCGCGTTGTCATTTTGGCACGTCAAATGATAGCTTTTATAACACCAGACTGCCAATGTAACTAACTAGAGAGAATGAAAGAATTGAGGTACTATGCACGAGAATATTGACAGGCTTCATCTTGACGAAAATCAATTTCTGATATGGAACTTTTATCGTCTACCGTTATGCTTCGGTCCTGTGAAGATGCTATTATAGAAGAGGGATTTTTAAAGGCATCCCTTCATAGTACGAGGCTGAAAAAACAGGATTCTAAAACAAATGAAGGTATTAGTTTAAATACGGCCTGCATTGATTTCGTTAACTTCTCTATTGCCTTCTGTTTTCTGAACCCTCCCTCCCTTCTTAATCTTCTCATAGATCTTGGTCCACCAATGAGCGATGCAGTCCACGTTCTTGCACAACAGGTGTGGTTTCAGCTTCTGGTGTTTGTCGCATTAGAACAACTCAGCCTCGTCCATCATCAAGCACACATATGCCTTTGGATTTGGCTCCAATCGGAGTGGGTGCTATTCACAAGAACACCAAGAAAAACTTAAAGACTGCCTTCTACGCGGCTGCGAAGCAAGCATGTGCTGAAGGTAGTGTTTATTGGCTTTTCAACATTGTTTGACTCTTACGCCTTATACTCATGTTTTTTTCCATATCTCCAGTTCGCCAAAGAGTACGTGAGAAGGGCTGCAACATTAGGGTAAATTGCGAGATACTCATACGCATCAGGGCTCCTATTCTTGAGGAGGTTCCGCACTTAGTTTTTTTCCTTTTCCCTACGCTCTTTGAAACTCCACTTGAATAGTTTTAAAGATCATAGTTTTTTTGCGAAAGTCAAAGCTTACTTTGAACACGGGACTTTTAAAAGAGAATGCAAACACTTATTTGCCACATTCCAATGTTATTCTCTTAGAAAGATTTGCTACCGCGTTTTATAAACGGAAATAACGTCTTTCGCATGGTATTTTCCCATAACGCTTTGCTTCCCACACATCCTACAACTTACATTAAAAAACCATATTTCGCATGGTATTTTTTTGTGATGCTTTGTTTTTAGCCAATCCTGGAAGCTACATAATAAAGAGATTTTACTGCGGTTTGTATTGTGATTTGGAGACTACATTAATTACCAACTTCAAACACCTTACTCTTAAGAGAGATCACCAAGGGAAAATAAAGTGCATCAACTTGGAAAATGTGTCAATTTTTACTGTACATGGGAATTAATGCATTTCAATGGATTTTCTTTTGCCACATGCAAATTCCAAAAACTTATCATAATTTTTAAAAATTTTATTTTTCAACAGCTAGTTCAAACGTAGAAGGACGAGTGGAGAAAGTCACGCACAAAGCGAATCTGGAGCTGGAGGAGCATACATATATGCTGGAGGGAAACAACAATGAGGATGCACCTAGAAGATTACCTGCACGAAACTACCTAAACACTCCAAACCCAAACTCCCTACCAATACTTTCAATAGATGCATTATCGGAATTTGTTCCCCGTCGCTTTGCTTTCAAGGAAAAGGTCCTCGCAAAATACGGGACTTTCAAAGCAAAGGATGTTCCATACCCGGTCTACATGCGTGTAGACTTAGCAGACCAAGCTTGTTCTGAAACAATCACACTACATGTCCCTCATGCATATGTTCTGCAGTTCAAAGATATTTTTGAAGTAGATGATTTTTTCAGAGTTGAGGGACCATCTATTACCAAGTGAGCTCCAGAAGAAGAGGGGACCTCTTCTTTCTCACTACATGTCGATGCCACTACAACAGTCTTGAAAGCCAAGCCATTTGATGGTGCCATTTCATTTGTGCCTGATAATGTCATACACCGATGCGGTCTACATGTGTGTAGATTTAACAGACCAAGCTTGTTCTGAAACAATCACACTACATGTCCCTCATGCACATGTTCTGCAGTTCAAAGATATTTTTGAAGTAGATGATTTTTTCAGAGTTGAGGGACCATCTATTGCCAAGCGAGAAGGGGGGACCTCTTCTTTCTCACTACATGTCAATGCCACTACGATAGTCTTGAAAGCCGAGCCATTTGATGGTGCCATTTCATTTGTGCCTGGTAATGTCATACACCGATATGCACCATGGGCTACCAACCAGATGGAAAACTTGAGGGCATTTTTTATTTCAGTCATTGACACCATAGCCTGTTATGCTCTAGCCGAGGTAACATGACCTCGGAAGAATCAGTCGACATTTCCCTTAAAGGATCTCTGTTTGTAATATATCTGTTTGTGCTTCATGTAAATGATCGGGAGGGAATTAATGTCAAGGTCCTAGGTGAGGGCTCATAGCACCAAACTAGGTGGATCTAAGGCTAAGGGCCTAATGCAAGAAATGTGCCTAGGGGCAATTGGAATTAAAGTATCCCAAGAGAGGGGTGAAAAGATGCATTAGGAAGGCCCTATGATGATGACATGTGGCATCTAGATCCATCTAGGGAGATGGGGCTTGTTGAAGTTAGTGAGAGAAGGAGAATGAACGTGCACGTATGTTGTTCTTGATTTTAAATTCTCTGAGTGCTCTCACGCTTCAACAGGATTTGGCTGGGAGGTTACTCTGTGGTGCTACTCCCGTGATCTACAGTAGTTAGTAGAAAGTCTGTAATAGTTGGTATCAGAGCTATCAGGTTGATGAAAATCCAGAGGCGATGCGTGAAGATGGGTGAAAGACCTGCGAAACGAACAGTAAGGCTCGTGAATGGGACGTGATCATACGATTACTTCGTGGAGAGAGGTGTGACGACGAACGGCGTGGGCGTGTAACACAGGGATAATTCTGCTACGCGTGACGCCAAAACGGAATAGAATAAGAGTTAGCGATCTCGGAAGGGGCTAGCAGAAAAAAAAAATTTACAGGAAGAGGGTCGCTGTCCCCTTCGCTATTTCCTACCAATTCTACACATAAAAGTTGACGTCGCAAAGGCCTAGCGTGAGATGCGACGTGTGCTTTTAAATGGTCACGGGATTTGGCCGTCTCGTCCGTTGGCGTCAGGCAAGGATTAGAGGTGGTTATTCATTTGGTAAATCAGGCGTGACGATGGGTGACGTACGGGCAGCGATGGTAGCGTGGTGGCTCGACGGCAATGTATGGCTTAGTCGAGACTGGGTAATCTAACCGTTGTAAGAGCCTTGGCGATCAATTTTCGGATAGAGCAATATACTTGGAGCTCCCTCCACGACCCACCTCTGGTGACCTTGTTGAGAGACTAAAGGAATTGCTGAGTAATCTCAATCATCTGACGCCAGCTGAGAATCTCTTGTTCGTATTAGATTGGAGGCAGCTCCTCAAAGCAGTAATTAGCGTATCATTCCGAAACAGAGAGCAGGCTTCGGGAACTCGAATTGCGTGGAGCTTCCAGGGAGCATCAAATTTTCCTTTTATATAAAATTTCAGTTTTCAGTGTGCAGTTTATTATTCCTGTACAGCAAAGGGGAATCTGATTTTTTTTTTTTAAAATTATGGATAGTCTTTGAAATTATGCTTGTGCATATGCCTATGTGCTTCAGTCAGAGTTGATTTGCAGGAATTTCCCTAGTATAGGGAAAAGTGGTATTTGGGTTATGCCTGTGTCAAATGCCTAGTCAGTGTGCATGTGGGATTGCAAGTATTCCCTAGAATAGGGAATTGTGTCAGAGTGCTAGTACACTGAATTTTGTCAGTTTGTAAATACAGTATTCTAGCGGTGTTTTTATTTTATTTTTATTTTTATTTTTTTTTAAAGAGAAAACACCCATTGACCTGAATGGAAGCAGAAGAAGGAGCTTCCAGGAGGGACCCTGGTGAGTCAGGAGTCTGGCCAACCCAGTAGGTGTCGCACCCAGTAGCTCACACCTTATCTGGCAGGATTGCATTACTTGAGGATGCCTTGCAGCAGTTATTAGCACAACAGTTACAAGCAAATGCAGTGCAGTCTGAACTTAGAAGAGTGATACACAATATGTCTGCCAGACCTTCTCGAAAACACCCATTGACCTGAATGGAAGCAGAAGAAGGAGCTTCCAGGAGGGACCCTGGTGAGTCAGGAGTCTGGCCAACCCAGTAGGTGTCGTGCCCAGTAGCTCACACCTTATCTGGCAGGATTGCATTACTTGAGGATGCCTTGCAGCAGTTATTAGCACAACAGTTACAAGCAAATGCAGTGCAGTCTGAACTTAGAAGAGTGATACACAATATGTCTGCCAGACCTTCTCGAAATGAGAAAGGAAAGGCTCCAATGGAACCGGAGTCTAGTGTCCATACGATCAAGCCTAGAAAGGCTAAAGTACCTAATATTGCCAATTATAGGCCGGAGAAGTATTCTGGTCGGATGAATGACCGTAGTTCTGATGTCATTGAGACCTGGTTACACAAATGGGACGAGGCGTTCGCCATTTGTGAAATCAGAAATGATATCAAGAAAATCCGCGAGGCCACC